>NW_024081123.1:0-120040 GCF_003009895.1 Hyaena hyaena
TGATGGACGTCGGGGGGAGGGGGGGATGGGCATGGAGGAGGACCCTTGTGGGGATGAGCACTGAGTGTTATGTGGAAACTAATTTGACAATAAACTATTTGTAAAAAAAAAAAAAATACATTTCAACCACAGAAAGGTTTTAAATTTGATAATAAAAGCAAGGCTTTACTATACGCTATTTATGAGACATATGCTTTAAATGTAAAGACCAATATGGATTAACATTTAAAGGATGGAAAAGATATATCATGCTAATATTAATCCAAAGAAACTTGGTTTTATAAAGATCTAATGAGTGCAAAGCACAAAACATGGCCAGGGATAAAGAGGATTATTTCATAATGATTAAAGAAGTCAATTTATTAAAAGAATGTAACAAGCTTCAAAGTTTATGAATCTAAAAAGTTAGATACAAAATGTCTGTAACAACTTTATAGAAAATATATTTTTAAAACTTCTAACCTCTCCCCCCTCACGTTCTCTCTGTCTCTCTCAAAATAAATACAACAACTTTAAAAGTGAGATAGTATTTCACAATCATCTGTTAACAATGACAACAAAAAGTCACATAAACCAAGTGCTGGTGAAGATATGGGGTAATTCGAACTTTCAAGCACCTGTTATGAAGTATAAATGAGTAAAACTTTGGAGAGTATTTTTTTTTTAGCTGGACAAATTGAAAATGTATAGTACATTACCAAAATATGTCATACTCCAGCATGTGCATTAGAAGGATGTGACATAAGTGTAAATTGCAACATTATTTATAAAAGAAAGTTTAAAATGCACACTACCTAAATTTACTATGAGAAAATTATAGAAAAATAGTCTTATCTGTATATTATAACATATTTACATAATGTTATATAACAGTCAAAATACCATACATGCTATTTACTATGCCACACACTATTTTGAAAGATTATTTCAATGCTTTGACATTCCATCATTTTCTGATTTCTAACTGTGGGTGAGATGTGTCAAGCCTTTTTCTTTTTAACATATTCTAATTTTTTAAGACTAGAGATCTACTAGTGTACATTGTAACAAGTCATCTTTTCTTCTTCAAACATCTAGATAACAAATGCTTAGAACAAGTTTTTCCATCTACAGAGTGACAAGTTAGGCCAAGTAATTCAGATTATTACATTTTATGGAGCAAATGAAAAAATTAAGAATAATCAATTTTTAAGTCAGTGGACTTTTCAGTGTAAATAGGGAATATTGCATATCTCATGTACATGCATCCTAATGTAACTCTTAAGTCGTGACATTTAAATATAATTGTGACTTTTAAAATAACACTGCTGAACGGCGGCACCTGGGTGGCTCAGTCAGTTAAGCATCTGACTTTGGCTCAGGTCATGATCTCACCATTTGTGAGTTTGAGCCCTGCGTTGGGCTGACAACTCAGAGCCTGGGGCCTGTGTCAGATTCTGTGTTGCCCTCTCTGTCTCTGCCCCTCCCCTGCTCATATTCTGTGTCTCTCGTCTCTCAAAAATAAATAAACATTAAAAATTTTTAACTGCATAGTTGAGGTGATACATTATTTAGAATCCCTAATTTCAATTATATGAGAATCCAGGCATAATGTACTTCCAAAATATCATACTGAGTATATCCCTGTTTTTATTCATATGTGATTAAACAGCCAATAATGAAAAGAAATTTCTCTATTACTATAAATATGATGATTATCCTAATCTAATTTGTCTTGTCATGAGATCTCTCCTTTGCTTTCTTAGGCATTAATATATACTTGTTGAATTATTGCAAGTGGATTTGCTATTATTATTTTGCAAAATCTAATAAAACCATTAAAAAGACAGACTTAATGGCATGTACTGCCAACTCATGATTACTCATTAAATTTATTGTCAATGGGGGAACAATATTTTAAAGCAATAAAAGTCAATAAAATTATGAAAATTTTAAAATATAAATCTTTGGTTTTCATAGGAGAATACAATTTCTCATTATCTATGCCTCTAGTGGCAGTTAAAGATTTAATTGAATATTTTTATCATCAGAAATCTTAGTGAAGAAATATAATAAGATGCATAGATTCTACTTGCTGTTAAAGTAAAAATAAGGAGTGCCTGGGTCACTCAGGCAGTTAAGCACCTGACTTCAGCCCAGGTCATGATCTCATGGTTCTTGGGCTAGAGCCCCATGTCGGGCTCTGGACTGACAGCTCAGAGCCTGGAGCCTGCTTTGGATTCTATGTCTCGCTCTCTCACGCTCTCTGTTCCTCCCCCATTCACACTCTGTCTGTCTCTGTCTCTCTCAAAAATAAATAAATATTAAAAATTTTAAGTAAAAATAAAAGACATAATGACCTATTTTATACAAAGACAATTTGGGCAGAGACATGCCATCATGAAAGTACCACCCACCTCTATTTGCCCCCATCGTATTCACTGGACCAGTGTGTGTCTCTGTGCTCGGACAAGTTTCCTCCACTAGAGTAGGGGTAAAACCCGTCCATGATATGTGGAATTTAGAGATAAATTTAATTTAAGCATCCATATAGGGAACTCAACTAAATAAATACACTTTTTGTAAAAACGTAAAGTTGAACACGCTATTTATTAAAAACATTAAAGAGATTGGCAGTCACAGGTTGCTTATATCTCATCTTGAGAGAAAAGTTGAGGTTCCACTTAGAATTGCTATATTCAAGTCCTAGAGTTTAATTACAATATATTCTTCTAAGTGTTGTTTCTTATTGCAAAGACAGCCACATTCTCTGACTTTGAATGCTTTGCTAAATTAGGCAGCTCTTGTGGAATCTGGTTGCCATGAAACATTCTGAACACTCCTTGTTTTATTGGACAGAATTGCATTCATCAGTGAATGAGTCATTAAGATATGTATACCCACCTCAACTGTGTTATCATTGAAAGAGCTGAAAGCTAAAGGCAAAAGCCAAACCCCTCCAATATTTCAAAAGTGGACGTGTGTCTTTTTGTAGTCAAAATCTGCATAATTGACTATACCTACAAAAGCGAATTTTCATTAGCAATTTTAAAAGCAATTATTCCTTCGCATGATTTTTTAAATTTTCATTAAATTCATATAAAAGATTATCTAGGAAATACATTAATATTTTAAAAGTTCTTTACTGATTTTTTATCATGTCATTTTCTTTTGCCTTAGAGAGTATGAATCCTACTTAAATTTTGAAATCTGTTGCAGCTTCTAATATTTCTCCTACTTGAGGCTAAATTGAAGAACTGTTTAAAATTGTCAAAATAATTATACGTCAACATGTAATATTGAAAAAGAGATTATAAAAGTAAAAGTGTAAACCCATCAAAAATATGTTTTGACTTATATAATGATAGTCAAGGTATGAAAATTTAAATACCTTTCCATCTAAGCAACTGGTATATTCCAAATAGTTGAACACGCTACAGTTAATCTTCCTTTTAAAAAACTGAGAAAAAATAAGACTCAAAACTTATTTAAAAACATGGTGAAATATAATGAGAATGTCCCTTGCTTTTGCAACATTTTATTAATTTTATGTTATCTTTAGATACCCAATTTCTTGCTCTACGTTACATTTTCCACTTTGCTATATAGTACGATTCAGAAATGATACAAATTCTAACAAATGTACTTAAGAACTTTTGTAATATTCTCTCCAGGCTCTGTTGATATATGAGAACTATTTGTCAAAAAATTTTTTTAAAAGCTAATAAAGTCCAAATTACTAGAATGAACTTTTCATGAGGTAGTTTTTAACGTGGCAAATGGGATTCATTCTCAAACAAACACTCCCCACCATCTTAGATGCCACGTCCCCACCCTCCAGTCTTCTGGCCATCACCTCTGTCTTGTGCCGTTATCATCTTCCCTGGACTGCTTCCACAGAGGCATTTCCTCTGTGTGTCTTTCTTTTACATTTTCCACATTGCAAAACTGCTAGGAAGGTATTTGAGCCAAGATGTGCTGCCCTTGAAGAATTGTATTTTTTATTTTATTCATTTCTCTCTTTGTCTACCTTCTTTTCAATAAGGGACTGCTGGATGAAACTTTCTCCATCTTAATCTCTATGTTAAAACTACACTCACTGACCATGTCTTATCCATCTCCTTTCTTTGGCAGAAACTCTTTTTCGTGGTTCCAACGCTTTTGCTTGTCCTTCTCAAAACATGGCTGACTGAATGGATAGGAAGGTGGAAAATGGGCATTAAGTTGGTGTCCTCCACCCTGTTCTCTTGCAACACCAAATTTATACTTCTACAGTTAATTTTACTGGGATGAATGTTACTTTAAATTTTCTTATAAGAGGGGCGCCTGGGTGGCTTAGTCGATTGAGCGTCCGACTTTCGCTTAGGTCATGATCTCGCGGTTCGTGGGTTCGAGCCCCGCATCGGGCCCTGTGCTGACTGCCAGCTCGGAGCCTGGAGCCTGTTTCAGTCTGTGACTCCCTCTCTCTCTGACCCTCCCCTGCTCACGCTGTCTCTCTCTCTCTCCTAGAAATAAATAAAACATTAAAAAAAATTAAAAAAAAAATAAATTTTCTTATAAGAAATGGGTATACACAATGGAGTATTACTTGGCAATCAGAAAGAATGAAATCTTGCCATTTGCAACATTATGGATGGAGCTGGAGTGAATTATGCTAAGTGAAATAAGTCAGCCAGAGGAAGACAAATACATAATTTCACTTGTATGCAGAATTTAATATACGAAACAGATGAACATAAGGGAAGTGAAACAAAAATAATATCAAAACAGAAAGAGAGAGAAATGATTTAACTCTTAAATACAGAGAACAAACTGAGGGTTTGCTGGTGGGGTATTGGGTGGGGAGAAGGATCAAAGAGGTGAGAGGCATTAAGGAGGACACTTGTTGGGATGAGCACTGGGTGTTATATGTAAGCGACGAACCTCTAAATTCTATTCCTCAAATTATGATTACATTAAATGTTAACTAACTTGGATTTAAATTTTAAAAATAAATAAAATTTTAAAAAATAAATGATTACTTCAATAAATAAATAAATAAGAAATGAGTAAAAATTCCATAGCACTGTTTAATTTTCTACAATATCGTTTCTACTTTGCAATCATTATTTTCCTGTTTCTGTATCTTTCCTCCTATTTTCTGATATTCAGTGGGAGATTTAGAGATTAGGCTACCTTTTATCCTTCTGAAACTTTGTAACAATTTTTATGCGGAGCTAGTCCATCCAGACAATGATTTGCATATTATTTATCTTGGTCATGCCTTTAATACTTTGACTGGATAGTGATACTTTGAAGAAAAAAAACAATAGGTTTTGTTCCATTACATTTTATTGTATCTAAACACTTTACCAGCTATATCACAGATTAAAACAGCATTTCTGGATTTCTCTAGGAACTTAAACCCATTAATGATACAATGCTTGATTAGAATACAAATTGGCAAACTGAAAGTTGAACTTTTTAGTAGGAGATCTAAACCAACCATTAAGTAATAGTCTTACCAACTTTCTATTTTAAAGACAACAAAAGATCTAGGCTTTTTTGATATTAAAGAGTATCTTACATTCATTCCCTAAGTATGAGCCTATTGACACTAAGAAGCTCATAACATGGTGATGATGGGTTTTATTCTTTCATTGAAAGTCGTGTTTTTCTGTCTGTGTACAACTCATTGCTAAGAAGTTTCTTAGAATCTAACCCGATAGCACTGTAGCTGCTGAACCACTATTATGATCTGAAAATAATACCTGAGAACTACTTATCCCTGAACAGTAAAAGCTTACTTTATCACCTGCTTTACAAAAAAGGAAGAAAGGCACAAAGGATTTGTGAAGTCACTAGACTATAATGACCTGCTTTAAATTTTCTATGATCTGGCTTCGTTTATGGAATGTGTGATTTAATTCTTCATTAAAGGGAAACAAAACTGAACTTTAGCCATACCAGGAAGGACTCAGGGAAAGCTGAGTTGATTTGCCCGAGAGCTTTGGCAGAATCATGAAGAGCTAAGAAACTTAATTATGCATGAGTAAGGGAGAGCCAGAATTCACAGTAAAATCACACGTCAGTGATTTAACTCTGGCTGAAAGTTTCAGGGTCTTGGAAATGGTAACTTTATGTAGGCATTTCCTTCCTCAGGACTTTTCTTTCAAGTTTTTATAAATTTGAAAAAAGTTATTCAGCTCCTAAAGTACTATTCACATTTAGAGAAGAAGGATCTTAATATAACTACTGATATGGAACTCTCTTCTTCACCTTAGAAGTCAAATCTCATAGAAGAACCCACTGTGTTGGGGGGCGGGAGGTGAGGACAGCGGGGTGGTTATTTTGATAGGCATACACAGAGACCACGTCTTCATTTCCTGGCCCCAGGGTAATCTTTGAGAAAGCTGGAAGAAAGCCTTTTCTTTGTTCCAGAAGGGGAGATGTTCACAGGAAGCTCAAAAAGGATGGAGGAAAGGGGGCCTTTGAGGGAAATTAGGACTGGATGTTTGTGTGACCTAAATTCTTATCCTTTGTCTCCCAGATAATTCTTTAGTAAAAGCTACATCATTCACGAGTACGTCGCAAAATCGGCTTTTTAAAATGTGACAAAAATGTTTCAGTGTTGGCACAGAGGGCAAATAGAGTCTACCTCCAGGACAGCACCATAGCTGGATTAAATGTAGCATGAAATAAAGAGGTTGTTAAAAAGCAGCAAAAATAAATCTTAAGTCCAAATTTGTTTGCCTGGATTTGTGGGAAAACAGATCTGGAGTAGTCTCTCAGCATGGATAATAAGGGTATTAAGAGTTCTTCTTATGCACGCCTGGGTGGCTCAGTCAGTTCAGCATCCAACTTTAACTCAGGTCATGATCTCATGGTTTGTGAGTTCCAGCCCCACATCATCTGGCTGCTATCAGTGCGGAACCTGCTTCAGACCCTCTGTCCCCTTCTCTCTCTCTCTCTGCCCATCCCCCACTCACACTCTCTCAAAAATAAACAAACATTAAAAAAAAAAAGAGCTCCTCTTAAAAATTGGGACAGACAAAGTATTTGTGGTCACCAAAAGGAAATCAAGTCCATCACACCCACGTAGACTTAAAGATTGCTACTCTAAGCTACTTCTTGTATGAAGCAACTCTGTTACTGGATTTGTTTTCTAACGCTATCCACTGGAGTCCATTGATACTTTCAAAAAGCCTTTTATGACTCTAAGGTTCTAGCAGAGTCCAAGCTACAATCTTCTTCATTCACAACTTACTCAAAGGAAACCACAGAGTGAGGTTCACTGGGGTGAAGAAAACATGTTCTGGGCCTTGGAAAGTCCAGAGTGTGCACCAGATGTTTCCCCACAGCTCCTTTCAGGAACCTACCCGGGTAGACTAAATTCTATCCACCCAGCAACCTTCTTCCAGCCCTCCTTCATCACACTTCCTCAAATCCTGAGGCTCTTGGAAAATCGTGCAAAAACCAAAGGGACTTTTATCAAAACTTCTCCAAACCAAAGAGCCTTTTATCACAACTATTTCCTCTTAGAGGGCAGGCATATTCAATAACTTACTCTAAAGTTTTCTACTTTCCCTAGGCCTTGACTGTACTTAGGGATGGAGTCTTACTAAGAGGAATAACTTCATTTTTCTTTAGCATTGCCTTACTATTTCTTATTTTCTTAAATATCTATTTATTTATTTTGAGAGACAGAACACCAGCATGGGCAGGGCAAAGAGAGAGAGAGTGAGAGAGAATCCCAAGCAGGCTCCATGCTATCAGTGCAGAGCCCAATGGGGGGGTGGGGGGGCGCAAGGGGCCTCAGTCTCACAAAGTGAGATCATGACCTGAGCTGAAATCAAGAGTTGTGCGCTTAACTGACTGAGTCACCCAGGTGCCCCTGTCTTAATATGTTGGATGAAGGGTTACTGATCCCATGAAAATTTTCCTCTGAGTATTTCTTTGATTTGTTAATTCCTCATATACACCTAGAAATGCATCTATTTCATTTAATACCATGCTGCTTATGCAGGGTGGAGGGTTAAGGGGGGTGGTTACAGGATGGGTAGGCAGCTCCTTCTGAGCACTACAAAGTCTCCCAGAATTCTACCGTGATGAGAGTGTCACTTTGGTCACTTCTGTGATTTTAGCCACTTCCAGTGCTCTGACAGGAGCATATGGTAAAGTGGGGGAAAGGAAGGCTTGGTTTCTACTTTCTCATAATGGTTTATTAATGGGCCCTCATGGTTGTATTTCTTCTGCTCCCACAATACTGGTCATAGGCTAATAATTCAATAATATGAAAAAGGATGTACTTGAAGTGTCTATTATTTTCAGAAATTCATGTTTAGTATTTATGGCTTATTCTTCCCTCTGGTTGAATGAATTTTCCTCAGAGGCCCCTCATTCCTCATGTAGCTAGAACAATGGCAACAGACCAGAATTCTGGTCTCATCCATTTTGCTAGACATACCCAGGCCCATCTGAGTTTCACTTGGTCTCCAGAGGGGTACCTGACACTTCAAAACTAAAATTATGGGATTTTTACCGCTACATTCAAATGTAAAGTATTGCTCACCTTATTTTCAAACTTCCTTTCACTATATTACTTCTTGTTTTAATTTACATTATCTAAACCTGATAGATTTCACCACTTAATCCATTTTTCTTGTTACTCATTCTCTTACATTCTCTACTCAGTTACAACTCAACTTGATTGTTTTAATTTCAACTTTAAAAATACATTTATAGGGGTGTCTAGGTAAGTCGGTTGGTTAAGCATCTCACTCTTGATTTCAGCTCAGGTCGTAATCTCACAATTCATGATATGGAGCCCTGAGTTGGGCTCTGTGCTAACAGCAGGGAATCTGCTTGGGATTCTCTCTCTCTCTCTCTGGCTCCCTGCCCCTCCCCACTCTCTAAATAAATAAATAAACATTTTCTAAAAAATAAAATAATAAATAAAAATACATCTATACTTTTGAATTCAACCCAGACACAAAAATGTTAATATTAAAACTCATATATGTGCTAATAATATTGTGCTAGTAATAAAGATGAACTCTCTAAAAACAAGAAACCATATATTGCTAAAACCCTCTTTTAAGATATTTTTTCTTTTTTTCCCCATGCGGTACATATAAGAACTTAAATATATTTGCTGTTAGCAAATAACTTCATTATATTTAATCATACTGATGTTTACCAGATTATTCTTTGTGTAAATATGCATAAGTGACTACACTCTCAGATATTATATTTGTGCCAGATATTTAGAAAAAAACGAGGCAGAAAGAATTCAGAGTTTTCAAAAGTAGCTTTATTACATGAATACATCTTGAACGTATGCTTATTGACTTCTCTCTCAGACAGCATTTACTCGGCATCTCAGGGCAGGGAGCAGATTTGCTTGGTGTATCTAAGCATGGGCCTAATGCCCAAGAAAATAGTCTGTAGAAGGTGGAAAAGTCCTCTTTTACTGTATCGGAAAATGTTAGCATCTTCCAATGTATGTTTAGAAATGAAATTGGTATTTTAGACGATATTTTCAAGTTTTATGGAGAAGTATTTTAAGAATCAATTAACACTGCATCTCCAAATACAACTTATCACTTTGCTTCTCTGCCAGGTAAAATCAAGTGTCTGGATTGAAAATAAATACAGAATAAATAAAAAGAAAACCTCTAAAGAAAAATACCTTTTAGTCATTCTAAATCAAATCTATTTTGTCACCAAGGACATAACATGCTTTCAACTTGTTTTTCATACCAAATGTCCATTAGGCCCATCTCCAATTTTAAATAAATCTGAGACATCAGCGGATCCTAATTAATCTGATTCCACACACAAAGGTGATCATCCATGTCAAAAAAAATTTTAAGGAACTCAGTAAATAAAACCGAAGTATAAATACTTAAAATGACATGAATGAAAAGAAGTGTTGAAATTACAGAAGTAAATCCTGCAATATTATCTTAAATCCTAAATCAGCAAACCGTGAAATCCTAGGTCTTGGAAGGATTTTGAAAACGTATTTAACCCAGCAACATTCCTTGAGCTCCATTCAGACCTGTTTTTGCTCCCTGGTTTACACTGTGCTAATCATATAATTTCATTTTATCTTCGCGGTAACCCACGGAAGAAGATATAATTACCCAGCAAGTTGGTACAGCAAGGCTGGAACATAACTGCAACCTTCAGTATCATCTTCTGCATTCTTTCCATTGTATAATATAGGCAATGATTTATCCTGTCTTTATTCAGCTCCAGTGACCACACTTTAATTATCAAGAATTATTATGCACCTCAAGAATTATTATGCACCATCTGTTATAATAAATATGTACAGATTTAGGTATGGAGGCAAGGTAACCCAGCGTAAGGGGTTTTGTGGAAGCTTGACTGTTGAAATAAGACCTGAATTCACTGAAGAATAAATCAAATATGATCAAAGGGGGAAAAAGTCTAATGAAGTTTGGGACTAGAAGCTTGAAATAAAAACCAGAAATTTCTGATAGTAGCCTTTCTTCCCTACTTTGCTACTATTAATTTGGGCTATACTTATGTAAAGGCAAATACAAATTAAAAATAAAAGGTTTTATTCTTCCTGTTAAAAATAAGGGAAAAGATTCCCCACCTCCCTTCTCATACCATTTATTTGAGAAAACTTGCAATAAGGTCTTACTCTGTCTCTTTGAAAAATTTTAAATCTCTTAAAAGCTAAATTAGCCTTTTGCCACATTAAAGACCCAGAAATATCTTTTTAAAAGACCTGGGAAATATCCCATTAAAAAGCAAAAACCAAGAAAAATAGCACTCTCATCTCCCAGTTTCTGTGGGAGGGCATTATTTTAATTAATAAATAATTTAATAAATAAATTTCCATTATAGCAACTATAATTACTACCTTAAAACTATGATTTTGTGGGCATTTGTCCTTAATTTGAGAGCTCCCTAGCTTGAGGCTAAAGCAATATAGTGAGTTGGTTTCAGGTTAATTTAAAGAAAACCATAGTTATCTTTCAATGGAATGAAAATATTTGTAATTTAGTAAACTATGGTCGATAAATTTGAAATCACACTTGTATGTTACTCAAAACCCTAATTAATATATTTTGAGAAAAAAAAAAGAGCCTGGGTGGCTAGGTCAGTTAAATGTATGAGTTCAGCTCAGGTCATGATCTCAGGATTCATGAGTTTGAGCCAAGTGTAGGCTGATACCTCAGAGCCTGGAGCCTGCTTGGGTTTCTGTCTCACTCTCACTCTGCCCATCTTCGCTCAGTTCTCTCTCTCTCTCAAAAATGAATAAACATTAAAAAATTAAATATATATATATATAGAGAGAGAGATGGAGAGAGAAAGACAAAAGAGAAGAAATAAATTATCCTTGTAATCATTGTATAGAATCTATTATTTTTATTTATTTTTTTTTTTAAATATTTTATTTATTTCTAGGAGAGAGAGAGAGACAGTGCGAGCAGGGGAGGGTCAGAGAGAGAGGGAGTCACAGACTGAAACAGGCTCCAGGCTCTGAGCTGGCAGTCAGCACAGAGCCCGACGCGGGGCTCGAACCCACGAACCGTGAGATCATGACCTAAGCGAAAGTCGGACGCTTAACCGACTAAGCCACCCAGGCGCCCCGAATCTATTATTTTTAAATATAGGTTAGACTTGTTTCCAAATATTTAAATTACTAAACACAATATCTAATTAAATAGTATCATATGAGAGAACTATTTTGATTCTACCTAAAAAATTCACCATATTTCATAGAGAGCTGATGTGTGTACAAGACTCTATACAGACCTTTTACTGAGCACAGTATAGTAGGTCTGGTTATTTTTACAATTTAATATTCATTCATTAATTCATCCATTCATTAATCAACAAATATATTCTTTTCTTCAAACTTTGCTTACCTTTTTATTGAAATATAACCCATATATAAATGTATACAAGTTACAAATTTTACAGCTCACTGAATTATCACAAAATAAACACACCTTGGTAGCCAACCTCCAGACCAAGTACCTTTGAAGTTCACTACCTTTCCTCCCCAAAATCATCACTCTCCTGATTTGTAACACCAGGAGTTAGTGTTTCTTGATTTTTGAGTTTTACATAAAGGGAATTGCAATGTGTAATTATTTTGTGTCACGCTTGCTTTATGGTAGTCCATTGTTTGAATACGCCACAATTTGTCCAACCATGCTACTGTTTTTGGAATTTGGGATGTGTCCACTTTGAGATGATTAGGAACAGCGTTATGGTGTGCCTTCTTGTATGTGTCGCTGGCGCACACATGAATGCGTTTTGGGGGGCATCCCTAGTTGTGGAATTGCTGGGTTTGCCAGTGTCAGGTGTAGGGCAAATGCAGTCAGCGCTCTGAAGTGGTCATGCATTCATGATCCCACCAGAGCTTCAGAAAGCTGCTCCACAACCCAGCCAGCTTTGCAGTTTTTGCTACTCTGGCGGTGCTGGGTGCCATCTCGTCATGCTTCCAGTATGGGTTTCCCTAATAAGGAGGTGGAGCACCTGTCCATCTGTCAGTTGGCCTTTCTGCTACCCTCCTTTGTAAAGTGTTTTCTAGCCATTTGCCCATTTTTTTTATTGGGTTACTAATCTTTTTTTTTTTTTTTAACTGGTTTATAGCCATTCTTTATATGCTTTAGATGTCTGGGTGTGAGTCCTTTGCCAGTTACATGTGTTGCAACCACCCTCTCCACTCTGGGTCTGGTCTTTTCATTGCCGAAATGCACCTTTTGATGAACAGAACTTTTAATTTTAATGTTGTCCTCCTTATTAATCCTTTTTATGGCTGGTGCTTTTTGTATCTTGTTTAAGAAACCTTCTTTGGGGCACCTGGGTGGCTCAATCTTAAGATTAAGCATTTGACTTTTGATTTAGGCTTTGGTCATAATCTCATCATTCCTGAGTTGGAGCCCCCACAGGGGCCTCGTGCTGACAGTGCAGAGCCTGGTTGGGATTCTCACTCTCTCCTCTCTCTCTCCCCCTACCCAACTTGCTCTCTCTCTCAAAATAAACTAAGGAACCTAAACAATAAAATAAAATAATAAAATAAAATAAAATCTTCTTCTACCTTAAAAATTTAACCCTCTTCCCCTAATTTGCCCATCCCCCCACCTCCTCATCTCTGACAACCACCAAATTATTCTCTGTATTTATGAGTCTGCTCTGCAAATTATTCTCTGTATTTATGAGTCTGCTCTCTTTCAATGAACAAATATTCTTGAGTGGTTATCATAAGCCAGACACCAATCTAGTGCTAGGAATATAATGATGAATGAGAAAGCTGTGGAATCTGCCCACATTCTAGTATGGAAGACATAAAATAAATAACTGAATGTCTACTTTGTTATAAAATACTACTAGGTTTTGAATTATTTATAGATTTTATACTTATATTCATTCTATTCTTCTCATTGGAATGGTTATCATGTTAGTAAATTTTTTTGAAAAATGTTTTGATATAGATAATGCATTTTTGATCAATAAGGTCAAACTGGAAGATTCAAACGTGTGGGCATAGACTGTTTTTTAATATATATATTTGTAAAATATAACAGTTAACATATTTGTAGCATTGGCCAACATTTCTTTTTCAGTATATAATTTCACATAGCCTAAATGCTTAGAAATGTGGATTTTCAGTATGAGAATTTCAGTTGTGTTAACTCAAGGAACAGCAACTACATCCATTCCTTCTTATCAATGTTGCAACCACTTTTGCTTTAGAGCTTCTATTTAAATAATCTTTTAATCAGTTCTTATTTAAAGAGGAGAGAACACTTCATTTGTAGTCTTCTCAAAAAAAGCACAGTTTCTTTGCCTAAAGAACTCAGAACAATGATCTTTTAGTCCTGTGTCACTCTGATATAACAGTTTAATTTTGATTTTAGACTGCCTCTCTTCATAATGAATACAAAAATTAGGAAAAATACATTTTTATAAACTCATCTTTATTTTTAATTACACCAAATTTAAACTGAGAAAAATAGGTGGGGCACAACTTTGCACATCTAAATCCTGATTTGGTAGAATTGATTACTGAGAAAACAAACAAGTAAACATTTGAGAGCATTTCAGAGAATCGATGGACATAGGTAGTGACACACTACTGCCTTAATTTCAAGTAAGAAAAAGAAATTTTCTTTTAAGAGCTATCTACCATAGAAGTGAACACAACTGATGAGTATTTTCTTAATTGCCATTATTTCCACCATTAAGATTTCTTTGCCAAGATGGGGCACATGGGTGGCTCAGTCGGTTAAGCGTCCAACTTCGGCTCCGGTCATGATCTCACAGTTTGTGGGTTCGAGTCCCACCTCGGGTTCTGTGCTGATAGCTCAGAGCCCGGAGCCTGCTTGGGATTCTGTATCTCCCTCTCTCTCTGACCCTCCCCTGCTCATGCTCCCTCTCTCTCTCTCAGAAATAAATAAAACATTAAAGAAAAAGATTTCTTTGCCAAGAAACTAATCATAAGAAAACCTAAACTTTGATAAAATGAAGTTATTTCTTCTGCCCACCAAATTTAGCTTACCTTGAGGTCCTAAATGTATAATCCATTTCTTCAGTTTACTATTCCAGTAATTTGGATTTCGTGATAATTTCAACACAAACCAAAAGACTAGACAATGAGCTTTCAGTATTGACCTCATTCAAGAGAATTATGATAACGTTGGGCAAAGAAGTACTATTTCTGTCAGAAATCGCCAAAGAAATGAATTGAGAGATCGATTTATAGAACTCTTCCCAAAAAATCAGCAAGACAATTAATTATGCATACGTGAAAATTAAGGCATTTTTTTGTTATCAAAGGTAGGAAGATGGTGCTCAGTCTTTTAAGATTTATGACACAACATTTGTATATTAAAATCTAAATAAGTATGATCAGGAGAGCTTCAGTCATTTAAGAAACTCTCATGGAGAAGTTCAGCCCACATACGTATGAAGAAGAAGCAGGAGATGGTGGGGGGCAGGTAGGAGAAATAGATAAAGGGGCTTAAGAGATACAAACTTCTAGTTCTAAAATAAGTAAGTCACAGAGATGAAAAGTACAACATATGGAATATCACCAATAATGTTATAATAACATATGATGACAGCCACTACACTTATCAGTGGTGAGCCCTGAGTAATATATAGAGTTGGTGAATCAATATTTATACACCTAAAACTCGTATAACATTGCATATTAATTATACTTCAATACATTTTTTAAATAAAAATTAAATGTTCTTAAAAAAGAAGCAATAGACAAAAGCATTGCTATTTTGTTACCATTGCTAAAGCTTAAGAAACCCAGGGCACTGGGTTTCTGTAGAAAAGTCGTGGTTGTTTTAAAAACAGGGTTAGGGGCACGTGGGTGGCTCAGTCAGTTGGGCAGCCGACTTCGGCTCAAGTCATGATCTCACAGTTGGTGGGGTCAAGCCCTGCATCAGGCTCTGTGCTGACAGCTAGCTCAGAGCCTGGAGCCTGCTTCAGATTCTGTATCTCCCTCTCTCCCTGACCCTCCCCTGCTCATCCTGTGTGTGTCTCTCTCTCTCAGAAATAAATAACAACATTAAAAATTTAAAAAAATAAAAAACAGGGTTAGAATTCTGCATAAAGTGCGAAGAAACTTAATGTAATACATAGGAATGGAAAACTTGATTTTTAAAAAAATTCTTTAACTAGGCAATGAATTTAGAAGATAAACATATGCTAAAGATTATCAAAGTGATATTCATAAGTCATTGCCCTTCTCCTGCTCACATGCACTCTCTCTCTTCCTCTCTCTCTCTCTCTCAAAAATAAATAAACTTAAAAATTTTTGAAAAAGAAGCAATCAGTATGAGTGAAAATCTAGAGATTTTAGAGAAGAAAAAATGTCCCCAAACATGAACAGGAATATGAAAGACTTGGAGAGGTTTGACAGCACGTGTGCAAAAGCAGATAGTGGAGACAAATTCTGTTCAATATAATGTTGGTGAACTAAAGGATAAATAAATCTTGTTAACTTAGAAAATTTCACAGAGAGGAAAACCTTTTTTGCCAGAACAGTATTTCTACACTGCTCTGATATGTTAAACTGGTGAAAAATATTCCTGATCTATCCCCAGAGTGGAATGAAACCAGAAGAAATCTCTAAAAGGCAATGTCTCCATCTCCATAATAGCTATGCATTTACAATTTCACCATTTTCTGTTCATCAACGCAGTCAGAACTTTATATTAGTTCATGCAGAGAGCCTCATTCCCCTCAAGTCTTGGCACGAGAATCTGGACTTATCTTTGCGTTGCATAAAGGTTTTCCTGACAGACTGTTACCCTAGGGGAATCCAATATTCCAAATGTAAGGCCCTGGATTGAACCACCTGGTCTCAATTTCAAAACCTTCATGTTAATATCTGTAAAAATCTCAAAGTTTTGGATAATAAATCATACAGGCTAAACCTTCCAAACTTCAGAAAGGAAATAAGGAGAGGGAGAAAAATCATTCATTTAACAAACAGTTATTGAGCTTGATTAGCATAGAAATAGTCCTCCCATATAAATCTCATATGTATCTCATCTTGTAAGGTTTCTCCTTTGTTTAGTTTTTAATATTTGCTATTAGAGTCCGGATTACATGCCAGAAATTTTTATTTAGGTTGAAACAGAATTTTATTAATATGGACTCATGTCCATGACCAATCTGGAAAGGGAGTAATACATCCATAGGGGAAAATTTTTCACCGGGCTACAGAGGGAGGGAAGTCACTGAGAGGTAGCACAAAGGTTCACCTTTCAAGATGCATGGCCTACCTCAGAGGTCAGCACAAGACATCCGAGGCACAAGCAATCTTGTAGACTGAGATACAGAATTGAGCATCCTTTCAGTTACTTCACCGCACGTCTCTGAGGTATTCAAAGAAATAGCATATCTGAAAGTTATGAAACTAGAGATTTGGGGACTGCAATGCGACCCTCGAGCATTGAGACTGCAGGAGAGGAGGAGAGGAAGCTCTTCTCCCATCTGTCACCCAGCACACAAGAGAAATGAAAAAGCACATTTTTCACTTCAGATTTAGAGACCAGAAAAGAAATATTTCAAATTTAGATCATTGCTTCGTGTTTAACATTCCTGAATGTATATCACTTTGGTCCTATCAAACACGATTAAGTATTCAAAAATAAAATCCTCAAGCATGACTAGCTGAGAATGTCTAGTTAAGGAAAAGCAATTGATTGTTTACCTCAGTTTTGCCTGTACACAGAGCTAAGTTTAAATGGTGTGGGCTTTAGTAACTTTTAAAACCTTCTGAATTTATTATAAATATAGTTAAAATGTGATCAGTGCAACTGACTATATAGTTTTTGATGTCGATGGAACAAAATTATTAGAAATATTCCAAAATGGTAGACACATCCTGAATTGAGAAGATGTAGGACTTCTGGGGGAAGGTGGTAGTGTAGGAAGGGCCCTACACTCACCTTTTCCCACAGATACAATGAGATAACGCTCACATTCACATAAGTAACTCAGAAAATGGCCCAAGACTGGCAGAACAGGCTCTCCACAGCTACAAAGAGAAGAGGTCACATCAAAAATGGTAGGAAGGGCAGAGACACAGTTGGGAGCCACTCTGAATTTTTATTCAACACAGTACTGGAAGTCCTAGCCACAGCAAACAGACAACAAACAGAAATAAAAGACCTCCAAACTGATAAGGAAGAAGTAATACTCACTATTTGCAGATGACATAATACTATGTATAAAAACATCTCTAAGGAATTGCCAAGAAACTACTGGAACCAGTAAGAGAATTCAGTAAGGTCACAAGATATAAAATCAATATAAAGAAATCTCTTGCATTTCTATACACTAATAATGAAGCAGCAGAAAGATAAATTAAGAAAGCAATTCCATTTACAATTGCACCAAAAAGAATAAAATACCTAAGAATAAATTTAATCAAGGAGGTGAAAGGCCTGTACACTGAAAACTATAAACCATTGATATAAGAAATTAAAGATGACACCAACAAATGGAAAAATATTCCATGCTTATGGATTGGGAGACAAAATATGGTTAAAGTGTCCATACTATCCAATGCAATCCCTATCAAAATATAAACATCATTTATCACAGAATTAGAACAAATGTGTATGGAAGCATAAAAGATCCTGAACAGTCAAAGAAGTCTTGAAAAAGAACTGGGTGGCTCACTCAGTTAAGTGTCCTTCTCTTGGTTTTGGCTAAGCCCATATTAGGCTCTGGACTGACAGCACAGAGCCTGCTTAGAATTCTCTCTCTCCCTCTCTCTCTGCCCCTACCCCGTTCTCACACCCTCTGTCTCTCTCTCTCTCTCTTTCAAAATAAATGAATAAACATTTAAAACGAAAAAAGAAAAAGAAGAACAAAACTAGAGGTATCACAATTCCAAATTTCAAGGTATACAACAAAGCTGTAGTATGGTACTGACACAAAAATAGTACATAGATCAATAGAACAGAA
Organism: Hyaena hyaena; assembly: GCF_003009895.1. Lineage (NCBI taxonomy): Eukaryota > Metazoa > Chordata > Mammalia > Carnivora > Hyaenidae > Hyaena > Hyaena hyaena. The sequence continues at coordinate 18,451 of NW_024081123.1, forward strand.
TAGCGAGCTCAGAAATAAACCCACAATTATATGTTTATATTTGTTGGTCAAATATGCTTATTTGACAAAAGTAGGAAAGAATATCCAATAGGAAAACAAAAACAGTCTCTTCAACAAATGGTGTTGGGAAAACTGGACAGCTACTTGCAAAGGAATTAACCTGGACCACGTACTTACACCATGCACAAAAATAAACTCAAAATGGATTAAAGACCTAAATGTGAGACTTGAAACCATAAATCTTACAAGAGAGCACAGGCAGTAGTTTCTGTGTTATTGGTCATAGCAAAATATTTCTAGACATGTCTCCTGAGGCCAGGGAAACAAAAGCAAAAATAAAGTGTAGGGACAATATCAAAATACAAAGCTTCTGCACAGCAAAGGAAATAATCAACAAAGCAGTAAGACAACCTACTGAATCCAGGACCAGATGCCTTCAGAGATGTATTCTACTAAACATTTAAAGAGGAATTAATACCTATTTTTCTCAAACTATTACAAAAATAGAAGGAAAACTTCCAAGTTAATTCTATGAGACCAGCATTACTCTGATACCAAAACCAGAAAGAGACACCACAGAAAAGAGAGAACTCCAAGCCAATATCTCTGATTAATATAGATGCACAAATCCTCAATTAAAAAAAATAGTAAACTGAATCCAACAATGCATTAAAAAAATCATTCACCACGATCAAAAGGAATTTATTCCCAGTGAAAGTGTAGTTCAATATTCACAAATCAATCAACGCGATACATAACAACAAAAGAAAGGATAAAATCCATATAATCATTTCAATAGGTGCAGAAAAAACATTTGACAAAGTACCACATCCATTCATGATAAAAAAAAAACAACCCAATGAAGTAGGTTAAGAGGAAAAAAAACTCAACAGAAAAAGGGCTTTTATGAAAAAAATATAGCTAACATCATTCTCAGTGAGAAAAAAGTAAAGCTTTTCCCCTAAGGTTTTTGCGTTAAATTAACCTAACACTTAGCAACTTAAAACAACATTTTTATTGCATAGTGTCTATGGGTCGGGAATCAAAACATAGTTCATCTTGTTCCTCTGGCTCTGGGGCTCTCACAAGGATGCAATGAAGGTGCTGTAAAATTAGTCTTACTCTTAAAATTATTTTTAATAGCTTTATTGAGGCACAATTTACATACAAACAACTGTACATATTAAATGTGCACAAGTTGATGAGTTTAGACGTATGCGAACACCTGTGACATCTATCATCACTACAATTCAGGTAAAGATATACATCCTCTCCAAAAATTATCTCGTGTCCCTCTGCTTTTGTTTTGAGTTTTGTAGTAAGAACAGTTAACGCATGAGCTATCCTCTTACCACAGTTTGAAGTGCACAATACCCGTACTGCAAACTGTAGGCACTGTGCTACATGGTAGAATTCTAGAACTCAATCATCTAGTATAGCTGAAACTATATCCTTTGAAAAACAGCTGTCCATTTCCCCCTCAACTCAGGCCCTGCTACTATAGTGTTCTCTGCCTCTATGAGTTTGACCATTTTAGATACCTCACACAAGTGGAGTCATACAGTGTTTGTCCTTCTGTACCTGGCTTATTTCACGTACCGTAATGTTCTCCAGGTTCACCCATGTTGCTGAAAATGGCAGGATTGTCTTCTTGTTTATGACTGAAAAATATTTTATTATATGTATGTACCATATTATCTTTATTTATCAGTTGATGAATGCAAGTCATTTCCATGTATTGACTATTGTGAATAAAACTGCAATAAACATGGAAATATGACGTCTCTTTAAGAACTTGATTTCAATTCTTTTGAATATACACCCAGAAGTGGGATTATTGGATCATATGGTAGTTCTGTTTTAAGTGTTTAAGAACCCTCCCTACTGCTTTCCAAGGCTGCTGTAGCATTTTACATTCCCACGAACAGTATAAACTGATTTACAATAACATCAAAAACAATATGATACTTAGGAAAAACTTAACCAAAGAAGTGAAAGATTTTGAAACTAAAAACTATAAATATTTATGAAAGAAATTAAAGGAAACTCAAGTGAATGGAAAGATAGTCCATGTTTATGAATTGGAGATGGAGCCCCCTATGGATCTTTGCACTGTGGGTGTGGAGCCTACTTGAGATTCTGTCTCTCCTCTTGCTCTCTGCCTCTCCCCTGCTTGTGCTCATTCTCTCTCCCTCTCTCTCTCAAAATAAATAAACTTTTTTTTAAAAGGAGGAATTGCTTTCAGGATAGAAGGGGTTCAAGAGAATAAATTACCACCAAATTGACCTTCTTAAGACGGTGCCATATCAGGGGCTTACCACTGGTCTCTGTTGCTGGCAGTTGGGATACTCAGCGGGGGTGAGTGGGAATCTTCATGAGATGATCCAGGGTTTGCGGTTTATGTCTAGCCCTCATACTTTTCATCGTGGTTACTGCATCCATTTATTTAATTTGCCAGCAATGGTTTACCAATAACTAATTACACTGTGCTGTGTAATTTTATCTACTTGGTTATTTAGTGCTTCTTCTATTGGTAAAGGTGGGTCAATTCTACAAGGCATAAGTGAGCGATACAAAAACCATTCACACTTTGTACACACCCCCATTTGTCCATCTGCACACCTCTTTATAGGCCTCCTTACCTTATCTTCCAAACTTTATCTTCCAATCCCCTGACGAATCTGTCTACATTCTTGCTTTAGGCACATCTCTTGCTCCACCATGTTGTTAATGACGTGCATAGTGTGGAACCTTTTGTACAGATTTTCCTTCAGCATCAGGGCGACTTCTAAGTATGAGTATTGTGCATCAGCAGTCCATTTTCAGTTAGTCCCAACACACCAAACTGACGTATCTATGAAGCAGCCTTGATTTTTCCCATTTCTGTCAACTTGTTATAAGAGAACCCACTCTATTTTGGCATAGGTATAAGATGAGGATAGGCAAATAAGCTGCACTGTAACTGTGGTAGAGACTATAGTTAAGGTCTGGCCCTTCTGTTAGTTAATGCAACTTCTTGTACCTTGTTTTAAATTAATTTATTTATTTTGTGAAAAAGAGAGCGTGCATGCATGCAAATGAGTGGAGGAAGGACAAAGAGAGAATGAGAGAGAGGAAATCCCAAACAGGCACTGCACTCTCAGCACAGAGCCTGATGTGGGGCTTGAACTCACAAACTGTGAGATCATGAGCTGAGCCAAAATCAAGAGTCAGACTCTCAACCCTCTAAGCCACCCAGGCACCCCATCTTCTTGTGCCTTTGACATTGATCATGCCTATCTTAGACATATCACGTTTTAACAGTGGATTGCTACTGAGCCTACCTACATGTATGATCTGATTCACTTTACCCATGATGGGTATCTCTGAAGGCACAGATGCTTGATGTCTCCTGGTTACACAGTTCATCAATATTAGTTCTTAACAGAACAACAGAAGATGCTTTGTGAATGGTGCTACAGATGGTATGGGAACTTTCTCTAGAAACACAAAAGTTATTTGTTACAATTTTTCTATTACAGCTTGCATGACATCTTTTCCCACCACAGATCCAAAACGGCTTCCTAAATAAATCTATGACTCAAGAGACAGAGCTACTTGCAACACACCGTGGGTCTGACTCAGAGCTCCACTGAAAGCTAGCTCCCAGCCTTCCATGTCACTGGGTAAATTAGTGGGGTAATCTCAAGTACACAATATGCTACCTTCAGAACTTGAAGATACCTAACAAATGTTCTCTGCCTCTTCCTTAAAGTATGCCTGAGAGATGCCCTTTCAGCCAGAATAACACACACTTATCCCACATGCAAAATACACTCATCCCCACTCTATCCAAAAATCCTTGAAAACGAAACTAATGATAATATCAGGCTCAAAGTCCTGGATCTGGTGAAATATATATATATATAGACATACATTCTCTTGATTTAGAGGCCTATAAATTTAAAGAGACACAGAGAGAGAGAGAAGCAAACCTACAAGTAAATGTTTTTTTAAAAATTTAATGTTTTATATATTTCTGAGAGAGAGAGAGAGAAAGAGTGCGTGAGCAGGGGAGGGTCAGAGAGAGAAGGAGACACAGAATCTGAATCAGGCTCCAGGTTCTGTCTGAGCTGTCAGCACAGAGCCAGAGTGAGGCTCAAACCCACAAACCGTGAGATCATGACCTGAACAGAAGTCGAGCTCTTAACCGACTGAGCCATCCAGGTGCCCCAGTAAATTTTTTGACCTCATGCATACATCACATAATTTTTGGAATAGAAACCAGAGAACTCTAAAACACACTTCCATTTGAAAAAAGAACATAAAGAAAAGTACACAGAAGTCACTGCTCCTTGGCAACTCAGAATTCCTGCTACGCAAGTGTTTCCATGCCCCTGTCCTCTGGAAGTCAAAAATGTTCTTTGAAAAAAATAAATGTTCTTTGATTAGGTCCCAGTTCTGCTTCTTGGGAGTGGCTCTCAGCCACGTTAGGGGATTAATCTTTTGTCATCATCTTTGTCCATTTCTAAAGAGGTTGTTAAAGGATGTGTCCTCTTTCCTTTGACTAATTTCTGCCTGCAAAATTGGGAACCCAAGAGTTATTTTAGATATTAGTTTCAGTCCTTCTCAACGCTGGCTAGTGGTACTTTAGCCAAGTGTCTCAAAATCCAAGTGTTTTACTTAGTTGATCACAGTCAACTACATTTACAAAAGTAACAAATTTGTGGGTTTCATTATGTATTCTATTTCCATGAACTGTATTTCTAAGGCCACAGACCTTTCGGTGCTTTGAGTAGTATTGGCCCATTAAGAATCTGTGAGACTATGCTTTCTAGATGCCCTTTTGTTCTCTGCAAGGCATACTAGGTACCATTCTAAATCTTTTCAATAGTTTAGGAAAGCACAAGAGGACCACTCTTAGGGTCTACACCCCTACGCTACATCTTAAAGGCCCTTAATTTTTTCTTGCCCCAAAGCTTTATCTATCTTAATTTGGTAATATTTTACTATTTTGCAAGGTCAGAGAGCCTGAAGAATTTTGAGCTTTATAAACCAGTACATTGTGGAAGCTCTCTATTACCTCTTCATTCTGTTTACCAACTAGGTAGTTCTTTTCTGAGCTCATGTTTCACTTTTATTACCTGATTAAATCCATCTAAATGAAGTTAGATCTCTCATTCTGCACTCTGTCTGGAGTCCATCTTACCCAGTCTACAGATTAATCACATCTGATGTCAGTCTTCCAAAGGATCACAAAGGCAGTTTTTACAAATATTTCATGACTATATCATATGGGCTACCATTTTCTAAGCCTCCTATATCGGTCTCTTTCTAACTTGCCATCCAGGCTTATAATCCATGCCACATATTTTAGTTTTTTGTTTTATTAGCATTCCACTTCAAGTAACAATTTTTGCATCAGATTACTTTTTCTGCATAACAATCACAAAAATCAGTGACATACCAAAACAATAATTTACTTCTCACACATCTTACCTGGTTGCCTCTACTTTTATCAGTTGAATTCACTCACACATCAGTGGAACTAATAAGTTTGGCTAGTTCTACTTCAAACATAGGTCTGTGGAGTAGCTCTTCTACAGAATTCTCACAACCTCCTTTAGCCAAGTTAGCCAGGGCATGTATTCTCATGGCAATAATAAAGGTGCCAAAGAATGTTCAAGCATACTTCAGTCCCTACATGCTGAGAAAACTTTTCCTTTTAGCATCCCATTGGCCACACCAAGTTACCTCATTAGCTAGCCCAGATCCCAAGGGAGAGAAATATACCTTGTGTTTTGGGGAACTGCAAAATTACATGGAAAACAATGTAAACTGAGGAAGGAATGATATCTACTTTACTACTAAAGCAGCTTTGTAGAAAAAATAATGAATATGGTGCATCTGATACTCAAAAATACACATAAACATCCAGGGTATATCCAGGAGGCAACTGAGGTCAAAGACTTGGTGATATCAAAGCTAGAGAAGTAGATTTGGGCAACACTGGTATACAGATATGCAACAATTTTGCAGTGCACACAAAATCATAAGGATAAAAGGCTTATATTTTGTAATAAATACAAATGCAAGGGGGTAGACAGTAGATGAGAAGGCAGAAGAAGACGCTAAAAAGGAGTATAAAGCACAAGTGAGTGTGTGGTGGGACCAGAAATAAAAAAAAGTTTGAGAGAAGACATCATAAGATGTACAGAAACATAAATAAGGCTGAAACCTGGAAATAGATAATTATATTTGACAATTAAGAGGTCTAATTTCCATGTTACAGATGTGTGAAATAATCACATAATTTATTCATGGGTTTAATGATATCTAAATACAAATCATGCATCATAGCGTCTGAATTTAGGGCTCCCTGCCCTAAGACCAATTTAATAAACATAAGACCTTGTTCATCATATTCCTAGGGGCAAATTAAATATTAAAATTCTTTGATATCTACATCTAAGAAATTCTTATAATTAGATGCATATGGAAGGAGAGTAATTCAAATTACAAAAGCTGAAAAAAATTAGTCTGGCAATGCCTCCTCAGTCTGTCTCATTTACAATATGAGTAATAAAAAATATAATTAGAATAAAGCACTTTAGGAAGAACAAATTCCCCAAGCCGACCCTACAAGTTTTGACTCTGGGTTCCAGGGGAACTTATCTAAATGAGCAAAAAGAAAATGCAACCCACAGGGAATAAGAAAATCACAAGTAATATCAGTAAAGTTGTTTTCTCACTACAAGAGTACACTCAATAATATCAGTTGGAATTCCATACAAAGAAGAGATAAAATGTTAGATTCTGGTCCATTAGGAATAATTTGCTATCTGTCTGATTCTAATTTGTTCATATAGATTAAATAGTTAAAGAATGCTATAATGGAAAAAAAAAAGAACGCTATAATGGAATATGCCTAGCAAAGCTCATCTATTGTTTTTTTACAGACATGGCACAAAACAAAATTATTTTGATCACACATGTAGATTTTGTGTATGCAAGTATTATAGGTTGAACTGTGTGCCCCCCAAAAAGATATATTAAAGTCATACTCCCCAGTACCTAAGAATGTAAACTTTTTGAGATGGAGCAAGGGACACCTGAGTGGCTCAGCTGGTTGACCATCTGACATCAGCTCAAGTCATGATCTCACAGTTTGTGAGTTCAAGTCCCACGTCTGGGTCTGTGCTTACGGCTCAGAGCCTGAAGCCTGCTTTGCATTCTGTGTGTGTGTGTGTGTGTGTGTGTGTGTGTGTGTACCTCCTTGGCTTGTGTATATTCACTCTCTCTCTAAGAAAGGAAGGAAGGAAGGAAGGAAGGAAGGAAGGAAGGAAGGAAAGAAGGAATAAAGAAAACATTATTGTAGAAAGAAAGTTATTGTAACTAGTTAAGATGAAGTCATGCTGGAGTAGAGTGGCCTTCAATATAACATTATTGTTGTACATATAAGATGGACCCATGAAGATGGAGACACAGGGAGAAGACCATGTAAAACAGAGAACTGGAGTGACACATGGATAACCCAAGAACATCCAAGATTGTCAGCAAACACCAGAAGCTAGAAAGAGGCCAGGGTTGATTCCTCTACATATTTCAGAGCTAGGATCATTCTACCAACATCTTGACTTGAGGCTTTCAGCCCCTAGAACTGGTACAAAATAAATTTCTGTTCTTTTGAGCCATCCAGTCCGTGGTTGGCATTTTGTCACGGCAGCCCTAGACAGCTGACACAGCAAGTCTCAATCAGACTGAATATAAGCAACTTAAACATACATTTATATCCTATATGAAGATTTGGTGGCGACTTTAAAGGTGCCCATTGTATAGAATGATAATTAGTCAGACACAAATTTTTAAAGAGCAAGATTAGCTAAATTATTGATGGATATTCCAAAGGGGAGGATGTAGATTGGCAATTGTTTAAATGACTTAACAGAAAAATACTCCCCCTTGATAAGGAGGCAAATTTTAATAAGATATGATGTTGGTGGCTTTAAAATCAGGCAATCTTGATGTAAAAAGATCCAGTTCACTGTTAACTAGCTGCTTGATTGACCTCAAGCAGTTTATTTGAATTCTCTAAGAGCCAGTTTTCTTATGTGGAAAACAAAAATTATAATAATATCTGTCCTATACAGTTTTCATGAAGATTTAAGTATATTCTCTTTAAATGATAGTTCCAGTGCATAACGAGGGTGTTATTCTTTTACCTGATAAACTTTTGTATCTTTTTAGAAATCCTCATTCCTCATTAATGTATATCAGAATATTTCCCCTTTGCCTTCTCTTTTTTAATGTTTATTTATTTATTTTGAGAAAGAGAAGGAATGTATGCACAAGTGGGGGAGGGACAGAGAGAGAGGGAGAAAATCTTATGCAAGTTCCATGCTCATTGCAGAGCCCGACAAGGGGCTTGATCTCACAACAGTGAGCTCATGACCTGAGCTGAAATCAAGAGATGCTTAGCTGACTGAGCCACTGAGGTGACCTTCATTTTCTTTTATCATCATATTTCCACATCATCCTCTAGCAAATCTGCACTTCAAAGATGAAATGTATGCTCTAGCCTATCAGTTCACAGAAACAATATGTGATTAGTGTAAAAATGTACAGTCTCTATAGTCAGACAAACCTAGTCTTCCTCCCTTTCCCAAAAGGAAGACTTAGGTGATACATCTAAACTCTCAAAGTATCATTTTGTTATGCTATAGAATAAAATTACAATAATGTGTATCTCATATTAGGTGCAAAATATTACAGAGTCTGTGAAACCGAGAAGCTCAAAAGTTTCTGGAGCAGACCTCTCCAACCCCTCAATTCATTCAGGTGCCAGGTTCAATACAGGTTATTTCCATGGCTTTTAGTTTTACCAGGACCTCTTTACCTCATGACAGAATCACTCAAACAACTTTCTAAACGAACTCCCTCACCTTTGATCTCTCCACCCACTCCTATGCAAGCAACTTGCATACTAGTAATGGAGTGAATGTTATGGTATTATTGTGCCTTAAAAAAAGACACATGTTCATCTTTGGTAATTTTATCTCCTCTACATCCTTCTTTCTGACTTACCACAGTCTTTATAAACTAGTATCACCCCACCGCAATGGACACTAATAAGCCACGCAGATCCCTATCGATGAAGGAATACATCATTGAAGTTGCCCCAGTTGCAGAGTGCTGACAGTAAACAGCTCTCAACTGCCAGGAATATCAGAGATTGCTTCATTGCACAGAGTGACTGCAGAGGCTATGCCTCCTTCCCAGTATGCCCAACACCCAATGGTTCATCAGTGAAGGCAGACAGAGTCCTGATCAAGTTGGCCTGTAATGCTGAAGGTTTGTTCTAGCTCCAGAGCTCTCTCCATGGATTTGGCCGAGGCTATGATTGGAATTGCATTCTTAACATCTCCTCTGCCCACTCCTGCCTCAGTGCTCCCTTTCACAACTGAAGATTCCAAGGACTGCCCCTACAAATCACCCTTCTCAACAAATTCCATCTCACAGTTGGCTTTCCAAGATGTGAACCTGAAACATCCATCAAAGCCAGCTTTGAAACAAAGCAGCCGTTACCATAAATGCTTGTCAAGGGCGGCCTTTCTTCCCTCTTTAGCAAACTAATCACACGCATAAAATCATTTGTTCATTTATTCCTTTACTTATTGAAAATGAGTAGAGTATGCTTCTTTCCTTATAGGCTTCTTTCCTATAGACTAGGAAGGGAACATAAGCATTTAAAATAAATGTGACTAAAATAAGATAGTAGCTTTTCCAAAAGTAGGTGTGATGTCCATATGAGCACACATAAGGAACTAGAAATTGTTATTTCTGTGATGCTTCACAGACAATTCTGCAGCTTCTCTTTTTCTTCTCTCTGTTAATGACAAACTCAATATTCACCTCTTTGAGGGAGTTCCTCCTGGCAAGTCTTCTCACTCCATTTATTTAGATTTTTGCTGCCAATTATGTAAATCTTTCTGTTAAAATATCATTACTTTTGCTTTTAATTCAAAACATGTGCCTGCAATAGGCAAAAAGTATAAAGCACAGAGTTTCACAGAATTGATTGGGAAGATATGTGTAAGCTAACCATTTTCCCAAATACCCTAGCTGTTAGTCTGAACAACTTTCTGGAATGTATAGAAATGGCAATAAGAGGCTTCAAGATAAAAAATAATATTTATCTCTACAGCTCTACTAAAATGTTCTTTGTCTCTTTCCATATCTCCAAATAAAGGCAAGAAAGGTTTTTTTTTTTTTTTAATTTTGGGAACATAGCAGAAGTTAACTTTCACTTTACCTAGTAATTTTTCACTTAATACTCCACTACTAAGATGTTCTACCTATGTCAAAACAATACCCTATCACCTTACCCAGAATCTGTAGTACAAGTCAGGAGCTCAATAAACATGTAAAATGAATACTTGATGAATAAATAAATAAAAGTTACCTGCAGCTTCTTTTCCATTAAAAAATCTCAAAAGCATACTTTTTGAAAAGCATTTTTGCATGTATATACTGTAAATATATGCTATAAGGCTTTGCCTCTAAATTTCTAGGATTAAAGGAATAAAAAATAAAGTGTTAAGATAAGGCCAATGGGGCAAGTAAGAAGCTGTGTCACATAGGTTTGTGGAATCGCTACCATATCCCCAAAGAAAGAGTAGCATACACAGAAGTTATAATTTGCACCTTTTTCTGTGGGTAATTGCATTTTCAAAATTATATATTTAAAGTTATTCTGTTCTATTTGATGTATAGAATATTTCAGTGATAATTATGCTAAAAGTCATGTCTAAATCACCACTCCTATATGAAGTTGCTTTAAATTTAATACTATTCTCAATAGCTGTTCTTATGTTTTCTGGCAATATTTCAGTGACTTAAAAAGAGAATATTTTAAAAAGTTATAGGTATTCTATTTAGGATGAACATACTAATCAATTATTCTTTCCAAGGCACTTAAGTATACTTAAAATAAAAATTCTTGACTTTTTCATTGTAGGTGTGGGTAACATTAGTACCTTTGAAATAACAAACTGCAGTGAGCTGATGACTCCACAACCATTACACTACCATAAACTACAGGAAGGAGGAACCCAAGGCTTAACCTCCTGTGTGCTTCTCTTAAAATGAGATTTTTACTGATTGTCCAAGACTTTAAAGGAAGCACTGATATAAAATATTCAGTGTGAGCTCTGTAGGATACTGGAGTAAATGAAGAATTTAGGGCTGATACAGCACAATTGGAATTGGGATAAAGCAGTAATAAGAGGGGGTGGACTCAAATCTAATTCTAACATTTAAACTCAAATGTGATCATAGCCAAAGCAAAGATAGCAAAAACATTTGTTAGTTTCATGTACATATATGTGTGTGTATACAATTGCATATACCATGTATGTAATTGCATATGCTGTGTATACAATCGCAAATACGTATTGAATATTCATATTAAATTTCAACCTTCTGTCCACTTCTGAACTTCTGTCCCTTTACTCTGCTCTGCCCTTTTGATAGAACTTATCACTTCATCCAGTTACGTAGAGTTGATTGGTTGTTGATACTGATTGTCTGTCTCCCTTAGTATGTAAGCTTAAGGAAGACCAGGATTTGTAAGAATCTTTGTGTCTTTTGATCACTGAAGTATCTCAAGCAGCTACAGCTGTATCTGGTACTTAGAGTGCTCAATAAATATTTGCTGGGTAAATACCAAAAAAATAAATTCAAATGTGATCCTATACTAATCTCTCTGGCATTTTATCACCTACAGTTAAATTAACATAGAAAAGCAATCATGAAACACAACCTAGAAAGGTACATTTCTATATAAACTGGACAAGTCAACAACTATTCATTACACACTTTTTTGCATATTCTGCATTTATTAATTTTAGTACATTTGTATACACAGAAAAGAGAAGTATTACTAAGAGCAACTTCAGAGAGCAGGCTTGCAAACTGGGTGAGCATATTTATTTTGCTGATGCTTAATTGTAGGAAATGTGAAAGCAGGATGATGAAAGGAATATGAAGAATATAAGGAGATAAAGAAAATGTCCTTCCTAAAAAGATTTTGGTCCTTCCTTCCCGTTTTTTGCATGTCTAGAGGTTAGAACACTATGTCTCATTCTTTGATTGACCTTTCTTTCCCAGTTAGTGACTAACAAAGCAAAATCTGCAAGGCATGTTTTACAGAATTAAAAATTTAAAACTGTATAAGTAACAAGCAAAACATATAAGAAATTGACTGTAAATATCTCCCCAAGATTTTTTAATCTTGAAAATGAGCATAAAGCCTATTAAATTTTATAAATTCTTTACTCTTGGTACCTCTTTATAGTGAAAGATTCTACATGATACTTCAGTGTTACTTAAGCTCTTCTTCTTATCAAGCCTAAGATCTTGGAGTGAGGATACTATATATGATTTAGTTTCTCCATTTAGAATGTATAGAGGTGTGTGTGTGTGTGTGTGTGTGTGTGTGTGTGTGAAGTAAAAAGAGAGTAAACAGAGAAAAAGAAGGAAACACAATAAAAAGAACCAGAAAAAGATCAGGCATGAGCATGCTGGTCTTTCTTAGGTAACCATCATAACTGCAGAAATGAAGATAGAAAGAATGAATGTCTAGCTTTTGTATAAAAAATTAAAAACCAAGCTTCTGGCAGATTCTTTATCTTTTTAAATCACAAGAAGCTAGATCTTTACAGCATCAAGAGCCAAATTCTTGTTATCAATATAGACACAGAGTGAATAAATAATTGATTGGTACCTGATATCTCCAGGCACTTGAAAGTGGTAAAGATTTGTGCAAGTTGGGAAGAAGTGAGAAGGGTCAGAGGGTGAGAGTCATTGAAGGAGGATTGAATCTTGCCCTACCTAAGGTTAGCTTCACAGTGTATGCACACAGGAGGGGTAGGTTGATCTGACTGATGCTTCAGGAGGAGATAGGTTTCTTATGTGCCAGGAAGCAACCTGAGACAGTGTCACGAGAGTCCTCACATGCTCCGATAAGACACAAGGAACACACAGTCCCCCAGCCACTTCTATGCTCCTTGGCTGGGGGTGTCCAAGATGTGGCACCCAGAGCTGGTGGGCTGAAAAAGATTTGCAGTGGTTACAAAGACATGCCTTGGTGGTCACGGAGAATGAATCAGATGAGAGGTCTCTCAGCACAAGCCAATAGGAAAGATGTCAATAGCAGGGACTGGGTGCCACCCACTCCTTCAGATATGATGATATTTTTGGTGCATCCAGTAAAAATGTCCCCCCCCCAATGCAAGATTGAGGAAGATCCTACATTCATTTTTTAAATCTAACATTGACTAAGTTTATATGAATTGACTAAGAAAGATTATGTTTTCTCCCATAAAATTGAATAGAAACATTTCTATTAAAAAAATAGTCACAATTTAGCACATCTGACTCATAACCTGAAACTGTGTTCATACTACATATGTCTTTTTGTGAGCTTTCCATGATTCCCTTAGGTGGTCTTTGCAAAATTCTAGTCTAGTCTCTTATTAAATTTACCTGTCTTTGTTAAAAGTCTGAAACTTTGAATTGTGCCTATGGCATTAAGTTGGCACTCAATAAACATATAGAAAGGAAGGAAGGAAGGAAGGAAGGAAGGAAGGAAGGGAGGGAGGGAGGGAGGGAGGAAGGAAGGGAAGGAGGGAGAGAAGAAAGGAGGGAGGAAGGGAGGGAAGGAAAAGGAAAGCTATAAAACTAATGTCTCCCTATATCTTAGTCAATATTTCCAAATGCATTGGAAACTCTCTACTTATTTTGCCATCATATTTGTTATATGACCTACTTGTTCCATTTAAAGAAGAAAGGGTAAATTACACTTAGGAAGGAAAGAGATATTAGTAAGGACACGTACTCCCATGGGAGGGAATTCTGTCCAGGAATCTGACTTAAACTACATGTATTATGGTTTTTCAGGGTTCTAGGAGACTGTTTAGGTTACTGCTTTTAAAATCATGTGAAAGACGAATTTTCTAAAACATGAAAACAATACAGATATCATTAAGGAAAATATTTTAGATTATATAATACCACAAATAAACAGTTGAAAGGTATACATAGGACAAAAGAGTATTGCAATAAATCTTTTAAGTCAAATAAGGAAATATAAAATTAAAAAGAGACAGAAAGAGTGGAGAGAACAGACAATGAGAATGTGTAGGACATAATTATGAGATCACTTAAAAATATAGTCATTAAAATATGAGTAATATGCAACCTCACTAGTCATCCAATAAGTGAAAATTAAATGAGTTTTTTTTTACAAAAATAAGGTTGGGCAGATAAAAAATGATAGTAAAAAGTAAAAAGACATAATAAAAATGTTAGTAAAAATGATAGCACCTCAGTGCCAGGTACATTTTGGAGGGCAGTTTGACAATAAGCATCATGATATTTAATGTGTGGATACCTTGATCTATAAATGTCACTTCTGAAAATTTAACCTAAATAATCAAACATATTATAAGGAAAATGTGCAAGGATTTCTACATCTGAGTTGTTTAGAGTATTGTAAAATAACATTAGCTTAAATGATCATCAACAGTATGTAGATACATAGTCTAGTTCACAATAAAAAATTACTCTATGGAAACTGAAAATGATTATGTAGTTGGCTTTTGGATATGTCCAAACTATAGTAAGTAAAAAATGAAAATTCTAAAAAAATGCAATCTATGATGGTGATTTTTGTTTTAGAAAGTGAAGAGGAGGGAAAGAAGAAAAGGATGGGGCCCGAAAGGAAGGGGAGAAAGAAAAAAACAACAGAAACTGGAAAGACATTCAGCAAATATATTGAAAATGATTATTCCTGTATAGAGGATACTTATAATCTTCTTTATTAAAATTTTTATTTAAAACTTTTATTTACTAGCTTACAATGAAGGTGCATTAGGTTCAATGTCAGAAGAACAAACCAATAAAGACATTTCTATTTTTGAAAAACAGAATTAATTAAAAAGTTAGTTATTTATGAGAAAACAAGGTCCTTGATATCAAAATGACTGCATCAGAGAAAAGGGTGGCACCAGCAGCTGGAAGTCTTCTGGTACAAGCTGAAAGTGGGCTGAGACTGATCAGAGGAGGTCCCATGGGTTGGGAGGCTGAGAACTGAATGAGCATTCTTTGAAGGGCCTGTAAATGCACAATTATAGGAGGCTCTAGATTCCTCGGGTAGCCCAAAGTGGAGCAGTTTCTAGCCAAGAGGCTACTCTATCAATGTATTTGATATGCGGCCAGGTTTTGACAATCCCTGGATGCAGTTCTTTCCGGGTGATCCCTGCAGCTAACAGGATCTGTACCCAACTCTTAAAAGTATAAGGACAGCTGTCCACTGTGTGTCACTCCCACCAACCAGTAACAACAAAAAACTCTTTTATAGAGTGAATTACATTGGCACTAAGGATGCCATTGAAACGTGTACAGAGGCTGGGGTTCAGAAACTCACTTTAACCAGCAGTCCAGTGTCATTGGGGGCGTCAGCATCACGAATGGTACTGAAGATCTTCCTGTTGCCATGAAACCCATAGACCCCTACATGGAGACAAAAATCTTAGGCCCAATAATCCTGAGAGGTATTTCTTAATCATGGCCACCTACCCTCACGGCATTTTCAGCCCAAGACACCTCCAGTTGGTCCCCATCTTCAACAAGGTGTCTGGGAAAGGCAAGGTGAAGTCTGTGATGGAAATGGGGAGAGCTTGGTGGACCTCACCTTTGTGGAGAATGTGGTGCACAGACACATCTTGGCTGCAGAGTACCTCTCCTGAGACGTGGCTGTGAGTGAAAAGGCACTTCATATCACCAACCATGAAGTCACCCCTTTCTGGACATTCCTGCCCCACAGGAATTTAGCAGGCCTCAACTAAAAGGCCCCCAAGTATCACATCCCCTACTGGGTGGCCTGCTACCACCCTCCCTGCTATTCCTCTTGGTGATGGCGATCAGTCCTGTCATCCAGCTCCAACCCATTTTCATAACAATGCCGGTCGCACTACCCAGCACATTCCACTATTACAGCTGGAAGAGCCAGAAAGGTCATGGGCTATCAGCTACTGGTCACCATGGGTGAAGCCATAGAAAGCACCAGACCATGTAGAGCTTTCACAACCTGTGGAAGGTCAAGTGGGGCGCCCCCAGAGACTGGACCTTCTCAATGCATTTCCTGGCTGCCAACTGTCCCCTGTGGTCCAAGATACTACCCCTCTCCAAGTGAGTTTCTTCTGAACTAAGTTCTCCTCCTGCCAGTTAGATGAGAGCACATTTAGCTCTAATGTGACCACAAAGTGGGAGAAAACAGCAGACACTTTAGCTTTTGCAGGACTGGATTTGAATTTCTTAAAGCAGGCAACTTCATATTCTACTGTTTTGTGTTTTCTCCTCATCATCAGGGAAATACAAATCAAAGCCACACTGAGACACCACCTCACACAGATCAGAATGGCTAAAGCAAACAGATCAGGAAGCTACTGATGCTGGCAAGAATGTGGAGAAATGGGAACCCTCTTGCATTCTTGGTGGGAATGCAAATTGGTGCAGCAGCTCTGGAAAATAGTGTGGAGGTTCTTCAAAAAATTAAAAATAGAACTACCCTATGACCCAGCAATAGCACTAGTAGGAATTTATGCAAAGGATACAGGAGTGCTGATTCATAGGGGCATATGTACCCTAATGTTTATAGCAGAGCTTTCAACAATAGCCAGATTATGGAAAGAGCTTAAATGTCCATGAACTGATGAATGGATAAAGAAGATGTGGTTTATATATACAATGGAATACTACTTGGCAATGAGAAAGAATGAAACAATGCCATTTGCAGCAATGTGGATGGAACTGGAAGGTCTAATGGTGAGTGAAATAAGTTAGTCAAAGAAGGACAGATATCATGTTTTCACTCATATGTGGATCTTGAGAAACTTACAGAAGACCAGGGGAAAGGAAAGAGGAAAAAAATAGTTACAAACAGAGAGGGAGGAAGCCAAACCAGAAGACACTCTCAAATATTAAGAACAAACAAATGGGGAGGGGGGAGGAAAATGGGTCATGGGCATTGAGGAGGGTACTTGTTGGGATGTGCACTGGGTGTTGCTTGCAAGCCAATTTGACAATAAACTATAGTCATAAAAATATATAAAATAGGGGCACTTGGGTGGCTCAATTGGTTAAGCGTTCTACTTCAGCTCAGGTCATGATCTCATGGTTTGTGGGTTCAAGCCCCACGTAGGGCTCTGTGCTGACAGCTAAGAGCCTGGAGCCTGCTTTGGACTCTGTTATCTCCCTCTCTCTCTGACCCTTCCCTGCTCACACTGCCTCTCTCTCTCTTTCAGAAATAAATAATACATTAAAAAATTTAAACATATATAATAAAATAAAATAAAACACATAAAATTAAATTAAAAAAATTGTCCATAACATCTCTACTGACTTCAAATGACACATTTGTCCGAAATTATGATAAACATAGTTTACTCCTAGGCTTTGTATCTTAATCTCTTCATCTGTCATTTTATTTTTTTACATTTCTTTTAATGTTCATTTTATTTTTGAGAGAGATGGGGAAAGAGACAGAGCATGAGTGGGGAAGAGGCAGAGAAAGAGAAGGAGAGACAGAATCCGAAGTAGGCTCCAGGCTCTGAGCTGTCAGCCCACTGAGGGCCTTGAACTCAAGAAATGAATTATCATGACCTGAGCCAAAATCGGTGCTTCACTGACTGAGCCACCTGGGCGCCCCTCTGTCATTTTATTTTTTAGCATTCTGTTTTAATTATCTAGTACCATTCCCTTTGTTCTCCTGAACTCACATGCTTATTTCTTATTTTTTATATCATTTCATGTAAGGAGATATTTTGAATATGAACATTTTTTCAGTAAAAATTTATTCTAATATAGAAATTATATGTAGTTTTACAATGTTGATAACTCTTGCCTATACAAAAAAAGAACTTGAGTCATAGGACTAATCTAATATTAAACTACTCTTACTAATCAATAATATTTTTTAAATCTCATTTAAAGAAAAAGCAAATTATATGAATAATAATTTCACAAAAAATGAAAACAGGATGGAAATAAATTTAAAAATGTCCAGATCGTTTACAAATATATATATATACATTTATATACACATGTATATATATATATATTATAAAACAGTAAGAATGCCCCATTTCCAAACTGCCAAAATGATACCAGACAAAATATTTTATAAGATCTTATGTTGGTGAAGCCATGACAGAATAGATATTGTCATTTTTGCAGATTGAAATGTCTATTTTTGGAAAACAATTTAGAAGTATAGATACAAAAATTCATATTGCAAATCAACACATCCACAAGCCCACTATGAGGAAATATCCAACAGTTTTCTCCAAGATAAAAATATCTGAAAACGCAATTGACAATGTTAATATCAAGAAGTAGGAGACAGATCTAACCATTTTTCAGGGATTAAGAAAAATGTAGTAAATTGACATGAAATGGCATAAAGAGCTGATTTTAATAAATGACCAGTAAACATAAAATGAAGGGCCAGTCACAGAACAGTAGGTTAAGAATGATTCTATCGTATAATTAAGTTATTTATAAGTCCATATTCTATCATACAAAACTGGCTAATTGTGGGAAAGGGAAAAGAATCAAAGTTCAAAGACTGACTTTTTTGAACCATTATTCATATAATGTACCTTCTGTACCTTTCTACATTTGCCATTATTTTGTCATATACAGAAACATGTGCTACCACTTTTTCAACAGACCATTTTAAACTGTGAAATAGTTAAGTAAAAGATGCCAAGCAGTATGGTAAAAATATTGACCCTTTGTGTTATGGTTAGATTTAGACTTCTGTATTTATTCAAATATGAAAGCCATTATCAAATGGTTTTTAAAATTCAAAAAAGAAATAATACAGTCTAATAAATTAATGCTTTTATAACTTTATATCTTAATATTCTTAATGCTAAAAAGACACTAAAGTTAAAGATAAAAAGTATTTTTGTCATACATATAAAGCAATTGTTAGTATGTATGTAATAATAGTATTTATAATATCTAACATTTTTTGAGTTGTCAAGGGCTTGTACTGTGCATTATTATCTTATTTGAGCTTAATAACAGCCCTATAAATTATAGATGAATATAATAAAATTTTAATGGAAATTACCCCCAAATCTCCTATATTCCACAAATATAAACATTTTAGAGATTAAATGTTGCATTTTAAAATGCATTGTAAATATAAACTGAAACACAGATTTCAAAAATGTACCAATCTTACAATTTACTTCACTAAAGATCTGGAAGAATAAAAGGATCACATTAACATATCTGATGTACAATGGTAAATTGTTTTTCCACATTTAAAACCAATGCTTGGGGTAAAATAAATAAATAAAACCAACGCTTGGAATTATTTTCACAACACCAGTTTGCTCCACATGCAAGGAATTGTATAAACTAGGGTGAAAACAAAATTCCCTTCTTCCTCGTTGCAGCCATGTCTACGGCTGCTGCCAGGCATAGCTGCCACCTGGGACGCCACACAAGTCCGACTCATAGATGCGATAATGAAATTTATTTTTCTTCTGCTGTTCCTCCACACCATTTTTGGTGAAGTTTAATTTTCTCCTTTTCTGGATGAACCCTCAAGCAGAGCCCATAACTTTTCCAGTCATTGTCTGCGTTATAAAAGCCTCCTGTCACATTACTGGCTCCAATGGTTGCAAATGATCCATTCCAGTAATTGTCCTGTTCAGGCAGAATAATAATCAGACTCCAAACTTCACTAAAATTCACAATTTCCTTGGGCCCACTGAAGACGGAGAGAGGCGGGCTGTCTGACACATCTCATTTTTCTTCTCTTCCTTCTCCCCCTTCTTCCTCCAAGCTAAGAGAAGAAGCAAGGGATCGGGAGAGCCTAACTTTTGTCTACTGTGAGAATATGGTAAGCTGTCCACGGATTCCCTCCCACTTCCTGGAAATACGTCTTTTCTAGGTGTTCTTGCCCCTCCAACATACTTCAGGTCACTCCAAATGGCTATTGGATGGAAAATACAGTATATGTTTCCTTCTAATTTGTCAACTCAAAACACTGGGGAAAAGTCTTAAGAGTGAATATGGCTGAAGATGTCAGTGCCTAGACTAGGAAGGGGGATCTCTAAACACATAAACCAAATGCAACTGGTTTTGGAAAATCATTTTCACATATGACTATACCCACGCCAGCATTTGTACTTGAACTCTGAAATTTTTTGTAAAAATTTAGTATCCAATTTAATCTTATTCATACTACTTCTCAAGCACCCATCCTCTTATTTTAATCTTGACTGTAATTGCATTTATGTGTATATACTTAAAGGTACGACTTATGCGCACGTGTATGTTAAAGATACGTGATGTCTTTAGGCTTTTTAAAACTAACAACTTTGGTTTTTGCAATGGTGGCACATAAGAAATTTTTCAAAATATTCTCTGGATCAGGAAAGATCCAAGACTAAATTATCTTAATGATATTTCTACTATATGTGCATAGATTTAGTCTATCAGGAGGGTGACTTGAACATAACAATTAGCAAAAAAAGCAATTTGTCAAGTGAGGAATTTTCAAGTCAAAGTTAGTTCACACCGTCACTTTGTATTAAAATGTTGGTGAAATTTGCCATTTCAAATAAAAGAAGTTCAAGTTTCATATTTATTGACAAAACTAATATAAGGATGCATAAAGTGATGCTCACTTTTACATCCCTACCAACCACTTAACTCTGCGTTATCTCATCAGTAAATTCACTATCCACCTGCTATAATCAAAGTCTGTTTTTGAAATTAATATATATCTTGTCCTATTCCTTGCAGAGGTAAAAAGAGATGAGTATCTTACCATCATCCTCCTTTAATGCTTTAGGGAGGTAAAATGTACATTTCTACTACAACTTAGGTGTCACCGAACAAGTATAAATATTTGCATTTAGGATTTCTACATTTTAATAGATAAAGATTTTCCCCCGGATGGTCTGGCAACCAGTGGGAAAGAATTCCCTTATTACTGTTTATCACCATTGGCAAAAATTGTGGATCTCTTAGCATTCTGTTGTAGTTTGTCTCCTACTAAAACCATATTATTTTAAGAACTAGGGATCATAATGTGGCTATGAATGAAGAATTATTTAATATTAATCACAATTTGGGAAGCCTATAATGTCTTTTTTTGTTCTTGCAGTCATACGAGAGATTATTTGGCAAATTTGCTTATTTGTACTGTACAAGTTTATTTTATTTGTACAAATTTGTACTGTGTCTACTCCATTCAAGCTTTACATTAGGGGCTCAGGACATAAATACAGGGGGTAGTATTGGCCTCTACCTTCTAGGACTTTATAGAATGTAGATAGAATGGATCAGCACACTGACCAAAAATTATTATGCAATGTATCCTTACTATGTTAAAGTTGTATGCCAGATGCAGGAAGAACTTAAGGCAGATTGCTGATCCTTATCTGAGAGAATCCAAGATGTATTTAAGGAGCAGAGGAGTCTTGAGCTAAAACTGACAGGATGAAGAGGCACTTGGGTGACAATCAGCAACAGACATGACAGATGAAAGGAATATCAGATATGAAAGCATGAGTCTGACGAGGTCTGGGAACACTAAGTAATTCAGAAGGGGAAAATGGAATGTTGAATCATTTGAGAACCTTTAAGGAAGGTTCACGCTAAGAAAAATTTGATATATTTTGCAGAACATTCGATTAATCTGTAATTAAGTTTTTCAAAATTATATTTCCAAAAAAAAAATTATATTTCCATTGTTAGTTGACCAGTCATATATCTATGTTGGAGAGATCAGCTTGGAGAGGATATTGAGGATGGACTAGAGAAAGATAAGTGTAGAGAAAGATAATTTAAATTTTTTAAATGTTTTTTTTTTTTTTAATTTCTTTGTTAGAAAGAGAAAGCATGAGCTAGGCAGAGAGAAGAGGAGACACAGAATCTGAAGCAGGCTGAGCTGTCAGCACAGAGCCTGACGAAGGGCTCCACTCATGAACCGTGAGATCATGACCTGAGCCGAAGTTGGATGTTTAACCTGCGGAGCCACCCAAATGTCCTGAGGGAAAAAAAAGATAAATAAGAAGGATGATACACTTATTCAACTGAAAAGAATAAAAGAAGAGAATTAGGGTAGAGACAGTAAGGATAAAGAGGAGGGAACCAACAAGAGAGATTTTTAAGGTTGAGAAAGTGCCAAGTTACTGACTCAAGAAGGTAACCGAGAGCAGAAATCTAGGATCGAGTTCTTTCTGTCTCTTGACTGGGCTAATGAAAGGAAAATGCTAACAAGATTAGTGACATAAAATGGATAGAAGTTTGGTTTGGTTTTAGTGAGACTTTGAGGGAAAGATAGTTACACTGAAATCGAAGTTCCTATGAATATCTTTATGGATTTTCCCATTGTGGAGTAAAACATACTTTTAAATATATTTTTCTCTCTGCTTTACATTATTGGAGATTTTCATGAAATCACTACAAATGATTAAATAAGGTTGATATCAAATGGTAATATTGAAATCACTGATATTAAAGTAATTGAACCAGAAGCTGTATTAGAACTACATAGTCAAAGAAAATATAAAGTAGTGGTTCCCTATCTATGCCTTGAAAAAGACTATTTATTAATGCCAAGTTGACCTTTGTAGTATCCTTCTCTAAGGCATTGCTTTTCAAATATTTTTTAACATGGCTCCCCTAATGTACATCTTCACACTTTCCACTGGACTCAGGGGGAGATAAAAGTGAGAAAATTTAGTGATAATAAGAGTGTCACCCCATCCACCAAATTATACCAGGGACAGGAGGAAATGGACACAGACCCTGGTAGTCTGTGTAGTTTGATAGACAACAGTGTGCTTACCAGAACACATCTTGAGCGGAATATTGGATGTAGTTGAAAGGAAGATATCGATAAAATCATGTAGGGTCAGAATGGAAGTTAATGAGAATTCCATGGACCATTCTTGAACAATAATAGATGGTCACTGAATGGTCTTTTGAGAAAGGTGAGTCCCATTATATTCAAGTTCATTCTGGGAAAAAAAGGATGCAATTTCTGACAGAACTAATTTCTTAGTCATAATACAGCAAATCACTGGCTCTATCTCCGTGGGTACTACCATTCTGCCTTGGGCTCAGCCTTTCGGACAAAAACTGTCTAACTTGTGTTTAGAAGGATGGCATATTACTTGGCTTGTGTGAAGCACTCAATTATTAATATTCCTAAAGTGCCCATGAATTTAATCCCCTTAGTCCAAAAATATGAATTTTAAATGCTTTTATTTCCTCCCCCTGCAAAAAACCCTTTCACAGGATGAAAGATTTTGTCTTTCCTTTTTCTTTTTCTTTCTTTCTATTTATTTATTTATTTATTTATTTATTTTTTACCTCTACCACTTACTATTATCTATAGTATGTTTGAATGTGAGAGAAACACCGCTTGGGGTCAGCATGTTTTATATTGTCATGTTTACCTCTAGTATCCAAACTTGAACAGCTTTATGATTATGGAAAAGAGGCAATAGGCCAGGGATATTAGTATATAAATCATTGTCAGGAAACCAATCCTGTGTTTCAAAGCATCAAAAAGCTTTTAAACTATTGATATAGGTCCAACCAAAAGGGCATGCAGAATTTTCTCTTTTGTTCTAACTTGATTATCTCTTAAAAACATGGCTTTTAAGTCTGTTAAAACTCAGTTGATTAAACATTCTTATAAATAGATTCATTTAGTGGACTTTAATTAATGAAAGGCTGTCAAAACTGAATTTCTTTTCTTAATATCTGCCATTTTACACATCATTTTTTAAACGTTAGAGTTAGAAATATAAATTGTTCTTTTAGAACTAAAGCATTTACCCAAAACAACAACTGAAGCATCTTTCTAAAAACAGCAGGAACAAAAACAATCATTCTAATCCATGTTAAGAATTTAGAAAAGGAATAAAGATTTATTGTTAAATTCTAATATGTCAATTATTCTGAGACATTCAAATAGTGTGTATTTTTAAAGCATCATTCAAAAAGTCTCCATTAAGGTGTTTACATTTAACATAATTTCATCCCTTGACTTTATGACAAAAGCTTTCTGGGTGATGTAATAAAAATAATCTAAATGATGATGTTAAATAGAACTTTTAGGTCTCAATTATTTACTCTATTATGAAAATATTTTCACATTTTCTCCATATGTAGGACAAATTCAGAAGAGGAAATTATTTTTGAATGTCTAATTAAATTAAATTAATTTTTTAAAAGAATTATTGAAATTGGAATCAAAAGAATTGAGACTTGGTTCTGTTATGGGTTATTTGCATCTTGGCTTCAAAAAAGTTTTAAATCTTTGGATCTCAGCCTGTCTCAAATAGGAATGAGTAGGAAAAAGTAAAACTACACACACTCACTCTTTTCCACTGTTCTATGGTTCTATGATAAAATAAGTTTGACCAATGAATTATTACACTATTTAATTCCCAATTTTATATAGGTCTACAATATTATCTGACAATTCCTTTTTCTTTAAAGTAACAACACTATTCTATATGATGAGGATAAAACATTCTGACAACAAATTTACCTTCACTTGAATAGACACCACTGTTATTTCTATAGAAAGCTAGTATACAAAAGAAACCCACATCAAAGAAAGCATTGGAAGAAGTAGAAAGAAAAAGTTATGAATTGGAAACATTTCCTTCCCAGATGTAATACACGGTACAACAACATGGTTAGCAGATGATGGAAACAGACCTGAATTTGGATTATGATACTGTAGCTGCCTAATTGTATGACCTCAATCAGATAAATTACCCATCCCTTTAAACTTCAGTTTTCTTATCTATGCAATGGGGTTAAAAATAGAAAGCAACTCTTGAAGTTGTTTTGAGGGTTAGATTAAATACTATGTTAATGTTGCTTAGCCCAGTGCTCAGCTGTTCAACAGCTGGAATGGGTCTCAAGCATACTGTGTTATTGGCTGGAGATCTTCAAGTAATGATCCCAGTTGAATGATGTATAACTGTAAGTAGCTACTAGCAAACTGTGAGAAATACTTAGCCTTTTCTTTTATGTTTGGTGATGTTTGCTTCGAATAAAGATGCTACCTGTCCTTTCAGTCTAATATTGTCTTTTGTATCAAATTTAAATACCCTTAAATGGGATTATTACTGTCATTAAATTAGAACCAAAAAACAACATCCAAGAAAATTTTACTTAAATTGAGATTCTTAACATTCACTCTAATTTTGAGGGGTTGACACTTTTCAGTGAATTTTGTGTTGTTAAATTCAGCTTTTCTTAGTCTTGGCAAAGTGAATTAGAACAACAGGCAACTGTCCAAACTTCTAAATGTAACATTCTTGGAAACAAGCCCTCTGTTTTGCTTGGTGTGTTATTGCCTATTCATGCCGTGACTATAGTAAATACGTTATATGTGTTTTGTTGAACGAGTCTTGACCAAATCCAAACCAAAACCACATAAATCATGGAAAGGAAAGTACGTTTATTTATATTGCACTATCTGAAGTGATTTTTTATACTAATTTAATTAAAGAGATAATTGGTTTGTTTTTTTTTCCTTTTCATTCTGTCTAGTAGCCTATTTTCACCCTCTCCTCCCTTGTTGTTATGGGTTTTTTTTTTTTTTTTTTTGAGGGATGGTGTATGGGGGGAGCTCATATTACAAATTGAAACTTCTTGATCATTGCATAAGTAGTAAGTATGAGTAGTAGAAAGCTAATAAAATCATCATGAATTCAATGACAAGCAGCTTTGAATGACAGCAGCAGTAACAAAAAAGTGTATGATATATATGTTGGATGCTGCTGTCTAGTAAGGCATTCGAATTATTGCACAGGCTTAACCAATGGACAACCTGATAGAGCCAGGAATAAGGGTGAAGAGTAAGTCCAGTTTAGTTTTAGGCCGCTAGCAGGCCAGGAAATACATTTTTAGGACATAGGGAATATGTTTGTCTACAGAGCTGGGTACAAGGGCATGACTTATGACAGTGTAGCATAATCCAGTAAGAGAGGAGACTACTAGGAGATCTTCAACCATACAAACATCAGGAAGCACTCTCAGATCCCTCAGCAGTAATTAACAGTATCCTTTGACTGCTCAGACCAAAATCAAACTACAACGTGAATGAACTTTGAAAAGATTATTCTGAGTGAAAGAAGCCAGTCACAAAAGGCCACATATTATAGTTTTTCATTTACATAAAGGATCAAAAGTAGTCAAATCTAGCAATTGCCTTGGTCTGTGAGGGAATGGGGTTATAAGAAAATCAGGAATGACTACTAATGGGTTTCTCTGGTGATGATGAAATAGTCCTGTGAAATTAGGTAGTGATGATGGTTCCATAATTCCTTGAATACATTAAAAAACATTGAATTGTACATTCTAAATGGGCAAATTATATGATAGGTGAATTATATTTCGATAAAGCTGTTATAAAAAAAAATGAAAATGAAGAAAAGCCTTCCCACAATCCTGGAAGAGATCTGAGAGGTAATTGGAGTGCTCCGTGCTAAAATAATTCCTGTGGCCCAGAAAATGACAGCATGGGTTGGCAAAGCCTACATATTGCAAATCCCTGCATAAAACCAGGGGTAGAATAAGTTCCTAAAGAACCACGTGGATCTCCAAGTACAATTCAGGAGTTTTTGTAAAAAGAGAGCAGGGGTAAAGAATGCTATAGAAGCATATGCAAGTGTTATCAAATATAGTAGTCATTTTTTAAATAACCTTTTCTTTTTTATTTAAATTCAAGTTAGTTAAGATATCATGTAGTATTGAATAGAATTTAGTGATTCATCACTTACAAATAACACCAGTGGAATAGAATTTAGTGATTTGTCACTTACATATAACACCTGTGGTCATCCCAACAAGTGCCCTCCTTAATGCCCATCACTCCTTTAGCTCGTCATCTCACTACCTCACTCAACTCCCTCCAGCAACCCTCAGTTCATTCCCTGTATTTAAGAGTGTCTTATGGTTTATCTCCCTCTCTGTTTTTTACCTTAATTTCATTCCCTTCCCCTATGTTTATGTGTTTTGTTTCTTAAATTCCACATATGAGTGAAATCATATGATATTTTTCTTTTTCTGACTGACTTATTTCACTTAGCATAATACACTCTTGTTCCATCCACATTGTTAATCTTTTCTTGACTGAAGTAGGGATTATTCTACATCTTGGTAAGGAGAGAATCCCACACATTGCTTTATTGAAGCTTCACGAAAACTAAGTTATATAAACTTTTTCTTTAATCCCCATTTTGTGGATGAATAACTCAGAAAATAGAGAGACTGAATGATTTGAACAATCCAGAGCCAGTAGAAGGAAAAGGTAAGACTGGAATGTAAGCCTTTTAGCTATGGGCCCTATGGTCTTTCCATACATCATGTTGCCTGACTCTCAAGATTCTGCTTACTTATCAGATTTGGAGTTCTATCTTGTTGGATATTGAAATCAATATTCCCAGGGAAATGACTGCAGAGAGGAAACATTGTACTTTTTTTGAAGTTCTTGTTTAGTTGATATAGTAGAATGAACATAATTTGGAGAAGATGGCTGTAATTACATACATGTTGCATTCTGTGCCTACCTATTTCAATGAAAAGTGAACAAAAATAATATTGCAAGGAGGCTACACTTGTGTTGGGAGTAAAGTTGGTACAGTCACTTTGAAAATCTGTCAGCATTGACTTAAGGTAAACAAATGCACCCTCTGCAACCAAGCAATTCTATTCCTAATGTGGTCGCCAAATGGGATGTGCAAGAAGGTCCATAGCAACTTATTCTTAATATGCCCAAAACCTGGAAATGATCCAAATGGAATACGGTTGCTCTATTCAATTAGTGGACTACAATAGAGCAATCCCCCCAAATCTGTAGCTATACACAACATGGACAAATCTTGAAAAGCATACCATTGAGGAGGCTGGGGGGGAAGGCCATAAACAAAATGAATATACACAGTAGAATTCTGTTTGCAAAAAGTTCAAAGCCAGGAAAACTAACATAATCTCTTAGAAGTGAGGATAATGGCTATCCTTGGCTGTGGGGAGAGAGGTAATAGTAGCTGGAAGTGCAAAACAGGGCAGCTTTTCAGGGGCCAACAATGCTCTGTTTCTTAATATGGGTATGGTTCACGCAGTAGACACAATAAAAGTCAACCAAGATACATACTCATTATTTTGTATTTTTATGTGTGTATAAGTATGCCTATTCAAATACATATTTTGTGAGCTCGTGAAAGAGAGTTATCTTGAATTTCCAGATTTTTGCCTAACCAAATATCCTATCTAAAATATACATGTGACAGATTTTCTCCCTACACAGTACAGGAGGCCCTGGGAGAAATCCTCCATTATATGGGGTTATATATTCACTTGTTTGTTTCCAACCAGCACTTATACACAGTCACACAACATGGTACTGTGCACCAATGACAGATTGCTCCAGGACATACACTTAAGGAGGACTGATGTCACCTGAGAGGTGGTTTTGAAACTAAAATGATATAATGAAGTAAAAGCAACAAACGAATCCTTGTGAAAATACTCCAGGAAGCGTTCATGAGCAGGTGGCTTTGAGGAGATGTCATTTAACAAGAAAGAGCTAGCAGTGTGAAGCACTCAGGCCGGAGCTTTCTCAGCAAGAAGCAACAGTAAATGCCAAGCCCTCGAGGTGAGAAACGAACATGGAATTCATGAAAAATAGAACAAGGACCGGTTGCTGGCTACAGTGGGGGTACAGAGAAGTGACAGAGATGGTCGGACAAGCAGGCTCTGGTTGGGTGACTCTGGTCAATGCAGCTAAGGAAAATGGATTTTAGTGCAACTCTGAAGCCATTGGAAGGTTAAAACAGGTCAATAACATGATCTAATTGGCATTTTTAAAAGTTCACTCTGACTGCTCTACAGAAAATGGATTGTAGGAGGGGAAATGGAAGCAGAAAACCATGACAAGGTTACTGCTGGCGTCCCAAAGAGAGCTTGAGAGGAGGCGCTGAAGGACTGCATGCAGGGGTGAAGGACATAGAAGACTCAAGTGTTCAAGGGCTTGAACAAGTCAGAGGAGGGTGGTTCCATTTCCTCAAAAAACTTGGAAAGGCCAAGATCAATGGAAGAAATGCATACGCAGCTTTTAACATAAAGCGTGGAAATGTTTAATTAATGTCCTTTTTGTTGTTAGCACTATTGCATTGGCTGTTTGGATAGGCTAAAGAACTCTTAAAATAAAATATGATTTATGCACTTGACTATGGCAGCCGTAAGAAGTCTCATTCAAGATTCCTCAACATCAGTATTTATACTTAAAAGGAATTCTGAAATAAGCTCCCCTTTTTACAGGTAATGAGATTAAATATTAGCGAGCTAAATGATTTTTCTCAAGGCTGACTTCCCTCTCATAGGCACGGCGTCCTGAAATCTGCCCTTATGAACATGAAATCTCCTTAAATTGCTATATAGAGGAGTGGAAATATTATTTATAACCAAAATGGCAGGGCAGTAGCACAGCTCAGATGAGCTGGGAATTCATCTCCGTTCTGCAAATGCCGAAACTGCTTCTATTTCTTCTGTGCTGCTAAATCGTGGAATCTACAGTAGATAATTTCTCTGTTTTTGATCAGAGCACATTAATGATCCTTCTTTATGGAAAGGTAGAATCAGTGGGAGTAAGGGACTAAACTTCTTTGTATGTTAGAGCAAATAGAATGGAGTTTGCAAGAAACTTACTCTTTGGTAGAAAGGCCCACACACAAATATTTTGTATGTAAATTTTATTTATTTATTTTTCTGTAGGTTAAAAATGGGTTGATGTTCCATAGCTGGTTAGACAGAAAACAGAAAATGAGGCAGTGGGTACACAGAAAATGCCATGTAGAAAATAAGACAGTGGATATTTAGAGGCTAAGTAATAAATTGCACTAATTTGAAACACACACACACACACACACGTAAACACACACACATGTGCCTTTAATTAATTAAAATTCAGCAGTAACTCTAGCACTTGTTTATTATTTAGACAAAAGATATATTCAGGAAGGAGATTTTTTATTATTGGCATTATTTAGAATTATTGACCTATGTTGACAAAAATATCAATTTTGAGTTGGTTTATTATTATTTTTAATTATCTAAAGACAATGCCTATATCAAGGATAGACCACACGCATCTACCTTCCCTGGGTATGCCACTGTAAGGAAAGAATATGTAGATTAAGATAGCTACTAAATTAGCGTGTATAAATATTCATATACACATCATATAAGTGTTACTCTATGTGTATGTTATAGCATGTATTTCTCATATATATATTTCTCAAGGAGCTGACATCCATGACACAATTAGAATGTATTAAATATGAAAGTATAACATTTATCACAAGATCAATAATTTCTAGGAGATGCAAATATACAACCCTGAAATATAAACATCTTTCTTGAAAGGGTAAATTTCACATTTATACAGAATAGGTTGGCCTTCAAAATGTAATCTGACTTTGTATGCAGTATTCAAATATAAAAGCTTAAATTTTAGACCTAATATCAGACTCCATATAAAGGTAATCATTTCCCATGTTTATATAAAACGACTAATAAAATTTTTAATTATGGAAATTCATATCAAAAAGACAGAAGATACCCTATGTACGGAAAAATTTTCAAGTTCTCAAAGTTCTTAAAATCTTACTTTTTTTCATAAAGAATAATGGTATCTCCAGATCAGCTGCCTAAACTTCAAAATCTTCCCTTTCTCACTTGTGATCATGTAAAAGACACACACACAATCAAAATGAAGAACTTGCTTAAAATTTAGTTAATCTATCTCTGTAAAGTGTTGCTTTACATAAACAAAACATTCAGTCGACATATTACACAAACAGCAAATCTTCTGGAAGTTTCTCTTCATGTGGACATGTTTTCCCACGGAGGCTTGCATAGCTATTCTGTGCTGTCCTTTACATTTTCATCATAATTTGGAGAATATGTAAAACAAAAGCCTAGAAATCTGGACTGATACAATGCATTTGATGAGAAAACAAACTAAAGTGGTGGAGATATCGTTATGCCATTGTATCAACCAGGCACATATGTATTCAAAACAGTGCGACAGAAAATCAATTAAATGTATTAAGCCTGACTTGGTTCCACTAGTTAAAAAATAAATAAATAAAAATGAAAGCAAACCCTATTATTCCATTCAAAATGTCTGGTACCTACGTGGTCTCTATCCACACTGAGTTTTGCTATAACTGTAAATAGTATTGATTTTCTTCAAACAGCTGAGAAATATTTGATGTAAGTCTTATTTGGCCCATGACAAAGAAGCGCCAGATTTGATCCAAATTGTTAACATATTGCATTAAGGACCAACTACTTTTTTAAATCCCAGTTCTGGTTAGTCTCTTTGTACTCAGCATCAACCAAAGCTCTCCTGCAAAAAGCAGTTACTTTGCGGAGACACTTCTAAAGGAGAAACTTTGCCCAGGGCTGATCCTATGTGGACTGAGTCGCTATCTCAAAGAGATGTTTGGTGTTCTGTTTTGCAAAAGCTGCTGCTCTTTTGTGGATCCACCTGCTGTTTTAGACTCTGCTTGGTCCTTTGGTCACAGGTGGTTATCTATTGCTCTGATGTGAAAGAAAGCATTTTGTTTCTGCACAATTTGGTGTAGATCCTTCAATTTGCAGACATTCTGAAACCATCATTTCTTTGTTGGCTTTCGTTTCCTATTAGCCTGCAGAGAGTATACAAAA
Organism: Hyaena hyaena; assembly: GCF_003009895.1. Classification (NCBI taxonomy): domain Eukaryota; kingdom Metazoa; phylum Chordata; class Mammalia; order Carnivora; family Hyaenidae; genus Hyaena; species Hyaena hyaena. The sequence continues at coordinate 50,287 of NW_024081123.1, forward strand.
TTTCTTCTACCACCATGTGCCTGGCATAGAAGTAGAAACCTGCTTCCCTTCAGCGTCCAGCTACAGCTAGCTTAGTAGACCCATCCTGCAATTTGTTACAGGAATTTTGATCGACTGTCTTTGTTTCATGATCTTGGTAATATAAATTTGTCAGCCAATGTCAAAGTTTCTTCCAGAACTGTTTGTCCTTGAGCATAACATTTCATGTCAGAGGGTCTCAGATTACTCATTGATACAATGAGGGAGGGAAGGGGTGGATATATTCATGTGCTTTTCTAAACATGAAGAATGAAATAAATCATTATCATGTCTGGTAGGTTGGTGATTCAGAAAAAAAAAGATAGAAAAGTATTGGTTACTCATACATTCATTAGTGTATTCATTTAAACATTAAAATACAAACTCCATGCAGACAAGAGACTTGTTTGTCTACGCTGGGGATCCAGTACCAAAAACGGCACATATGCCAGAAGATATATTAAAAGAAATAAAGTAACGGTAACTTCCTTCCCCCAAAGATTTTACCACTTCATAGGTATTTCAGCTGTGTTATAGTGAAAAAAAGGTAGGGACTCAGAAAACCAGAATTCTTATTCTGCTTTGAAATCGACTTGCTATATGATCATTCACATCAATTAACCTCTAGGTGCCTCAGTTTGATCATCTGGAAATGGAACAATACACATTGGATAAGGATAATATATGGAGCTCACCCAAATATAACAGAAAATCCAAGTAAGTAATAGAGGCTTAACAAAAAATAATATGGAGCGCCTGGGTGGCTCAGTCAGTTAAGCATCTGACATAAGCTCAGGTCATGATCTCATAGTTCGTGAGTTTGAGCTTGGTGTCAGGTTCTGTGCTGACTGCTCAGAGCCTGGAGCCTGCTTCTAATTCTGTGTCTTCCTTTCTCTGCCGCTCCCCTGCTGTGCTCTATCGCGTGCTCTCTCTCAAAAATAAATAAACATAAATAAGTAAACAAGTAAATAAACAAACAAGATAAGTGTATGTTTTCTTCAGACAATGAAAATTCCATAATGAGTGACTTCAATCAGGTTTAACATATCCATGATACCATCAAAGACGCAGTTTCTTTTTGTCTCCCAGCTCAGCTATCTAGCATGTGCATCTCATTTAATGGTGACAGGTGGCTGTTAGAGCCCTTATATCACAACCATATTCCAAGGAGAACAAGAGGTCAAAGAGTCATTCTGGCTGAATAGTCTTCCTTTTAAGGAGTTAGGCACATGCCAGAACTATATCATATATTTACCCAAAATGCTGGAAAATGTGGTTTTGTAACTGGTCACTTGCATATCCAACAAAATCAAAGCTGTTAGTAAGGAGGTAAGGATGAATAAATATTGAGTAATAAACTAACTGTTGTAGTCACAAGTGAAATCTGTTTATTTATACAATAAATATTTTTTGCATACTCATTTAGGGTAAAGTATTTTACAGTGGTTGAAATGGAGAGAAAGGAGTGTCCATCAGTGAATAAAATGCTTGCTTGTAGCCTGTATGTTTGTGTCCTCCAAAAGTCAGATGTTGAAACTTAATCCCCAGTGTAATGGCATGAGGAGGTGGGGGTCTTTGGGAGGTGATTAGGTCATGAGAGTAGAGCCCTTGTGAATAGGATTAGTGTCCATGTAAAAGAAACCCCTTCGAGTTCCCTGACTCTTTCCACCATGTGAGGACACAGCACTGTGTGAATTAGGAAGAGGGCCATCACAAGATACTGGATCTGCTGCAGCCTTGATCCTGGACTTCTCAGCCTCTAGACTGTGGGAAATAAATGGCCACTGTTTAAGCCACCTGGTCTATGGTATTTTGCTATAGGAGCCCAAGTTAAGACAGTGCTGCTCTCAATGTCTTGAAAAAGGAGATGATAGAATAATACTTATGAATCTTTTTTTCCATCAGCAAGTCTATTTTAGAGGCCTGATGAAAACTTAGTGCAAAGTCTCAACGTTAGCCTGTATTTTTAAAGGGTGGGGAAGCTAACTCTTCCTCTGAGTTGGAAAAACTTGGTAGGAATTGCTACAACCATCTTTGAAAACAATTTCATAAGGTCATCAATGTTATTTTAGTAGGCTGAGTGGCTAACTGCCTGCTAGGCTAACTTTCTTTACCACAGTCAAAACTCTCTAAAGTGTGCACTCACTAGGAAATAGTGCCTATGTCTTTACTAATTTTAAACCACCCCATGAAAAGCCTATTCTCTCCTAAACTACTTTGTTCCACTTAGTCCAGTTCTGTGAGTTTCAAATTGGGTATTTTGGCTATGATTGGCAATGTTTCCTGAGTTTCCTCATACTTAAAATCGGAGTAATAACACCTACCTTCTCAACCAAGAAAGCTTACATATCAGATGAACTAATGGATCTTAGAGTTCTTAACCAGCTGAAAATATTATATGCACATGAATTCTTGTTATTGTCATACTTTGCTTTGGCTCATTTCACCTTGCTCTGTCAATATTATTCCTTCTCCCACACAAAATTCTTTGTTCAGTCATGATCTCATAACAATATTTCATCTTCTTAGGGCATGGCAAACCTTTTATGTTTAAGGTAAAACTAAAAACAGTTAAATAAAGAAATAAAATTATTGCCTTCTGTAATTCTCCTCTGATTTGACATTCTCTTTACTACCTTTACATCTCACTGCACTAACCAATGTGATTTTCAAAGTATATTTGAATATCAGAATAATTATTTATTCATTTCTATAATTTATATTCTTTGTTTGCTGTATATAGCCTTATTCAAATAATTTATTTACATGAAATCCACATATCGGTTGTAATGAAGGGAAGTAGCACATTGATAATCTAAAAGTGTTAAAGGCAGTTTATATTTGTTTGGGGAATGCAGTTTTTTCAGCAGATTTGCTTTCATAATTACATTTTTTTCTTGCTAGAATTAAAATTATTTGCATTCCTTGGGCAAGGAAGCAGGAGAGACTGAGTAGAATTGTGAGTACAGAGAGAGATGATCTGGATATAAACAAAAACTCCATCATGAAGAAGACACACAATTTTAAAATACACTAATCATTGAGAGTTGATCACATAATACATTTGCTTTTGTTCAGTCCATTTCTCTACCACACACTAAAGTGGAGGAGTGGAGGAGCCAGCTGCAATCAAATTCTATAAATATTAAAGTGAAAGTACCATACCAAACCCTTCCTTTGAATATTAAATAACTCTTAGTGGCAAGAATATGGTCACCTAATGCTGGGGCTGACCTAAAAGCATATAGGTCGATGTGATTTTATTGTGTCTTTTCTCCTCTCTCTTTGTATATAGACATTTTCCTGTGCATGTGTGAGTGTGTATACATGTGTATATGTGAAGAAAGAAAGGCAGAGAGAGGAGAGGAGAAATTGAATAGAACAATGAGAGAAAATGATGTTCTAACTAACTTTGCTTTAATGCCAAAATTCATAACAGCATAAAGAATGATTTCATGGGAGACCAAAACAATAAGATAAGCATTTAAATCTTATATTTCGTAAAAATAAGGTGACTTTGGAGTTTACCTCAATGAATATAATGGAACACTTATTGCTTTTATTTAATTTAGAACAGGATAGGCATTAGCTGTCTCCTATCTAGGTTCATTTATAAACTATTAATGATTTCATTTGCATTTTTACCAAGCAAAAAAACCACATAGCTGTTGCATAGGTCTCCTTTTCTCCAGACACTGAGTCATTATTTAATTAAGCACTGTTTATAGTTTTACACACCACATTTGCATTTTTATCTAGGTGCTGCAATTGAGTAAACATATATTTAATTTATCATCTCATATATTTTTTAATCTAGGTAGATGAAGATCATTAGCTTCTTTCATAATGTCATGTTTTCTTTAAATTCTTTAACTCACAGACAATACGTTCACTTCTTTTTCTTTGAAAATAGTATTGTTAAGAAGTTGGAGACCAAACGAAAACCAAAATATTCTGACAGCTTTTCAGTGACCTAGTTTACAGACTCTATTTTTAACGTAATTGCATTTTTACTGTATATTTTGTGGTGTTTTCAATTACTTTTTCACACAGGCTTGATTTTTCCACTGCATGTCTCCTTTTAAGAGCTATATAAGTAGTTAACCATGTTTTGAAAATTCTACAAAATCCTTAATAAAGCTTAAGCTAATATAACATAAGAGATCATTATCAAAATGGAAGAAATGGATATAATATATAAACTCAGGAGGCTGTGATCATTATCTACAATTATAGGAAGAATTTCAGGAAATAGAAGTATAACATTATAAAATGAAAATTGATTTTGAATATTAGGAAAACAGTATGAAAGCCTTTAAACTCTATGAAACTCTTCTGAGCTAGGTAAAATAATTCCCTTGTGTAGAACAGTTTTATTGGCACTTCTTTAAAAGAACATGAAAACAAAATGCCAGAAAAACCTATAGCTATCTCTGTATCTATCTTTCATCTATCTATCTCTCTATCATCTATCTATCATCTATGTGTCCATCATCTATCATATATCATCTCTATCTCTGTATCTATAGTGCATGTGTTTAAAAGGAAGATTGAAAAACTCACCAACAGTTCACCAGAGTGGTGATGTCTCCCAGTGTGACATTCACTCTTTATACCATTGTTCTCTTCACCAATGGTAGGAGAAATCTCCACACTCCACTTTCCCAAAACAAACAAACAAATAAACACAAATGTAAGCAGGGTTTAGAGGATTAAGAATCAGAGCTTCAACTAGCCTGGAGTTGGAGCATCAGAAAACTGGACTTGGATATGAGGCAGAGTCTGAGAGGCAGGGAACGTAATACAGAGAAGCAGAGTTGGAGTACACAAGCTGGCCTGGTGGCTGGCCGGAGTCTCCATGCCCTTTGTGATATGACTATAGGAAGAGTAGCAAATTAGGAAGTTGAACTTGAGATAACTCCTCCAAGTTAGTAGGGTGCTGAAATAGTTGTAGATCAGTGTTAGCCACTCTCAGAATTAGAAACAAATGATATCTGGAGGAAGGTTTGTTCAAATACCTGCAGGATTAAGATCATGGCTGAAAATTACCAAACAAACTAGAAACTAACTATGTCGATAAACAAAAAAAGATACAAAGTCTTGACAGTAAGAACTACAGATCTGGGAATTGCCAGATATAGAGGAGAGACTAGCTAAGTAAAAAATTTAAGGAAAAAAATGCAGTTATAAAGTATGTGTAGAACAAGAAGACAAAAATATAACTGACAAATTTGAAAAATAAATTGAATTTCTAGATATGAAAAACAGTCATTGAAATAAAAACAAACTTAGTGGAAGGTTAAATGACTGATTAGGTGCATTTGAAAGAATATATGAACTTGAAAAATATATGTAAGAAAAAATACTTTGAAAGCAATAAGTAAAGACCAGGGCATAAAAAAAAAAAAAGAAAGAAAGAGAAAGAGGTTAAAACACATAGACAAAAGAAAGAAAATTTCTAACTTACGCTTAGTTGAAGTTCCAGGAACAAAGGCTGAGTAGAAAGCTGAAGAGATACTGTTTAAAATCATAATAAGAGCGAATTTACCAGATGTAAAAATATACATAGATCCACAGACTCAATGAATCCCAAATAAGATTAATAAAAAGAAATCTATGCCAAGACTCACTGCAGTAAAAAGGAGAAAATAGCAAAGACGGCAATCATGAAATAGAAAGGAAAAGATCGCCCATAATAGAATGACTGTTAAAAAGACCACGGAATTCTCAATAATAGCAACAGCCTGAAGACATGAAGTGTTATCTTTAAAGTATTAAGAGAGGGTAGCTGTAAACAAAAGTTTGCACTTAAAATATAGTATATTATATTATACCATATGATACCCTTTTGTATAATTCCACATTAGTCAACTTTAGCCCAATATTTCATATAGAACTGCATATATGTGTGATAAAACTCAAGTTAGTGTAGTGTAGTATAGTGTAGTGAAGTATAATGTTGTATAGTCCAGCAACTATAATCCTATTTTCGAAATAGTGGCTATTTTAAAATGAGGGGAGGTAGGAGAAAATGGGATAGGGGAGGAGCACGTCCACAGATACATGTTACAAGCGTGCTGAATTTTTGATATATGTATTGGTTCATGGCTTTCCATTGTAACATAAGAAAAAAGCAAGACTACATAGATCAACACTGTTAACCAAGGACTCTGTTAAAATACCAAACAAAAATAATCTCCATCAAGTAATTGAACATAGGAAATGCATAATGACATAAAATAATCAGTACTATTATTTAACTGTTAATAATAATCTTTAAAATGTTACCAAAGAAAAATAGCTATTGAGTTTATGGATATACTGTGTGAATAGTCTTTCTCATCAACATCAATAGCTTTTCTTCCCTCAGGGTTGAGATGGAAAGCTCGGCTACAGAATGATTTCCTAGCATCATGGACTCTGAATCTTTTTTCTATTACACACAGAAAAACACCTATCATCAAAATAAATAGTTACTAATCTGCTTCTAATGGTTTCACACAGGCTCAGAAAGAAATAGGGCAAAGTTGAAGTGCTGCATTAAGTATAGGAGTCATAATACATGGAAAATAGCTTAAGGGCAATATCAAATATAAATTGCCTAGAGGTAAATGATTCAGTATTACTATGTTCATGAAAGGTCTCTGATTTTATTTTGCAAATTATTGAGCAGTATTATTTTAGATCATGATGCATTTTGAACTACTGTCTCCATTAGATCCCTATCACTTAATATTTTTCCTATCATCACCTTGGCCCTATGTAGCAGCAGAAAAGAGAAGGAAGACATTGATTGGGATCAGAGTCCTGCCAGGATTTGCTGATTTTATGATGGCACTGACGTCACTGGAATATGGCTGTAGATAAATTTAGCCAAGCTTAAAGGATACATATTTTGACCATTATATGTATTAGCTAAACACATACACATTTCTAAATTTTGTCATTATAATCATGTCCTTTTAAATAAATTTTTTAATGTTTTATTTATTTCTGAGAGAGAAGGAGAGACAGCATGAGCAGGGGAGGGTCAGAGAGAGAGGGAGACACAGAATTCAAAACAGGCTCCAGGCTCTCAGCTAGCTGGCAGCACAGAGCCCGACCTAGGGCTCAAACCCACCAACTGTGAGATCATGACCTGAGCCGAAGTCCGAAGCTCAACCGACTGAACTACCCAGTCTCCCCTAATCATATCCTTTTTAAGGCAAGTTTATAGTCATTGTGTTTACTATTAGTTTTTATGTGTTTATTTTTTTGTTTTCCTATGGAACACTTGGTGAATTTGCATGCTATTCTTGCCTAGGAGCCATACTACTCTTTGTATTGTTCGGGTTTTGGTGTGTATGCTATCAAACACTGTTTATTTTTAATATGCATTGTCAAGGCCCTCTATTAAGCTCTTCGGTATTCTAATTATACTTATTAAATCTACTAGTTTTTCATATATGAAAATATAAATCCCAAATCTATAGATATGTTGCTAATATAGATATTAGCATGTTGTTGGACTAGAAAATCTCTGAGGATATTTAATAGAAGTAAATATTTTTCTGGAAAATTTAAGTTATATATTCTTTCAGCTAAGAGTACTACTTCATATAAAAAAGACTTGAAATAAATCTGGTGCATATATAATAATCTTTGATGATAGCTGCTGACATAAGAAGAATAAGGCTATAAATAAGTTCAGCTGAGCTGAAAGAGAACACATTTTATCATGTAGCTTCTAAAATTTCTAAGATCATTAAAGATTTCAAAGCAACAACCAATAAATAAATAAAGCAATCAATGCTTGCATTATACCATAACAAGTGCTTAAATAGCTCTATAGAAATATAATATTTAGGCTAATAAGATATACAGGCATAAATAAATATAACAAGTGAGGCACATTAGTCAATGCAAGAATATATTTAGCTTCCAGATTCAATCATGGTGTGATGCATGGTAGGATATCCTCCTTTCCTAACACTGAACAATATTTCATTGTGTGTATACACCACTTTTTCTTTCTCCTTTCTTTTGCCAGTGGACGTTTAGGTTGCTTTCACATCTTGTCTTTTGAGAATAATGCTTTAATGGGTATGGGAGTTCAGATATCCCTTGAAGATCCTGATAGCAATTATTTTATCGATCTAAACAGAAGTGCGATTAATGGATTATATGGTCTTTCTGGTTTTAATTTTTTGAAGAATCTCCATACTGTTTTTCATAGGGGGTTCATCAATCTGCATTCTCATGAAAAGCATGCAAGGGTTCCCTTTCCTCCATATTCTTACCAACACTTGTTCCTTTTGTCTATTTGATGGTGGCCCTTATAAGAGCTGTGAGGTGATATCTCATTATGACTGATTTAAATTTCCTTGATCATTAGTGGTGTTGAATACCTTTTCATATACCTGTCAGTCATGTGTATCATGTTCTTTGAGGAAATATTGAGTCAGTTCCTTTGCTCACGTATTGCTTGGATTATTTGTCTTCTCGCTACTGAGTTTTAAGAATTGCCTATATAGGGGCGCCTGGGTGGCTTAGTCGGTTAAGCGTTCGACTTTCTCTTGGGTCATGGTCTTGCGGTTCGTGGGTTCGAGCCCCGCGTCGGGCTCTGTGCTGACTGCCAGCTCAGAGCCTGGATCCTGTTTCAGTCTGTGACTCCCTCTCTCTGACCCTCCCCTGCTCACGCTGTCTCTCTCTCTCTCTCCTAGAAATAAATAAAACATTTAAAAAAATTAAAAAAAAAGAATTGCCTATATATTTTGGATGTTAACTTTTTATCATATATAAGTTTGCAAATATTTTCTTCCATCCTGTAGGTTATCTTTGAACTTTCTTGATTGTTTCTTTTGTTGTTAAGAAACTTTTTTGAATTGTTCTTTATCTCCCATTTCTTTATTTTGTTGAGGTATGATTAACATACAAAAAGCTATGCATATTTAATTTAAACAATGTAATGAGTTTGGAGATAAGTACACATCTGTGAAACTATCATCAGTGTTGTCCAGGCTTTGTATTTATGAAGAATTTATTTTTTATTTATGAGGAATTGATAAGACTTTATTTTATGAGAAATCTAAAATAGCCAAACTCATAGAAGCAGAGAGTAGAATAGTGGTTGCTGAGGATGGGAGGAGGAGGAAATAGAGCGATTTTAATCAAAGAGTATAAGGTTTCAGTTATTCAAGACAAGTGAGTCTTAGAGATCTACTGTACACGGGGCGCCTGGGTGGCTTAGTCGGTTAAGCGTCCGACTTTCGCTTAGGTCATGATCTCGCAGTTCGTCGGTTCGAGCCCCGCGTCAGGCTCTGTGCTGACTGCCAGCTCAGAGCCTGGAGCCTGTTTCAGAGTCTGTATCTCCCTCTCTCTGACCCTCCCCTGCTCACGCTGTCTCTCTCTCTCTCTCTCCTAGAAATAAATAAAAATATTTAAAAAAAAAAAAGAGATCTACTGTACAGTAGAGTACCATTGGTTAATAACATTGTATTATATACTTTCAAGAAATACTAGGTACATCTTATGTTAAGTTTTATTATATCATAATAATAATAAAGAGGCTGGGAGGAAACTTTTGCAGGTGATAGATACGTTCATGGCATAGATGGCAGTGATAGTTTCACAGGTATATATTTACCTCCAAACTCGTCAAGTTTTTACATTAATTATGTATAGTTCTTACATATCAGTTATACCTCCATAAAGTGCTTTTTATTTTATTTTTTAAATTTTTTACGTCTTTATTTTATTTTGAGAGACAGAGATAGAGAGGGAGCAGGAGAGGGACAGAGAGAGAGGGAGACACAGAATCTGAAGTAGGCTCCAGGCTCTGAGCTGGCAGCACAGAGCCTGATGTGGGGCTCAAACCCATGAACTGCAAGATCATGACCTGAGCCGAAGTCGGAGGCTCAACTGACTGTGCCACCCAGGTGCCCCCATAAAGTGCTTTTTATAAAAATGGTATATTTTTCCTAAAATAAACCCTTCCTTTTTTCTTTATGATTTCAAATATATATCCAAAGATCTCTAATATCACCAGCTGAATTATGATTCCTTTGTTTACTGTAAGAAATTAAATGTTTGGAGAAGATCTCAAATATGATGCAATATCTTTGGAGATATGCAGTATAGATGTGGTCTGTAAATATAAACATTTAAAACAAATGTTCTGTCTGTGAGCACAGGCATAGGACATGCAACCGAGTCTGAAACTTGGCATAACTGCATCCCAGCTGGTGACTTTGTGCAAGTTTCCTTATCAGCAAAGGAAGATGGTAACTACCATAGAGGTTGATTTTTAAGGTTAAATGATAAGTGCACATCAGGATTTCACAGATCTGTCATTTAATAAGCACTCGGTAAATTGTCATTATGTCACTAGCCTAGATTGAAGGGTAGAATAGGATGAGAAATGGAAAATAAATGCCAATGCATGTGCTGAGAACATAAATATCCAGTGAATGTAATAAAATTCAGCACTTAGTCTGAGAAAACTTAATTAAATATATTCGTTCTCTCATTTCCTTTCCCGCATAACTCAATTTCAGAAGAAATCTGGTATTTTTGAGGGGACGGACTCTACTTTTTTGAAAGTTCTTGCTTTAGCCTCATGATGTGAAACAGCAAGGCAGATATAATGCTAGGAAATATGAGCTGGAAGATTGCAAATTTGGTGGGCCAAATAGAATTTCTGTGGGTGTAATGATTTTCAGAAACTGACAACAAGCTGTCTAATATCATATTTCCATATTCATCCTCAAGTAGCATGAACCACAAAATTCCTAGCTTAAAGCCTTCCTGGTTGGCTGGGTTATAACTCTGGGAAGCTTTACAGCTGAACTTTGAAATAAATCCACATGATTCTGGGCTTCAAATTCAACGTTTGGAATATTAATCTAAGAGAACAACAGACATTTATTCTGTCCAAATGTGCCATTGGATGTCTGAAAACCATGCTGCACAATTCTTCTGTGAATGATTGAGAACTTTATATCGCCTTCTTGTCACCGTAAGTTCTACAAAAGGCAGTAACTCCTTAATGGATATTTGTTCACCTGTCTCATCTATTCCAATAAAAAGCCTGAAATAAATATACACTTGAATTGCTTGAGGATTTATTCACAGAGAAATTATCTGTCAGGAAGTTAGTTATATCCACGAGACATTCATCTCTTCTCTGTATGTAGTAGGCCACCAGATGGTAGCTCTCCACAGCTCTCATAGGCTGTGAATTGGCACTAATTGAAACATCAACACTCACTTCAAGGCTCCTATAGAGAAACCACGTTCCCAGATCTCCAAATCTTCCTAACCATGAATTTAGAGTGTACTGCATTTAATGTTATTGTTTTTATTTTGCAAAAAGTCAATAACATCTTCCCAGGAAATGCTACACGTGCAGTAGGAAAAATTCCTTGAAATTTTATCATTTACATTTTACATAATTTTTCTTGATTCTAAAATGCTCCAAAGAACATTTTTTTACAAGATGGTGTAAAACATTGTGTGTGGTGGATTTCACTCTAAGAAATGAACACTTTATTTTTTTAGAAATGAACATTTTGATCCCATTGAAGACATAGTTTTTTTTATTGATGAGAAATAAACCAAATTACTATTTTATTATCTCATGTATCATTTTCATGGCCATGAGCTAGACTGACAAAAGCACACTTAAATAGATAATAGCTAAGCAAATAAATAAGGCCCCATCTCAATATTTTCTCAGCAAATATTTTTTATTTGTCAAGTTTCTAATTATTGACAAAATACTATAAAGAAACTTGATTCAATTTAGCAAATATTTATTGACAACTCACTCAGGCTATTCATTGTACTAGGGATGGTAGAAGAATAAATATGGCTCTGAAATAATTTCTGACAGTTTGAGGCATCCTTTCCAATGTGAGAAATCACCCTGGATGCAAACACAAGGAATGATCTCAGAAAAATGGTAGTTACAATAGAAGCACAGAGATAACTTGTCCTAGGAAGAATCAGGAGAAACTTGGAATCTAATGAACAATAAATAGGATTAGATTGAATGAAGAAGGGACAGGGACATTCCAGAAAGAATGAACAAAGTTATCAAATTATAAAATATAAAAATAGTCAGTGGGGCCAATTCCAGAAAGGAGGTTCAGTAAACTGAATGAAATCAGATATGGACTCCACTCTGGAAATCGACTGGGGACTTTACATGAATATAGCTTTTCACTGACATGGAATTTTCTTAATATTATTAGGAAATTATGCAGGATAATTATTTTTATCCTGAGATAAAGGACCTTTTTTGTATCTCATAGCAAGTTCATTTTTACATCGCACAGCCTTTTCTCAGTATAAAATGGTGAAGTTGAAAATCAGATTACAAAGGAATCAAGGACTAAATGGTAACCAAGTAGATCAGCATAGGAAATGTTGATGGCGTGGCATGTAAGTAAACATCAGCAGTTACAGATTAGGTAGCATGCAGAAAGAAAATATCATGGTTAAGGGAATTCTGTTTTTTGATTAATTGGTTAGATTTCCCACAAACTTAACAAAGAGATTAAATTCAGCACAGAAAATCAGAGCTTGAGAAATTCTAGGAGGCTAATGAGAATAGTACAGTGGAAGACATTAAGAACATAAATATTGGAGTCCAGCAGACCTGTGTTCAAATCCAAACTCTGGTTGAGGAACCTCTTGCAAGTTCCTCAATGACTCTGCTTTCACTATGTAACAAAGTTACTAATGTCTACTTCAAAGTGACATTTGCAGATACATTAAACAATACCCATTAAATGCTTGGAATGGCTCTGGCATATAGTAAGAGCTACTAAAGGACTGCTATAAAAATGATCATGATTAACAAACTGGATAAGCAAGTGAAAAACTGATTAGAAAAATCAAATTAACTGCTAAAAGAATCTACAACTTCCTCTTCTTGCACATCAAAAAGTATTGAGGTTGGGGCCCCTGGGTAGCTCAGTTGGTTAAGCGTCCAACTTTAGCTCAAGTCATGATCACACAGTTCGTGGGTTCGAGCCCCACGTTGGGCTCTGTGCTGACGGCTAGCTCAGAGCCTGGAGCCTGCTTCACATTCTGTATCTCTCTCTCTCTCTGACCCTCCTCTGCTCATGTGTGCTCTCTCTCTCTCTCTCTCAGAAATAAATTAAAAATGTTTAAAAAAAGATTGAGATGGGGGGTTGTTTTGGTTTTTTTTGTTTTTGTTTTTTTCGTAAAGTGTTCTTTCAAAGTTTAATTTCCACCAATCATTCAGTCTCTCCTCAGACAGGACAACTGTCACAGCCACATGCCCCTAACAGTATTTTCAGTAATATTAGTTACTTAAATAATTTATCAAAAAAAGTATTTAGTATATATTTAGTGTCTGCAGAAGTCCTAAATGCCAATGGGCTGAACTACAAAATACACTGCAGGGATTCCAAAGACGGATATTAAGAAAGGTCTTCAGTCAGGTTTGGTTGCCACTCTCACAGGATTTGAATCAATCTCCCTCCTTCTGTCTCTCTCTGTCTCTCTTTCTCTATCTTTACCTCCTCTGCCCCATTGACCTGCATTATCTAGTAATCTGGATACCACAATGGGTCTCATCAACAGAGTATTCCTTCAGATCCGGGATTTAACTGTTTCACAGAGTCCATCTCATCCAGCCAATATTTAGAATGTTATGTTCCACAGGCATTTAAAAATTAGAATGCTTTTTAGCATTGTCAGTTAAAATAAGTTGAGTGGTTTGTGACAGCAAAGAATCAAAGATGTATGTGTCTCATATCTTTGAACTGAAGAAACAATTCATGTAAATAAGTAGAAGTGAAAATAACAATGAGTTAATTTGAACAAATTTCTATGCGGAATATAATATTATTAAACCTCAAAGTCAAAGGTATACACCATTACACATCTACCAATTTTGCATATTATGCAACATTGCTTCTTATCATCTTTACTGCATTTATAGCAAAATGTATTTTTTTTCTACATAACGTGAGTATTGAGGGGTGCCTTGTCGCTCAGTTTAGTTGGCTAAACCTCCGACGACTTTGGCTCAGGTCATGATCTCACGGTTCGTGGATTCGAGCCCCGTGTCAGGCTCTGTGCCGACAACTCAGAGCCTGGAACCTGCTTTGGATTCTGTGTCTCCCTCTTTCTGCCCTTCCTCTGTTCACATTCTGTCTCTGTCTCTCAAAAGTAAATTAAAAACATTGAAAAAAATATTTTGAACAAATATTGAAAGCTACTTCAAAAAATCAGGAAAACATTTTGACAGCATTATGTGTAGAGGGTAAGAAATTCTGATGGCATTATCTCTAATCCCAGCATTATCATTTTCTCCTGTCTACCATGGTCTTTCAGATAAGAACAAGACACAGGTTATGGTAAATATCAGAGAATAGTTGCTAGGGGCACGTGGGTGGCTCAGTCCACTAAGCTTCCAACTCTTGATTTTGGCATAGTCATGATCTCATGGTTTGTGAGATGGAGCCCCACATTGGGCTCCATGCTGATAGCACTGACCCTGCCTGGGATTCTCTCTCAAGAGTATGTATACATATAATTTGTAGTTTAAAGAATAAGGAATAACATTCATGAGACTATCACCCACCTCAAGGAATTAAATAGTACCATTACCTTTGAATGTGTTTGTGTTGTCTTCCTTCTTCATATCTCTCTCAGACATAACCACTACCCTTGAACTATAAGCTGATTGTTCTTTTGCATTTCTGTACACTTTTACCGAACATGTAGGTGCACCCAAGAAATATACAATCATTTTTGTCTAGTATTTTTTACCTTAATACATAATAATAATAATATGTATTTTCTAAAGACTTGCTTTTTCTGTGCAATGTTAAAGTTTTGACTTTAATCATATTTATTCATAATGCTATTAATTTTTCTCAACTATGTTGTATACCATTCTATAAATATACCTGGACTTATTTATTTATAGATTCTTCACCCAACAGATTTTGGTGTCACTTCCCAGTGTTTTTCTATTACATAAATGTTACTATAAACATTGCAAGCATATCCTTTGGTGCACTCATGCAAGAGTTTTTCTAGGTAGCCTAAGATTTTAATTTCTCAAAGGATATGTGCTTCTTCAGTCTTACCACATAATCCCAAATTCGTCCTCAAATTACTTCTATCAATTTACATGCCTATAAACATTCAACAAAATATCCTGTTAATACAAAGCTCTTCTAATATTTGATGTTTTTGGACCTCTTCATTTTTTCCACATGAATCTATACTTTCAAACAGATTCATATTTATGGAACAAAAAAGAAAGCAAAATGATCATAACACTTTAGTCCTGGTGAGGAGATCTCTCTCTTTTTTTTTTTATTATTTATGTCTGTAAATCATATTTGAAGGGATCCTTGTAATGACATGCTTTCAAGTGTACTCTGACTTTTCATTAGTAACTAGGATTATAAGTAGTCAGTTCTTTGGTGTTATTGCTAATTAAGAAGGAAAGAATAGCCAATGATAGTAATATAACACAGAAAAATTTAAAAATTCCTTCTACAGTTGAGCCTTGACTCACACAGGCTTGAACTGAGCTGGTACACTTCTATGCCATTTTTCAACATAAATACAGTACAGTAATGTAAACATATTTTCTCTTCCTTATAAATTTCTTAATAAGATTTTCTTTTCTCTAGCTTGCTTTATTGTAAGAATGCAATATATTATACATACAACACACAGTCAGCTGTTTATGTTATCGGTAAGGCTGCTGGCCAACGTGGGCTATTCATAGCTAAGTTTTTGGGGAGTCAGAAGTTATATGTGAATTTCCACCTACACAGTGCCCCTAGCTCACCATATGTGCTCAGACACATACACAATCTTCCCATATTGGGACAAATTAATATTTACACACCACTTCAATGTCTAGCCTCTGTCGACAAAGCTCCAAATACACTGAATGCCACTGATACCATGATGTGATATCAGAATAAATGTGATCACTTGATAAAAACAGTAAGATTGTGTGACATAAGGATTTCAAATTAATTAAGCATTCATACACTTGCATATGAGAGACACCATGTCTTAAAGTACTATGGCTTTGCATTGATCGGCTTTTCAACTCTATTTCCAATTGGTGAGAAGTAAACAGTATTATTAATATCATAGGGACTTTATAAGTTTAATGCTTCTAGTAGCCCACTTTAATACTGAGGAGATAAAATATTTAAAAGTTGATTGATTACATTGAACCACAATGTATCTTGGAAAACTGTGGGGCTAGAATTCTGGGAAGTTAGAGAACTTGTTATTAGTATTAACTGGATTGAATTCACTTCCCAATTATATGTCTGCTTTAGAGGCTTTTGTTTAGGTTTAATGTAGAGAGAGAACAACTATTTAAGTTTTTTATTCCTTTTCCCTTTGTTGTACAATGAAAGTTTTAAGTAATGTTCGATATTCTTTAAGAATCTCACTGGCCTACTTTGCATAAGTACTTTGCCTATATTGTCCACGTTGCTTCCATGTGTCTTTTTTGGTTCTCATCGCCAAAATTAGGACAGAATCTATGTAAATCTGTAAAATCCTTCATCACTGACACCATTTCCCTCAGGTTAAACTCCAACTCAGTCACGAAAATACTAATGAATGCTAACCTGGCTCCATGAAAAGTCTTTTTTTTTTTTTAATGTATTTTTTAAAATTTATTTCTGAGAGAGAGAGAGAGAGAGAGAGCATGAGCAGGGGAGGGTCAGAGAGAGAGGGAGACACAGAATCCGAAACAGTCCCCAGGCTCTGAGCTGTCAGCACAGAGCCCGATGCGGGGCTCAAACCCACAAACTGTGAGATCATGACCTGAGCCAAAGTCGGATGCTTAACTGACTGAGTCACCCAGGCGCCCCAGCTCCACAAAAAGTCTTAACCGTGACAGTCCTGAATGTGTGACCAGTGTGCACGTCAAGCCGATTGAACCCTTTTTTTCAACAATAGCTTTTCCGTTTGACGTAGGAAAGGAAAGCCTGCTTTTACACAATGCCAAACCTTGAATAGTTCCAATTTCAGCCTAATCACACTGTCCTTAAAATTTCACTCTGCTTGAATAATGAAAAAGGGTGATATGAAAATTGTATGAAACTAGCATGCCCCAGGACAGGTAGTGTAGGATGTAATTACATATGCTTCAACAGCTGGGGCAATGTGCTGTAAGAAAGGCTTTTAAGGTGACAGGAGTTAATTGCATAGGTTTTAGGGCAGAAGAAAATGTATGGGAAGAAGCAAAGGAGAAGGACACAAACCCCAAGTGTCAGATTTCGAATTTGAGAGGAAAAGGAATTATACTGAAATTAGAAATGGACACAAAAAGGTAAATGGTAAGCCACTTTTTCCAATAGATGAAATAAAAAGGAGAATCTTGGCTGGGTAGGAAGCAGTGTATTCCTAGCTAGCCTCCCAAGCATAAAGCTCTTTATGACGTACCTGCATATAAAATGGGACAGCCTCCCATAAACCAGGCTGTGATATTTCCCCAGTGACACTGGTCCACAAGGCAGCTCAGTAAGAAATAGCACATTTTCCTGCAATATCTGTAATGACAGTGGCGTCTATCTTGGGCTAGAAAATCTAGGGCCATAGAAACCATGATGCATTCAGCCTTGACTCCAGCCGGAAAACACAAAGCTTTTGAAAGACACCCTTTGGGTGGCATTTCTGTAATGAAGGCTGAATCGCTTTTTGCCAGCTGTGTGAGTTTGTCAAAAGAACAGAAAGGGACTGTGTGTGATAGTAGGTGTCACACTGAAAATAAAACTTTCAAAAGGAAAAAGGGAGTAAGTTGTGGTATCAATCTTGGTCTTATCCGTCTTCCCCACGGGGCTGCCTTTTTACAGAACTAGTTGGACATGAGCTATGCTACTCATCCCTGGTGGGGGCGGAATAAACACAATATCTTACCTACATCAGCTTTCCTTTCTGAATGTTTTTAGAACTACTGTGTGATAAATCACCACAAAAGAAATTTCCGTGGATTTTGTGTAATTATGATCTCTTCCAGAAATGTAGAGAGGTATAGAGGTACTTTTAATAAGTCAGATATTGTACGTTCTAACACTTATTCAAGGACGTTACCACTAGGTCTTTAATTGATACTAATAAATTAATTGTATGGCACTAAAATACACTGAGGCTTGCTCAGAGAATGAAAGTTTATTGTTGAATTTTAATGCATAATTCAAATATATTGATTTAATTGCCCATTCTTCCCCATTCTTTGGACACTTCATTCTGATTAGCTAAATGTGTTTTGAAGACATTTCTTCAGTTTGCTGAAAAAGTCAAAATCTTGCCTAAGCTAGAATGTAAACACAAACACTAAATCATTTACTAAATATCTGTCAGCAATTTACAATCCCATAACCTCATTTCAAATTAAAATCTCTTAATGCTCCATCATTCCCCCGGGGGAGATGAGCTTGAAATTCTCAAGGCAAATTCAAATTTCTTCTCCAGATTCAACTTAATCCTGATTTCTCATTAGAAGGCTTATTTAGAGTAACATGATGTAATCTGCTTTCTCATTATGGACAGCTGTGTTTATCAGCCTCCAGACATACTAAAGGTACAGATATATTCATTTACGATTCAAAAAAAAGTAAAGCTATTTCAGTCATTTTGTATGTCTTTTGTATAGTTTGCAGGATAGGTTTTACCTTAATTTTGTATTTGGTCAAGTTCACTTTCTTCTTACCATTATACTGTTTCTTTAAAAAAAAAATCAGGGTGCTTAGGAAGGAAAGTATAACCCAGGTTTTATTTGTCCTTAAGGTGTTTTTAATGAGTGAATCTGTACACATATGTACAAAATTAAAAGAGTCATACCACATTTATGCATAATATACACAGATATTTGTGAGATTCATGGAGGAAGGTAGGTGAAGTGAATTAAAGGTCATCTTTAAACTATGTTCCAGCTCTATGCAAGATTGTATTTAAGTCATACCAGAGAAAATTTTTTAAGACGTTTTTAAGAAGACCTCCAAAGAAATTCACCCACTGTCCTACTTCCAAAAGACCCTTTAGGTATACATGAAATCTGGCATAGTGAAAGAATATTTTCCATTATTTTTTCTTTGTATTAATGAAGAATAATGAGCTACATTTTCAAAATAATAATCTTTCTCAGGCCAGACATCCTACAAAAAAGGTCAGGGATCAGTTACATCTTCATATCCACCAATGCTGGTTGCCAGCTCTATTCCATATTTTTTACAAGCAGAGAACCAGTCTGAAAACAGATGCACATCTCTGAGGCTTGCAGGGATGCAGGGAGCAGGCCTCCTCTGCCCCATCTGTATGGTGCTTTGACAGCAAGAGTTTATAACAGATACCTTTTCATCAAGAATTAGCCAGATACTGCTTTTCGACGTTGATCTTATTTTTTAATCCTTAAATCATCTCTATGATTCTAGAATACATTCTTTAATCTTTCATTGGTTGTTGATATTTAACTGTAGTCGCACCAGGCTTGATATAGGAAGAGGATTTTGATATCCTTCTCAATTGGTATTATTCAAGTTGATTTTAAAAAGAAAAAACAGCTCTGTACTACATTTAATTTCTTATGGTAGTCAAAGTCTGTTTGAATACATTTTTTTACAAGTAAAGTATTTCTTTACTGAACAACTGTTTTTTGAACTCCTGTCACATGACCATAATTATTGAAGACATTTTGGGAACATTAAGTAAAGATGAAATAATAGGGCCATTCCTGGCCTTTAAGAATATATAGGTTATGTGATAAGTATGAGAAGCTGCTATAATTATATACATATATGTATATTATATATGTATGTGTGTGAGTAGGTATGTGTATATATGTATGTATATGTATACATACCTATTCACACACATATGTATATATACATGCACATATACATATGCACTTACATATACATGTACATGTAATATTTGGACTAGAAATTTCTAGTTAGATAAGAGCCATTGATAGAAATTTACATTTTAAATTAAAATTTTAAATTAAAAATAATTAATTTCAATGAATTAAATTAAAAGCTTAAATTTTTAACTAAATTAAAAATTAATTTAAACACAAAAGATTTAAAATGAATTAAAACATCTAAATTACCTCTCCAAACTCTCTTGTTACTCCCAATTCCTAGACCATTTTGTTGGTGATGCGTGGATTCAGGTTGTGGGTCATCTCTTCCACCAGACATAGGATGTCTGATAAAAGGAAAGGGCAAGAGAATTAAAAGGAACTTGCTGTTTAATTGACACACTAAGTAATAACAAAAGCTATAAGCCCAACCCTTTTCTTTCTCCTTTTTATATCAATTAGAAGACAAGGTAAACCCTTTGAAAACAACAAAAAAATTCATATCTATTTTTATTGGTGAATGATCAGTATAACAATCCATTATACAACTGCAAAAGGTTTTCCTTGCTTTAACAAAAGCAATTTATCCAACTGAGAGCCTGAAATATTAGCTGAATGCTTACAAGACATTTCAATAACACACAGGGAAATATTGTCAAATCAATTCTAAATTCAAAAAATCTCGGGGAAACTTGATGGTTGCAGGTTTAGGGACGTTTCGTGCTAACCAGAATAATCATCGCTAAACTAGGTCACAAGGGTGCATGCAAAGCAAGCCACGGGATGACTCTTAGGACTGAGAGTTGTGGTTTAAAAGTTACTGGCACACATCTTATAGTAAAAACAGAGAGGTGTGTAACAGCTTCACACCAGCTCACAATGCTAGTGTTCACGCTGGTTCTCTTGGAATCTGGATTTTTGTGCACAGCCACATAAAACAGCCTACTGCTTTATCTCCTTCCTCTTAGCTGAATTTTCTGGTCTTGACAGCCTGCTTACCCAGATCCACAGGATCTGATGGGCTTTTCTGGCCATTTAGGTTGATCTTACTCATTTTGGTCAGTCTTATCCTACTGTCTTCAAGCCCCTAGAATGATAAAAAGTGTCCCACCTTGAGCCAGAAGTTACCACAAATCTTCCATGCCTCCAAACCTATCAGTTATGAATAAATAACACAGTGAGAATCATAAGCAAAAGCTAATATACACAATAGTTTTCAACCTTCACCAAAGAACAAACTAACAGATCCCAGGGGAAAGTTTTGAAAAACTCATACACATAAACATGGAAATAATACTTTCCTTGGATTTTGAACAAACTCAAGGTCATAGCAAATAACTGGTGGGAAAATACGGTGGAGGAAATGAGAAAGAGGATATCTGCATAAATCTGTATTTCTTTAAAGGTGTTTATGATGCATAGAGGCTTACCGAATGATTAACGGTACAGTTAGGGTGGATCATTTATCTTAGTTTGCCACAGACAGTTGTAAATGTTGCCTAGTCCTGGTGTGATTATGAATAGCGTCTTTCTTACTCTTGAAATGGACCAATTTGGATAGTAAAATCTGAGTAAAATCTCATGATTGTTCTATCCATAGTCAGAGAAGTCGTCATGGTGAGGATGAATTATTAAAAAAAAAAACACAGTCAACTGCGAGAAGAGTGTTATGACTGGTAGAAAGCAATGAGTCAGCATTAGGCTGTGAAATTAGAAGAACAGGATGTGAGGTCGGGTCTACAGAGCTTTGTGTGGGTGAGAATGAATATATTTGCTTTTGCGGAGCACCGTGTTTGACTTTAAATGTTACAGAAAATGAGATCAACTAAGCAGAGAGAATCCTAGTGATTAAGAATTTTGAAGCCCGTAATTAAGAATTCTAATTAGACTTTAGCCAGTAGTTATTTTCCCTCTCAGAAGAGGAGCTTTCCTCCAATTTATACGGAAGGATTCTTGATTCTTGTTGCTTCAGAAAGTCTCACAGTGTGGATGACATATGGACCGTATGGGTGCCTATGCAAATTAAGAGAAGTCAAAAAGAAATCAAAATCTTAACTATAGACAATAAGGGTAAGACAGAAGCAACATCCCTTCTCCAAAGATACATACACATTCCATTTACTTCTAAAGTATAAAGAAAAAGAAAAGCACTCTAATCACTAATTAGTAATATGCATCAAGATTTTGATTTCAAAGAACTCCATTTCTTTCTTGACTTTTCTCCTACTTGCCTCTCAGTGGAAGAAATAAAAGCAAAATTTTAAACCGAGAGTATAAACACAGCTTAAGTTATTTATTTATTATGCCCTCAAGTCTTACATATTTTAATGAACAATGAAAAATCTGAATTGCACTGTCCTGCAGTGCCTGTTCAGCTTAGTGCCTGTTTCCTGGTCCTAAGTTTCCAGGGAACTATGTAGTGACTGATAGGTGACTGTAGCTCACCTGAAAAATCACACTGTCTTGCTATACATCAGACCTGAACAATGCAGCCAACTAATGAACTAATGAGCCCATTTGGCTTGTGTGTTGCTTTTCATTCTCTTTAAATGTTGATTATATTAGGTGTGGTGTCCATTTTCCTAGCTGCTTTCAGATCCATCCTCCTCCGTTGCAGATTTCTGTCTATCATCGGGGGCCGACTCTGCAAAGTAGAATACCCAGGCTCCACTGAAAGCTGATCTCTGGTTCAACCAAGGATAGACCAGAAAGCAGGAGGAAGGGAGAATGAGGGGGGTACATCTCACCCCCACTTCTGCCTCAGAGATGTGCCTATGGTAGTGGCTCTTTCTCCATGTCATTCCAGCCCCCACAAACAGCTCATTTTACCTCGTTCCCAGCTCCTGCTGGGACAATTCTACAGTTGTCCTAATACTTACTGGGCAGCTACAAGTCCCCACTTTCGTTAACAACACCCATGCTTGGTACAGGCTTGGGGAAATATGGCAATTTCTAGGTTGCCTTCTTGTCCTTGTTTTGAATTCCCTCTCCTCCAGTGCCTTTGTGATATGGATCTCTACTGCTCGGCAGCTACTGTCTCCCACAACACAGCTTGAATGGACCTCCCTTCCCCAGCACTTTTCTTTTAACAGAATGCCCTTCCATAATGATGTAAGTAGAGGCTTAGGGACAAAATTAACTTTAAAAAAATTTTTTTTAAGTTTATTTATTTATTTTGAGAGAGGCAGAGACAGCACAAGTGGAGGAGGGGCAGAGAGTGGAAGAGAGTGAGAATCCCAGGCAGGCTCCACTCGCCAGCACAGAGCCCCACACAGGGCTCAAACTCACAAATCTGTGAGATCATGACCCGAGCCAAAACCAAGAGTCCGATGCTTAACCAACTGTACCACCCAGGTGCCCCTACTTTTTAAATTTTTTTAAAACAAGTCCTTTTCTTTTAAGGTTTACTTATTTTTGAGATAAAAATAATCCCCCCCTACTGAGGGAGGGGCAGAGAGCCAGAGGGACAGAGGAGCTGAAGCAGGCTCCCTACTGAAAGCAGCAAGCCCAATGTGGGGCTCAAACCCATGAACTGTGATATCATGACAGGAGCCAAAGTCACTCGCTCAGTAGAGTGAGCCATTCAGGAGCCCCAAAACTACTTTAGAATGAAGTTTTTGCTATGTCCATGATCAGAGTGACTGCATTCTGACTTTTACAGAAGATTCCCACAGTTTATGCCTGTTGTCCCAGCATATTTATGAAAAAAAAAGAAAATGTCTTACTCAAAAGTGTTTCAGTTCACAAATTATATAGTCATTCTATTGATCAGCACCCTAAAATTATCACAATTTTAAAAAACTTAAAGATGACAACATGAAACATGTTCACTACCCTTTCTATTACTTGACAAGCCCCAATTCTTTCTCTATTTATTGGTTCTTTCTCTCTTACCCCAAAGATTCTAGAATCTGACTGGCCTGTATTTTCACAGTGTGCAAATAGTTAATGAACAAGTTCTGGAAGATATACGTGAGCAGATACTTAGTGGCTGGAGAGTAAAAATCCATATTGATTAAAATGTAAAAAAAAATACTACAATTTATATAAATAGTGAATTAAACTAAAATATTTTCAAATGGTAATATCTCAAGCAGTAAAGCGATATTTTGTTGGATTGGAGTTGAACTTTTATATTTATTTATCCATGTAGCAATAATTTTTAAGTGTTTACTTTGTACTAGTTTGTGACTAAGTGATGGAGAAATAGTGAGAAAAAAATTAAAACAAGATTTATTTAACTTCAATGGTATTGAATCCATTGCTAGCAGCATTGAGAATTGCTACCATGCCTTTTGGGGAAATGATATAGAAATACATATCAAGAATACATGTGCTTATATCTTTTAGTTTATTAATGCTCCTCAAAAATTTATTCTAATTAAATAAAGACAATAGTAAATAGACGAAGCCCAACATACAAGATACTACTTGCAATGGTGTTTGTGATACCAAAAATTGAGCAACCTATAGAATATTAGGTAAACATCCAAATATCCACACATACAGACAATTGCATGTTTGCTGTTAGTACAATTACCTTAAAGACTAATGTAAGGATACAAAAATAAATGCAAGTTTTTTTGGTTCAGTGATTTTATAGATTTTTTTCTCTATTTTAAAACTTTCTGTAATGCCATCTTCTCCAGTTAAGTCCATTTTAAAATAAAAATAAAATAAAGAATTCACATTGACCTGACAAATAATTAAGAATGTAAGACATTAAAGTTTGAAGTTACTTTCTGCAAGATGGAAAATTGAGCACTTGTGAAATGAATATTTCTCTGCTTCTTTTGAAACATAATAATGAGATAAAACCTATGTGTTGAAAAAGACCATAGACTGAATGAGTCACAGGCTGAGGGTTTCATCACCTTTATGCCAATAGCTAATTTTGACTAAAATTTCTTCAGTGGTTTCTTATCTGTAAACTGATGAATCTGAACTCAATTAACTATTGGTCTAGAAACTCTTCTGTTGAAGTCTATCAAACCCTGTTATGTCTAACAGCTATTACTAATTACACTTCAGTTGTAAAGCTGACTTCTCTTGAAATAAACTTTACATTTAGAAACTGCATTCATTATTTTATGTTTATAGTATACTTTTATAGATCCCTGATATATCCAAGAATACATGTTTTAGTATAAATGTTACAAAAATAGTAGACAGCAGCCTCCTCAGCTTAACAAGAAACAACTATCTTGTCTTCTTTCTTATTGTATGAGTACTGGTATGTCAAGGAGCGGTTATGCAAAAAAACTCACATGCCTTGTGATATTATCACTCTTTACTAAATGAAACAAAAGATAAAAAGCCTCCTGGGTAGAATGTCCCTAGTGAATAGAGTTGACATTAAAATGTGACAGGCTGACAGACAGAATAACCTGAAGAACTCAACCATTCTTATCGCATGTATATGAATAATTAAGAGATGGGAGAAAGACAAAATTGCTATCTTAATTTATTTTGTCACTGTAATATACTTTTTAATTGATGCAAAAGTTGTTTACAAGTTCACTTTTGAAGACTGCTGAGTTCATACAAATGTGTCCATGTGGCAGGTACATGCCAGCTTAAGTGAAGATGGGGCCTAAGCCATATACATATTTCTGTGTGTACCCAGCATGCTCTCAATGCATCTTTCTTTAATGAACCACTACTAGCTTATACTGAAATGTAAGTTTCATGGGAGCAGGAATTTTTGTCCCTTTTGTGGACTGACGTATACCAAGCTCCTAGAAGAGAAACTGGCACATAGTAGGTGTCAATACATATTTGTTAGAAGAAACAGTAGAAGACACACAGGAGAAAATATCCACTTTCTTGCCTATTTATTGGGTAATATTATAGCTAGTATGTCCTTTTAAAACAATTTTTATTTTTGACAGAGAGACAGGATGTGAGCAGGGGTGAGATAGAGAGATAGGGAGACAGAATCTGAAGCAGACTCCCAGCTCTGACCTGTTAGCACAGAGCCCAACACAGGGATCGAACTCATGAACCATGAGATCATGACCAGAGCTGAAGTCAGAGACTCAACTGACTGAGTCACCCAGGCAACCCTAAAATGCTCTTTTTAAAAATGTAGTCTTTAGAAAGAAGCTTATCAATTTAGCTGTGGGGATAAAAAAGTTATTGGGAATGCAAAAGTAGATGAATGCAAGCCTATCAACTACTTGCAGTCTTCAGCATGATTTATTACATTGCTGGACATGTAAATGTTTTCATTAATTTCTTTATAAAGTGAAGTAATAAAGATATTAGCAAGTAATATAGCTACCTAATTGTGTTTACTCATTATTTATTATGGCGTATTCAAAACAGCAGCTTAAACAATGACGAACTTTAATAGCGCTTACAATTTCTGTGAGTCAGATATTTGTGGATAGCTTGGGCTGAGCATGTCTGACTCAGTGTCAGCCCAGATGCCAAGAAAGTTATCCAAAGGCTTGCTTAGGATTTGAGGCTCTGCATTAAAGGTGGCTCACGCTCATGACTGACCTCCTAGAGATCTGAGTCCCCCTACCTGGGCTTTCACCAGGGCATGCTCAGAACATGGTAGCCTGCGTCTCCCTGAAAAACTGATAAAGAAAGCTGAACACAGAAGCCACAGTGTCTTTTGTGACCCAGCCTCAGAAATCACACTGTCCTTTCCACGATATTCTATTCCCTTGAAGAGAGTCGCTAAATGCGGCCCACATACAGAAGAGCAGAGGAATTAGGGTGCTCTTTTTGAAGAGAGGAATGTCAGAGAATTTGTGCACATATTTCAAAATGTGACCAACCATTTAACTGATTTCTACGTAAGATCTTATCCACTGTTATAGTCATATGGAGAAATAAATGAAGTTGTAAGACTTTCAATTGTATAATTAAATGAGTCATATAATCTACCAAGTAGATATGCCAGCACACTAAGGATTTTTCTCCAAAAACTTGTCAGATTATTATCTCTATTTTCCATTTCATTTTGTCTATGAGTGTACATTATACATATAGGGAGACTTTATTCCCAATGAGTCTAATATTTATTGTCTCGATTATTATATGTATCCATAAGAACTTCCTGAGGACACTTATTAAAAATGTAGATCCTTGGGTTCCGTTTCACTGTGACTAAATTAGAATTTTGTGTATGAGATGTCAGAACTTTCATTTTTAACAAGCTCCTCAGGGTGATTTTGATTGAGGTGATCCACAAACTCTAATCTAGTAGGCCCAGGTAGAAAGAACTGGTAAAACAGGGCATAGCTTGTAGTGTAGACATGCTAGGGAAGATGCCTGGATATAATTCCTCATGTCAGGGGCTAGTTAATGGAAACAGGATTGCAAATGTTTTCTGGATTTTTTTTTCAATTATATGAACTACAACATCAAATAGAACTTCTGGAGGAAAAATCATAATGTTTTTCACAACTCAGCTGTAGGCTAGAAACTAAGCAGGAAATATTGATGGGCTTAAATCATTACAGAAACCCGAGAAAGTTTTAAAATGAAAATTACATCATTTAAAATTAGGCTTTCTGAGTTACAAAGGAGGAAACGCCAAGAAATCAAGCATCACTCATCACCAGTTAAAAAGGATATTATGACAATGTTGCTTCATAACAACAAAAGGAATGAGGAGCCCCCGACAGTGACTCTTTCCAGAAAACAGTAATTTTTGCAATTATCTTCTTCTGAGAATAAAGAAATAAACCATTGTTTAATATTTATAAAATGTCAGAAAATAATTAAATGAGCAGCTCTAACTTTATTAAATTTTAATTGCATTGAAGTAATTTTCAATGCACATAATTTTACATTACTTTTTAAGTAAACTTGGAGCTTTGTGAACGATGGCCCACAGCTCTATCTTGGTCCCTTCATTCACAATACTGGAAGAACAAGGAACAATATGTGACAAACATGTAAAGGAATGACACATTTTTAATAGATACCTTCTGACACACATACATACAAAAAGATAATTGCAGATATGCCTTTTTTCAGATCATAGACATCCCGCAGATACCACTCATGGACTTAAGAGTTACTTTCAAAATCAGTTAATAAATTATGCACAAAAGAAAACCATAATATCTGTATGATTTGTAAAGGATACAAATAGGAGTTCCAAATACAAAGGCTACTGAGGGCCAGAACCAGAATGTGAATCCTACCTTCTGAGCCAAATCAATCCATCAGAGCCCCCTTCCTCCTCAGTTTACATGTTGCTTTTGACCACAAGAGTCTTACGCCCTGGGAATCTCACATTTTCACCAAACCTGTGTCAAGGTTTTCTTTTTCCCTTGCACTTAGTCTTTTCTTAATTCTAAATCTTCCTTCCAATGGAAATAACTTTTTACATGGAACACATACACAGTTACACAAAAGAAAATATAGGTGGTGGTGGTGATGATAGGAATCAACTTTTACTCACTAATATATTATTTTTAAATGTTTATTTATTTAATTTTGAAAGGGAGAAAGAGCAGGAAAGAGGGAGAGAGAGAATCCCAAGCAGGCTCTGCACTGTCAGCACAGTTCCCGAACCTGACACAGGGCCCAAACTCAGGAACTGTGAGATCATGACCTGAGCCGAAACCAAGAGTCAGACGCTTTACCAACTGAACCACCCAAGAGTCCCCTCACTAATGTATTCTTTATACACACGTTCCATATATGAATTTAAGAGTGGAACTGTATTGGTAACTTAAACCGTGTACAGATATTTATAATTTACAAAACACACACATATGCATATATGTATATATTCACTTAAAACTTATATTTAGTTATATAATAAGGTACACCTTACTAACTGAAGAATCAAGATCAAACAAGTTAGATAATTTGATTAAAATTGCAATATTGACAAAGCACTGTCTGATGTAGCTCACACCTAAGAAATCAGAAGTCTTATTTTTTATCCCTCAAATGAGAAGGACATCAACTTGTTTATCATTGCCCCCTGAAAAAGAAAATCTTTTTTTACTTTTCAGCCCCTACTGGTTATACATAACACGAAAAGAAAGAAGGAAAAGAAACTAAGTAGCAATAGGTGAATAATTAAGGAACCATTTACATTCTAATAAATAAAACAATTATTTTCAGGTTCTATTTTGCTGCATAACGGACTATCCTTAAACCTAGCCATATTAGTATATCTGACAAATTTGTGAGTCAAGAAGTTAGTCAGGGCTCATCTAGGCGATTCTTTTGGCTCCATGTAGTATCTATCACTTGTAGAGGTCACTCTGGTATTTGGCTACTTATTTTCTCTAATTGAATGGGTCTCAAATGGATGAACCAGTCTAGAGAGTCCAAGACAGCTTCAGTCACATGTCCCGTGCCTTGGACGGAAGGCTGTTCTCAGCTGGGACTGTTCCCCAAAGCACTTACTCGAGGCTGCTAGACTTCTTCCACAGTGTCACAGAGTTCCCAGAGATTGTATTTCAAGAGATAGGATACAGAAACTGCCAGTTTCCTAAAGCCTGCGACTGGATGCTGGTACAGTGTCTCTCTGGCATTTACCATGAGGCAGAGAAGTCAGAACCTTCCAAGATTCAAGGGGAGTGGAGGGGCTCACAGACTCCATCTCTCAATAAAGATGGTATCAAAGAATTGGCAGCCATCTTTAATCGGCCACAATTAGCCAGAGTTCGTAAGACCGCAAATGACAGAAAACTAAGCTGAAACAGAATTAAATAATAAGGAGAAATTGTTGCTCACATGACTGAAAAATTCTTGGGCTTCAGATGCAGCTGGATCTAGGGGCTTGACCTCTGGATCTAGGACCTGCTCATTTTCCAACTGCTGTTTCTGTGTTAACATTCTCTGCAGTATTTGGTAAGAACATTCCTGCCCATAACTTTAGATCCTATTCCCAGGTTCAAATCCTGTCGAGAAGAAATTTGTGTTTGTTTTTGTTTTCCCAGTTCCTCAAACACACAAACAAAATGCTGGGATATCTCTTGGCATGCCTAATTGAGTTGTTTGGAACAAGTGTGCATTTCTAACCAATCTCTGTATCTAAGGGACTGATAAACTCTAGCTCACTTGAACTCTGCCTCCCATGGCCATTCCTCAAGCCAGGAGTTAAGTCAGCTCCACTTGAGGAATACCAGTGGGGGAATGGAGAAGGGAACAGGTCCCTAGAGCCAAATTAGAGTACTCTTCTCAGAAGAGTGGAGGACACAGAACAGAAGAAATAGCAAATGTTCATCGCACAATTACATCTTCATACATGATAAACAAATATGTGTGTGAATTCATACATTTTTAAAACATAGAAAGAAAACCCAACAGTCAGATACAAGATGTGCAGAACAGTCTTGGAATAAGAAAGCTTAACTGTTACCCAATTCAAACCTCAGAGATCAGTGATACCAATTATGCCACCTTCTAGAGTTTGGCTCTTGCCACTTTCTGGAAACTACCACTACTGTGAGATGGGATTGTTTGGGGTCTCCAGACCTGGCAAGAAAATACTATAGTCTTGCATGCTCTTTAGGATGATTTACCTGTTTCTATTTGCTGCCCACTCTTCCTGGGCCCTACTTCCTTCGATAGTCAGTTGTATACCGGATTCGGCCTCCCCCACAACCCACATCCAGGATTCCTCTTTTTTATTGCCATGTTTTGTCTTGTATGTGGTAGCCTTCGTTATGTTGGGACCCAGATGGGTTATTTTCATATCAGAATTTTTATATAAAAACCAGTCTTCACTTCCTAATGAATTGCTCTAGGTGACTATGGACCCACTCCAATGATGTTACATAGATAATGGCTTTTTGTAAGGCATCATCTGAAATGGTTCTCATAGCCTGTACATATTCTTCTGAACATCTTCAGTAAAGGGAATTGTCGACTGTTTTGAAATAACAAAACTCATTGATAACCATGTTGCTACCCGCCTTTTGAATCAGTGTCTGAGAAACTTTCTCCCACAAAGCTACGTTATACTATGGGAAGTTCTTTAATTTACCCATTAAACTTAATTCATGTTATTTGTATGTACATGGATACATTTTAATCTGGATACATTAATTAACTTTTATTATTTTCTTAACTATTGATTTTCTCTAAGTAACAGAGTCTAAGATTATAGTGTGCATTAGAAGGGCGCCTGGGTGGCTCAGTCGGTTAAGCATCCGACTTCGGCTCAGGTTATGATCTCACAGTTCATGGGTTTGAGCCCCGTATGGGGCTCTGTGCTTACAGCCAGCTCAAAGCCTGGAGTCTGTTTCAGATTCTGTGTCTCCCTCTCTCTCTGACCCTCCCCTGCTCATGCTGTCTCTCTCTCTCTCAGAAATAAATAAAACATTAAAAATTAAAAAAATAAAAGTGTGCATTAGAACCATATAAAGAGCACTTTAAAAGTTCAATTTCTAAGACTTTCATCCCAAGGATTCTTTTTTTTTTTAATGTTTTATTTATTTCTAGGAGAGAGAGACAGCGTGAGCAGGGGAGGGTCAGAGAGAGAGGGAGTTACAGACTCTGAAACAGGCTCCAGGCTCTGAGATGGCAGTCAGCACAGAGCCCGACGCGGGGCTCGAACCCACGAACCACGAGATCACGACCTAAGGGAAAGTCGGACGCTTAACCGACTAAGCCACCCAGGTGCCCCAAGTCATCCCAAGGATTCTGATCTGGAAATTCTTAGGCAGAGACCATAATATATTTGATTGTTTGGGTTGTTTTTTTGTTTGTTTGTTTTAATAAAAACTTCTTTTAGTTATTTATAATACCACATATCTATTTAAATAAAAATTTTTAAATCTAGACATTAACAAGGAATAAGCTAAATATGGCCTTGTATTCTTTCTTTTCTACACCTGTTAGGTAACAGTCTGTGGGGATCATTCTATAATTTTCTGTATGCTCAGATAAACATATTTATATGTTTTATTTTATTTGTTTTTAAATGAGGTTATGTAATACACATTTTTCTGCAACTGATTTTTCACTCAATAATGATTAAAATATTATGTTAATATATTTATATCAAATTAATTATTTAAATTCTTGTATAATATTTCATACCATGATATACTACAACTTTTAAAATAATTTCCTCAATGATGTTTCTTAATTTTTTATTATTTTTTTAAATTTTAGAGAGAGAGAACTTGCCTAAACAGAGGAAAGAGGCAGAGGAAGAGAGGAGTGTGAGAGAGAGAGACAGAGGCAGAGAGAGACAGAGAGACAGAGAGAGAATCTTAAGCGGGCTCCATGCTTAGCATGGAACCTAAAATGGGGCTCCATATCACAACTGTGAGATTGACCTGAGCCAAAATCAAGAGTCAAATGCTCAACTGAGTGAGCCACCCAGTAAGCCCTTATATTGATGTATGAGTAAGTATTGCTTCTACATATATTCTCATTCCCTTACATTGAATGGTACCAGAAGTGAAACCTAAAAGAAATTTTTAGATGACTTCCAAATCTAACGTACTTTGGACACAATACAGTTTATTGATAATTATAGAAATAGACATAGAATTAAGGTTATATAACATTAAAACAAATAACTTTAGCAGAAACATTAGTCTTCATTTTTTAATTGTCTTATATTTCTACTAAAAAAAAGAATATTCAGTATGCAATATCTTTATCTGCTAGTGTTTGTAAATGTGATTGCTAATCAATGCTGTTTGACTTTTAAATTTAAATAGAGATCTCCAAGTTACTTTTTAAAATATTGCATCAGTTCACACTTTCATAAGCAATGTAAGTTGGTTATGAAACCAACCAACCCATTTCTTTGCATCATTACTAGCACTAGATATTATTTTCGTAATTCTTCTAAATTTGATGAGAAAATTATGATACCTCATTGTTGATTTAATTTACAAAATACGTGACACAAATGGTTAATATCTCCAAAATACAAATATTTTGGAGATACCAAATATCTCCTATAAAGTAGTAACAGAAGAAAACACCCCAACAGAAAAATACACAAGGATTACGAATAGGCAATTCATAAAAGGAAATCCAAGTGGTCAATAATCAGATTAAAAATGTTCAGCTTCAAGAAAGTAGAAGAAATGTCTCCCCTAGTAAGACATAAGGTCTATGAGGGAATAATTTTTGTCTGTTCATTTTACTGATGTATATGGTGCCTCACAAACACTGAGAACAATGCCTGGCACTTAATAGCTACTCAGTAAACATACGATGAATATTTGATGTCTGTGCAGTGAGGACGACAATGGTGAAAATAAAAAGGAATTTGCTTAATAAAAAAAAAGAATGACCTTGGATCACTTATGCCAGATATAACCCAGGAAGAAAGTAAGAAGTGGAGTTAAAAAAAAAAAAATCAGGTATTAATTGAATATTCTGGCATGTGGAAAGGCCAATAGTTAGGGTTTTGAACACAGAACAATTTGCAGAAACTCTCTGCAATTTCTGTGTGGTGTTGCAGAAGAACACGTGAGATTCAATGCAATAGCCCATTCCCCATGTGCTAAGCAATACTTACCTCCCCAAAGTTCTCTACATGCAAACAGAGAGGAGCCTGGGTGTTCAGCAACTCAGCAGTTAAGCGGCCACCTTTGGAACAGGTCATGATCTCATAGGTTTGTGAGTTTGAGCCCTGCATCAGGCTCTGTGCTGACAGCTCTGTCTGGAGCCTGCTTCAGATTCTGGGTCTCCCTCTCTCTCTGCCTTGTCTCTCAAAACTTAATAAACATTAAAAAAAATAAAAAAGAAAAGAATCCCAATCCAATTTTCCATTCCTTCTCTCTTAATTTTTTTATTTAAGGATAGTTGACATACAATGTTATGTTAGTTTCAAGAATACAAGGAATTGATAACTGTATACGTTATGTTGTGCTCACCACGGCACATTTACCATCTGTCACCATACAGCACAATTACAATGTGCAGATTATATTCCCTATGCTGTGCCTTTCATCCCTGTGAGTTAACTCATTCCATCTACAGTCCTCTGCTCTACCAGTTAAGCTTTCGAAGGGTGCCTATTCCTTTACTGTTATTCTGAATGACCAAGTGAGAATTATTGGATATTTGAGGAATTCTTACAACCCAGATCAGGAAACAAAGATAGAAAAGGGACACTTGAGGATACAAAGATGATTCAGGGAACCAGAGAAACTCAATGGAGGACAAAAAAAAAAGGAAAAAAAAAGAGGGAAAGAAGGAAAGAAGGAAAAGAGAAGGGGAGGGAGGCAGCCTAAAAGTATCTTCACAGATACATTTCGTGGATGGCATTCACAAAACAAGAACCAAATACTATGAAAAAAGAACAATCAAAAAGTGAAGACTAAATCCTAGCAAAGCACTATGTGAAAACACAAAACTAAAGTTGAAAATAAAGAAACAAAAGTATTAAAAAAAGTAGCTTAATCATTTTTAAATATTAAAAATATAAGGAAAACATTTATATAGTGAAAAGTAGTTGTCTCCATGGAGTGAAATAAAGTGGGGAGCAGTGATACTAAATTCTTCTGAGATATTTAATTTTTTGCACCATGTATGAGCATAATTTTAAACATTTAAATGGGAAAAAGATATCCCTTCACAGATTATGAAGGAGAAAAATTAGGACCTGAACTAAAGTGGTAACCACATCTCTACACTTTAAAATATTTTGGGGGACTGTAAGATTGTATGAGAACAGTAGCAGATACTCTGGAAAAAAACACTGTGTCAAATTTCATTCTTTGCTCCCATTTTGCTATTCATCAGTCTGCTGTTTTTAGAGATGATAAAAAAACCATATGGAATGTGATAGCTTAGTGATATAGCATTGTGTGCAATGAATGAATACCCTAATTGAGGAAGTCAGAATGAAATTAAAGTTCATTAGTAAACTACCCATTAGTCAAGTAACATCCCACAGGAGGGCAAAGACAGATTAGAACCCATCTGCAAATCCCTGTTGCATGGATGTCACAGAGCAAGTTCAAGGTGAAATTTTGAATGATTATTGGATATTTTAACATAAAGCTACTTAGATTTCCAAATTACGCAAGTCTATTTTGTTGGAAAGTTAATTCATTATATCAAAGCTACAACATTAATACTTGAAAAGCAGCATAGTAATTGATTTTATTTCACCCGTGCCAGAGAGTAGAATTCTGAGTGGTCCAAGCAGCTGGATAATATAGAAGAAGGAAAATGCTAAGGAACAACTCTTTCCAGCATGAACTGGAAGAGAAGAATGGAAATATCTGTGTGTATGTGTACATGTGTGCATGTGTGCGTGTGTGCGTGTCTGTGTGTATAGAGTATTACTGACCTTCTATCTCCACAAAAAGGAATCTGCTCTGAGTTTCTTTGATTCAGGAATCATTTGTTCCCCAGGTATCCAGTAAGTAAATCTGATAATATGTTTTTTTGCAAATGCAAACGGGAACTAGACCCTGTATTATCTTTTCTAGATAATATACATTTTAATAGCTGCTAAATGTAAATAGTGCCTTTAGTAGAAAGAATTCCTGTGGTAGAAATTTTAGATGGGTTAATGAAGGAGATGTTTTCATGTAGCAACACTTTTAAGCCTCTTACATTTTCACACAGTTGGTCACTATTCTGCCACAGGACCTGAAGAAGTAAACACATCCACAGTGCTGGTGGAAGGAGGTGACAAATGATCTCGTTTGATCACAGGGAGAAAATACTCAGGGTTTTAATTTTTGTTTTCTGTTTCTGGATTTTTGTCAAGTTTTTCTGTCTCTGTATCTATTGAAACTGAGACATAAAGCCATTTTAATGGTTTTCTTGGAAATGAAAAGTGAGATATAAAATAGAACTAGGATCTCATTTTTCTCATAAAACTCAAAAATTTTAACATAGTGAAGCATCAAAAAAAAAAAAAAAACCAACTGCTGAAACAATTCTGAACTAGAAATTGATGATTATGCTTCTAATTCTGTCTTTTTCACCAAATCCCCATATGATCTGTATCTGTCATGGGGTCACATGTAGATCAATGAGCAGCTGGAAAAGGAAAAGAGAGAAAGAAAATGTTATTTAAATTTTACAGTTATTATTGAACTATTTCATAAGGTATAGGATATAATAAAAAAACACCTCCATAGTAACAGTATATAGCTTTGATAGAACTACACAGTTAAACTACTGGTAGAACTTTCTCAAAGCTCAAAACAAGTTGCTTTTAAAAAGTATTTTTTAGGACACCTGACTGGCTCAGTTGGTTAAATGTCCAACTTCGGCTCAGGTCATGATCTTGTGGCTCATGAGTTCAAGCCCCACATCAAGCTCTCTGCTGTCAGTGCAGAGCCAGCTTCAGATCTTTTGTCTATCCTTAACCCCCACCCCTTCTCCTCTCATGC
Source organism: Hyaena hyaena (assembly GCF_003009895.1). Classification (NCBI taxonomy): domain Eukaryota; kingdom Metazoa; phylum Chordata; class Mammalia; order Carnivora; family Hyaenidae; genus Hyaena; species Hyaena hyaena. The sequence goes on from NW_024081123.1 coordinate 86,485, forward strand.
TCTTTCTCTCAAAAACATAAACTTTAAAAAAATTTAGAATTAAAAAAATTATTTTTCATTTTTGAGCTAGAAATCATACAACAAATTGTCCTTAAATACTATAAAGTACCAAAAACAGTACTGTGCCATCATCCTAGCAGAAATTATACCTTTATGCCAAACTTTATTCTTTAAATGTGGTGAATTTCCACGTACATTTAAGTGATAAAAATTATCTTCCCTGGTGTCAGAGCTGGAAGATGAAAATACTACTTTCTTGGACACAAAAACAATGGCTCACTTTAAAATATTACCCACAAAAAAACCCCGCAAAAATTAATTAATTAAAAAACAAAAAAAAAGTGCCTAGATGGCTCAGTGGGTGGTGCATCCACCTTTGGCTCAGGTAGTGATTTCATGTTTCGTGGGTTTGACCCCCACGTCAGGCTATGTGCTGCCAGCTTGCAGCTTGGAGCCTGCTTTGGATTCTGTGTCTCCCTCCCTCTCTGCCCCTCCCCTGTTCGCACTCTCTCTCTCTCTTTCTCAAAAATGAATAAACATTAAAAAAATCGGGGTGCCTGGGTGGCTCAGTCAGTAAAGTGTCTGACTTTGGCTCAGGTCGTGATCCCACAGTTCATAGGTTCGAGCTCACGTTGGGCTCTGTGCTGACAGCTCAGAGCCTGGAGGCTGTTTCAGATTCTGTGACTCCCTCTCTCTCTGCCCCTCTCCCACTCGTGCTCTGTCTCTCTCTGTCTCAAAAATAAATTAAAAAAAACCATTTTTTAAAATTAAAATATTACCCACAAAATCCATTCCCAAGATAGTAGAGTCAAAAACTCTATGTTAAAGATATACATTAATTTTAAGAAAATTAAAATTGCTTTATGGGAACTACTTTGAGGAAAGGGATAGAATTATTGATTCCATAAAAATTTTATATTTATCTATTCTATGGAATTTAGCTAAATAAAAGAAAACTAAAGAATTAAAATTTGCCTGTGTTTGGCTAGGATAAAGATAAGCCAAGATAAAGTTAGAGAAGTAGAGAGATATTGTGTGTATAGTACGCAGATTCCAGAGGGAGAATTTGAGATATTACTCAGTAGGCAGCATTGAATTATAGAAGAACCCTGAGGGAAGAGTGCCAAAATTATAGGCTACTTTAGAGAAGATTGATCTTGACTACATATGGAGCAGATCAGAATGAAGAGATATTAAAAGTAAGCAGATCCATTAGAGAACAAAGGAAGTGATATAATCCAGATGGAAAAGGGGCCCAGAGTTAAGTATGAAGCAGTAGAAATGCAAAAGACAAAACTGATGTGAAGGATACTCCAAGGAAAAATCTGAAAGGCTTGGGGATGATTGGATGTACTGGATAAGGTAGGTAATTCAAAGAAATGCCAGGTCTAGACAACTAAGAGAATAATGATACTCCTAAGGATTCAAGAAAGTAAGATGATGGATCTGATCTCGGAAAGTGGGAGAGCAATTTTGTGTAAATAGACCAACTTGAAGTTGCTGTGCTCTGGTCTTCAGACAGCGTATTTGTTATTGGCTGTTCTGTGATGTTTCAGGCTGGCTCTAACCATATTAATTTTTTTTATTCTTAGTTATGTAACCTCTTGAAATCCCAGTTTCTGTTATGTGTAAAATGGGGATAACCATGCCTAACACAGGGTGATTTTGGGGCATCTGGGAGGGTGAGTCAGCTGAGTGCCCAACTCTTGATCTCAACTCAGGTCATCGTGATCCCAGAGCTGTGGGATTAAACCCCAATGCCACACTGAGTGTGGAGCCTGCTCAAGATTTTCTCTCTCTCCCTCTTCTCCTCTCCCACATTTGTGTGCTCTATCTCTCTAAAATTAAAAGAGAGAGAGAGAGAGAGAGAGAGAGAGAGAGAGAGAGACATGGGTAACTCAGTTGGTTGAGAGTCCAACTCTTGATTTTGGCTCATGTCATGAGTTTGCGGTTTGTGGGATTGAGCCCTGCATTGAGTTCTGTGGAGCCTGCTTGGGATTCTCTTTCTTCTTCTCTCTCTGCCCTTCCCCAACTCATGCTTGCTCTCTCTCTCTCTCTCTCTCTCAATCTCTCTCTGTCACAAAATACACAAACCTTTAAAATCAATAAATACAATTTCAAAATATTTTAAAATGTGGCTGTGATATTTTGTGAAATGTGTAATTATATCTGATAAATGAGTGGTCTTAGTAAATGCAAGCTCAGATGAGCAATCACAGAGCCAGAAAAAAAGTCCCTACATGGTTTTCTGAGTTTTCTCAGCAACAATGAGTCTCCTATAAACAGGAGCAGAAGCAGGAGTGTGAAAAGTAAACAATGGTGATGACACAAAGTTTGGAGCATACTTCACAGGTAACAAGGGAGTATGGAGGATGTAATACTGATGGCTGCGGTAGCATAGTGCATGGTTTCAGTCTGTAATACACCTCTAAGAGTTATTGCATTCCAGGAAAGTGTGGTAATAAGTTTCTGCTCCATGTCAGCATCTAAGAAGCTGAGGTATGTGACGGAACCTTCACTCTGATCCTGCCCTTGAAGTCAAGAGTCACTCAAGACTTTAAAATGTCATACAGACAATCAGCACATCACCTCTGTAAGCTACATACACTTGACTTGAAGATTTTTAATAGCAGGTCCTTACTGACACAGAAATAGATTTGCAAATGTCTCAGATACACATTGCCTGCTGGGCATTTGCTTCCCTACCTGGCATCTCTGGGCTTCTCCATGTCTTTCCAGATATGAGTTTCCCAGAGGAATATGTGAGATGACCCCAAGACCCACTCCCATAGTGTATTCATAGGCATAGAAAATTTCACCAGGGAAGCTGAAGGAGTACTTTACATCACAGCAAGACAACCTTTAAGGGAACATGAACCAGCATCATTTTTAATTGATGGCCTTTAGCCTACTCACCTCCCCAAAGTTTACTAATTTCCATCATCTAACATCTCTTCATTTTATGAGCTCCTCTTTTTCCTCTTCTCTTTCTTATCACTCCTTATTCCTCTCTTCTTCCCTTTTTGGAGAAAAAAAAACCCTATAAATTCTTAATCCCTTACTTTATCATATACATTGCTGCTTTCGTCTACTTATGTTTTGATATCTGACAACATTTATGTCTCCCTGCCCCCATTGATCTTAAGAATGAATACAAAGGTGTTTCCAAAAAAAGACACCTATCTTCCTAGAAGGTATCCAGTACTGTCTGGTCAGAAAAATAAATACATTTCCTAGCCTGCAATTACTCAAGGGTTGAGATCCCACTTACTTTGAAGCAATTAGCACTGCAGTAGTTGAGTAAGGACCCTTGGAGTCCATGAAACCTGGGTCCAGTGTCATCCATAGCTGCGAACAAATTAATTATCCTCTCTAAATTTCAAAAGTAATAATATCTACTCTCAAATGTGTGGCAATCAAATAAAGGATGTCTTTAGAGTATCCAGTACTATGTTCAATATATAATATGTACAAAATAAAGAGTGCACGCTCTTTTTTCAGCTCCATTGAGTTATAATTAAGATATCCATTGTGCAAGCTTACATGTTGATTTGATACACTTATACACTGCAAAATGATTACCACCGTAGCAGCTAACTATCTTAGTAATTACCATGTCTTTTTGTGGTGAGAACATATAAGATCTTAGCAACTTTCAAGTATAGAATACAGTATTCTTACTTATAATCACTATACTGTACACAACAAAGAGTGTACACTATTTACTTCTGGGGGGTGGGAGGGAGAAGTTTGAATCCACCTGTAGACTTCTATCACTTATCTCTTTCTGTACCTTCCTAAAGTTTTATGAATGTGTTTCATTGACTTCATCAAAAAATAAGAGCCTTTGAGAAGAATCAGCACAGTCACAGATTTGACTACAGGGTCTAGTCTTATGTACCTCTGACTACAGTCTCTAGAAGTAATTGTCCAAGTGACTGTATTCTGATTTATGTCTTATACATCAAAGGCTCGTAATCAGTAAACAGAAAGAAAACCCAGAATTCCCTTTTCTCTGGTCTGAGCTATAGTACTCAAGTCTGAAATTAATGTGCCTCCATTATGCTAAAGAAAAAGGATGCTAATGTCTGGCCAGAGTCCAGTGGAGCTATAGAGAAAGACAATTATTTCAAGAAAAGACTGTTTTGCTTGCCTAGAATGGAAATATTAAAGAAATCACAGTGTGAGGTTGATTTTGGAGCCTCTGCTGCAGTGATTCTCTCTTTTACATTTACATACATGTGTGTTTACACCAGTCTGCTCACACACACACACATACACACACACACACATGTGTTGCTGTTTTGTTTGTACAAAGTGATTTTAGTGATCTTAAACCAAAGTGTTGATACCCTGTGATCATAAGGCTATTCTGCTTTTTGTGAGCACAGCGTACCTTACTCTGACTTTGTTTCATAAATAAAATTTCACATAACAAAAGAAAACACTGTTGAAAGTTCCAAAGTAATATTTTATAATTGTAACCAATACATGGATGTTATAGGCAAAAAAGGTTCATTGTTGCACATATGAGTATTTCTTCAAGATGAGTAAATAGAAGACTGAAATGTTATCTGGTGCTGACTCTGAAGCACAACTCATATGGCTACATACCGCTTGGCAGAAAAGAGGGACCTATTTTTTAAAGTTGACCTGGTAAATCTGTATGAAACTGAAAAGTTCCCAACTATAATTCCACCAGGTGTAGTGAATAAATGTGGTTTGAGATGGAAAAGAAGAAAAATACACTTATAGGGACTGTGTCATTATTCCATTATTAACACTAAGGTTATTGTAGTTAACATGTCTGAGCAATTTTCATGTATCAGCCACTGGATTTGAAGATATACACAATTGCTGCAATTCATTGTTCCAAAAGCCCCCATATTATTTTATTTTATTTTTCTTTGAGTACAGTTGACATACAATATTATATGGGTTTTAGGTGTACAGTGTAGTGATTCAACATCTCAATACGTTATGCTATGCTCGCCACAAATGTGGCTACCATCTGTCACCATCCATCACAATTACCATACCATTCCCTATGCTGTACCTTATATTCCTGTGACTTACTCATTCCATAACTGGAAGACTGTACCTCCCACTCCCCTTCACCCATCTTGCCCATTTCTCCAACCCTTTCCCCATGGAAACCATCAGTTCCTTCTCTGTATTTATGTACTTGATTCTGCTTTTTGTCTGTTTATTCACTTGTTTTGCAGAAACCCCATTTTAAAGATTTAAAAAAACAAGCTTTAGCATTTTCAAGTCAATGGCTTAAGGCTACACAGCCAGAAAATGGCAAGTTCACAAGAGCCTGGGACAAGACTTCCTTTTGCCTTCCAGAAGAAATATTTCATGCTTATATAAGCATTACCGCCTGGGTGGCTCGGTTAAGTGTCTGATTGTGTGGCTCAGTCAGTTAGGTGTCCGACTTCAATTCAGGTCATGATCTCGCAGTTCGTCAGTGGGAGCCCCGCATTGGGCTCTGTGCCTGGAGCCTGCTTCAGATTCTGTGTCTGCATCTCTCCTGCTTGCGATCTCTCTCTCTCTCAAAAATAAATAAGAAAAATTTTTAAAAAAAGGTTTTAAATCATTACCTTCTGAGACACAGACACACTGAGTCCATACTAAAACCTTTGGGTAGCCTAAGCACATTGGTTACTTCTTAACCACTGAGAGCACAACTCTCAGTCAGATTTAATTTAAATACTCTTAGATAATGGTAGGAATTTTTTTAAAATAAATTTTGTTCCAAGAATCCCATATTTCTATAATCTAAGCTAATGAAGTGTCTAGGTGCCTTGGCAATATAGCAGAAAAAAAAGTAGAAATAAGGAAGACAAAACAACATATTTGGGGGGATGATTGGCTTTGTTAGTCTGATTGTGGCTGATAATTTGAATTTTATTATCATTTATTCAGTATCGGTTTGTAGCCTGTTTATCATGAATCGTTGTAGGCAGCTACATATAATGAATGTTTTATCATTTTGGTAAAAGCTGCCTAGTTGCTATGGTGATAGTCATTATAAAATGAATAAAATAAAACTCAGACCACTACATGTCTAGAATAAAATCAATGAGTTAATAATTCCAAAAGTAGGCATTTGTTGTTTTATATATTGTTAGAGCAATGAAATAAAATTACATTTGCCCTAAAAGTAACCATTTCCAATTTTACACTAATGCATCTGAAAGAGGTGAAAAGAAGTGCTAACATAGACTGGATGGAAAGCTGAATTATGATGTTCAGTATTGAGATTAAGTGTACATCATAAGCACATTATTTTTGATCTAGGGGTTATAAAAGTAAATATTTGAAAAGGCAATTCATGCCTCATACATGTCTTCCTAAATGTGTGGTTCCCCCTAGTTTTGCTCATCCATAGTCAACAAAAGAAAATGGAAAATACCCTTTTCTTTTTTTTTAACTGCAGACTCAATTGGGACTTGGTATTTGGCAGACAATCAAGAACAGACAATTCTCCAAATGACAGTTTTATTTTTTCACACATTTATCCTCCTTATATACAAAATACGTGTTTTCTGATGACAACAGATTGAATGTGGATTCAGAGATTTTGAGAAAATATCCTAGAACTCAAGTGCTTTCACCATCTCCACTACATCAAACAGCGCTGCCCATCCCTTTTTCAGGATCTGAAAAGCTTGTAGGAGCTTGAAGAACAGAGTCCAGAAACTTTAGTCTGCTCTCTTCCATTGTGAGAAGTTTGTAAATCGATTCCTTACCAGATGCTGCAATCCCTTCAGATAGAAGAGAAATTGTTGAATTTCAAACGAACACAACACAAAGAAAGCCATCAGCCTCACAACTCATAGACGAAAGAAAGCACTTACTCTTCTGCTGTTCTTCTAAAATAGTATCAGGTTTTAAGAGTAAAAAGAATGCTTACGTAGATCTTTTCACCTGCTTAGGAAAAAACAAGAGGCTTATTTATGAAGAGGAGGGTGCGAATTTTGTTGAGAAATGCAGTAAGGTGGAGAGATGAGAGCTAGGTAGCTGATTTAGGATGTGGCAAAATCCTATCAATTATGTGAACAGAGTATCTTTTTCCATTTACTTTCATTTGTATTATTTTTGTTTTTTAACAAAGCAAAATAAAAACAAAGACTGTTTTTAACGGTCTCATGACCATTTTATCAATTGGAAATATGAAGAGTCGGGGGCACGTTAACTACTAGAGATGATGTCTTGCGATTTTTATTAAAAAAACCTCCAAGCTCCCCTTCTACATGCAGAAAGAAAAAAAAAAAAAGCTCAGAATTCAGGAGAGAAGACTTCAAGACTTCTTATTATCACGCACACATCTCCAGCCTCTGTGAATTTATCATTCCCTCGATCACTGCCTGTCTCACCTTAGAAATTAACATATATTTTACTTTTCCTCCTCTAACATTAAAAATGCATTGCAATGAATAATATAGCAGGGCTGTGTATAAAACTAAACCTTCCGCATCCTCTTTTAAATGTTTGTTCTTCAGCAGAGATCCTCTGAGGAAAACATATTGAAAGGATGAACAGTAATTTAATTTTTTATCATAAGCATTAGTGGCAAATAAAGGACAAAAGTACTTTGCCGTGCTAAAGAAAAAAGATGAGATATTCATCAAGGGAAAATACTGCCTTCAGATTGACTGCCAGGTCATGCATATTCTTTTTCTTTTCAAATAGAGAAAATCACAAGATTAATATGCAGACCTTGGAAATATTTCCTATGTATGTTACAAGTAGCAAATATTGAAGACACTGTTGGTGCTTTTAGAGAGCTATCTAAAAGCTTTTATAGAAAAAAAATGAAGTTACCATACATTTTTATTAAAATAGGAATCTAAAATTCAGAATTATTTTGTTCCCAAAGTCCCTTGAATTACATCTTTTCTAAAAATGCAATAAGGAAAAAAATCTGCTGTCAGGTTAGATTGCTAATTAACTATGTAAAGTAAGAAAAAACCAAAAGCTCAATTTTGACTGGTGCCCAAAGTCATAAAAACATCTGATACTTCTGCATTAATTTCTTTACTTAGACTAATAGAAAGCTTAAAAAGGCTGATTAGCAACTACAAGTGAAATGCAGTGAAACAGTACTGCCAATCATTTCTTCAGAATTTTGCAGCAGCATTAAAAAGAGGGATAAAAATAAAATATCATCTTCCCTACCTAAAGGGAAGTTTAGAAATTATTTTATACTTGCTTGTCATATTTCTAGGGTCTCTCGTATTTGATCCATGAGTAATGAAAAAATATTTAATTGGGAAGACTTTATGGTCTGTGAGGAAATAAAACCAAGCCTCATGTAGCAATAACTCTATTAAACAATAATATAATTAAATTGTTCACCTAGACTTGAATTGAAGGTCTCCATTTAATTATCTGTCCTGACCTTCAATTGTAGACCCCTGTTCAGGAACAGAAGTGTAATTCTGGAAGAATCCCACCTTCAAAGACTCTTATCCTAGGCTCCATTTCCAGTTTTCATTTTTTACCCTTGAGCAGAAGGTCCCAAACATTTTTAGTTGCTGGCACCCTTGGTGTCTCAGTGATTACTTACCAGTAACCTTAGGCCAAAAGAAAGATCTAGCAGCTCTGTTTCTTAAGTTGTGAGATATAACCAACTTAATAAGTATTTATGTCCTAACAGTAGATATTTAAAAAGATAATACACATAACTTGAAAGAAAGAATAACAGTGATTCTTAAATCACAGTAAGTGTGATTTCTTCCTAATGATGTGTATGCTCCTGGAGGGCATTGTATACATTCTGAAATTTTAGTACCAGATTGTATAGCTCCATTTTCATTTGGTACTTGCTTTTTATGGCAAAAACCATTTAAAAAACACAACTTTTGAAAAATAAATATAATTGAAGGAATGCAGTGTGATCTGATGTTTAGTCTGTAAACTACTTTCAGGTAGTAGTTCTCCCAGCATTCAACACATATAAAGTATTGATGATTCCCTCAAAAAAATTAAAAATTTTATAGCACCTTGAAATTCATTGATACACTCAGAGAACCTGACTGAGTTTGAAACCCACATCCCTCAAGGAAATTCTAGAGAAAAATCAGATGAGTGAGTTGTATATCCACTCTTTCCTTTAAAGCTCAGATTACCATCTTTTCCCTCTAATTTCCTCTCCCTTTCAATCTCTCCTCCCTGTCTTCACCACACACACACACACACATACACGCTGATTATCTTCCATCACTCATTTCATGCCTTCATTCATTCAAAAAATTTCAAATATTTTTTAAGTTTATTTATTTATTGAGGGGCAGGCAGAGAGAGAGGGGGAGAGAGAATCCAAAGCAGACTCTGGGCTGTCAGTGCTTAGCCTGATGCAAGGCTCGATCTCATGAATCATGAGATCATGACCTGAGCTGAAATCAAGAGTCAAAAGCTTAAGAAGCTTAAGGGTATCTGGGTGGTTCAGTTGCTTAACTGTCTCTTGGTTTCAGCTTAAACTTAGATCATGATCTCATAGTTTGTGAGCTTGGGACCCATGTGGGACTCTGCTCTGACACTGAGGAGCCTGCTTGGGATTCTCCCTTTCTCTCTCTCTCTCTCTCTCAAAATAAATAAACTTATTTAAAAAAAAAACAATCAGAAGCTTAACTGAGTGAGCCACCCAGGCACTCCCCCCAAAATATTAAAAATTATTCAGTGCCTACTTTAAACACTTTGCTAAATTTTATTGACATGGTACTTTTTGCTCACACAGAGCAAGTGGAAAAGCTAGAGAAAGAATCAATTACAACGCTACTCTCCTAAAGATAGGAAAGAGCATGGAGTAGTCTTGTGTAGGAATTCCTGGGAACACATAGGGAAGGCAAGAAGCCCAATCTGTAGCATTAATGGGGGAAGTACATAACTCAAAAGTTTGAGATTATCAACAGCTATCATATACAAATAGTATTCTCTGTAGAGCTCAATGTTCCCTTAAACGATGTACTCTAACATATATGTGTGTGTGTGTAAATATATATACATATATATATACATATATATATATATACACACACATGCATATGATGTATCTTATATAGAGAGAGGGAAGAAACTGGTAGCTGCCAGAGAGAGGAGGGTGAGGTATGGGGAAAATGAGAGAGGGTTTCAATTTATAGAATGAATAAGTCATAGGGATGAAAGGCACAGTGTAGGGAATACAGTCAATGGTACTGTAACAGACTTCAATGGGGACAGATGGTAGCTACACTTGCGGTGAGCGCAGCATAATACATAGAGTTGTCAAATCACTATGTTGTACCTGAAATTAATGTACCTGAAATTAACTTGTGTCAACTGTACTTCAATTTGAAAGGGGGAGAGGTGGATGAAGTGTCTAAACTTGGTAAGCATTTGAAGGAGTTGAAATCTTTAAATTGCTAAAGAAAATATAAACCCAACACCAAACACTAAGGCACCAAAAAATGTCATCAAAAATAAACATATAAAAGCAAAGTGTGCAAACCTAAACGTAAGGGGATACTCTTTGGGGATAATATTTTAAGGCATTTTGGGAAAAGGACACTTGCTCCATGGGAATTGTAATGGAAGAGAATCAGATATGTCAACTCACTGAAAAGGATTGTGAGCATCCAGAGTATCTCCAAGCACATCCTTTCTGGTTTTGTCTTCAGGTTTAAGGTCACATACATATGTCCACTTGAGTGTGTGTTGAACTCAGTACAACTACACCAAATATTTCTTTTTTTCTTTCTAAAAGTATTTCTGTTGTAAGATTCATAAAGGGACTTATTGAGTATATGGTTTACAGGCTTATTGTCTCTGGCTGTCAAGTGTTAAATTTTTGCCACCATTGACATCTTTGTCCCTTCTGTCTGTACATTTGCACAGTGAAGCCTAACACCAGTGATGCCAGCCCAGGGCATATTTCAAAAAGGGATCAAGACCTAGCATAGAGAATGGGTTTCATGTGAAAGAAAGCATACTCATTGCTAAAGCCTCTGTTCTTTGCATCCTTTCCCAGCCTTCCCTGAGTGAACAGGAATAAAAATAGCAAGCTCTTATGCCACATGTATTATGAACCAGAGAATTTTCATCACGCTTCACCTATATAAACGCATTGACTCTGTACAACCCCATGAATTGTATGAATTATCCCCAGAGGAGACATTGAGGCACAGAAATGAAGCCAGCAAATGGTGGAAACTGATTTAAAATACAATTAAAAAAACAACAACAAAATACAGATAATCTGTTTTCAGAACCTGTTTTCAAGCCAGTACGCTATATTGCCTGCCTCTACAGGAAGATGCCAGTTCCTCCCACCAGAATGAGATAAGGATTCACCTACAACCCCTGGAGAAGGAAAACTTAAGACAAAATGTTGGGGATTTTTCAAACCAGAGAACATGCATATTCTCAACTCAGGGGAAAGATTCAAACCTACAATTATTGCTAATTAAGATTCTCTTCTTGTCTGAGCTTCCTCCAAAGGATGTCACCATATACCACAAGACATAAACAGATCTTTCAAGCTAAACACAATTCTCCCTAATGGGTGTTAACCAATATGCTAATAAGAGGCATCTGGACCTCTCTCTCAGCAACTATGTAAAACAAGCCCTTCTGTACCTTGGCTCCTGCTGCCTAGATGTTTAGTCGGCCCATGTTTTCTTTGATTTGACTTTTAGCCCTAAACTTTATTTTTAAACTTTAAAACTCTTCTGCAATATTAACCTGTTCTCATGATATTGCCAATGATTCTAAGTGATTTTGCTCTTCCTTGGGTGTTCCCCACTCTTTGTGAGCCTATGCCTGTATCTGATACTCATCATCCCTCTCCAGAACCATATCCAGAGGTCACCAGATGTTACCACGATGTCATTTGACATAGTCAGGGAAAGAAGGGCTTCTTTCCTGGCGCCTGCCTTTGCTTGAGTACTACCCAATAGAAGTATGTATGCAGATGAACAAACTAGAGTCAGAAAAGGTTTTATTTCAATAGTCTTTGTTCCTGAAACACTCATGTCCAAATGCAACAATGTTACATCGGCTTTAAAGGCCTGTCTTTTTCTTGTAACCAGTGAGTCATCCAGGCCCCTGAATGTTTTGCAGTCTTGCACATAATGTTAAACCTCCTTGCATGAAGGGAAACAACATGTACTATACTTTAGAACGTATTTTTTTCATACAGCATACAAGATTTACATAAAATAGTAAGCATAATATGGTTGGAGCATTTTTCGGGTTGATTTTAAGCAGAGAAGTAACTGAAGTCAAATGCAAGAATACGTTCCAGTTGACTGTGATTTTTTTTTCTTCAATAAAGACTCACTCTGATGATAACTTGATCATGAGTTTGATACAAAAATGTGGGCTTCATTGTTGTTCCTAATCAACAGCACCACCTTCTGTCTGCAGAAATGTCAGATGCTGGTGACTGGATAGCTTGCTTTGCCCTGTGTCAGCTTCACTGGGGGCTTAGACAAATTAGGTAAAACTCATTTTTCCCTCACCTGCATATTGATGAAGTCCAACTCATTTTTAAGTGGTGCAAACTGCATGTTAGGACAAATAAACTAAAAAGCTCAATTGAGAATAGCACACAGTAAGAAACACAACAGCCTCGCTATAGTTCTGCTGGAATGGCTAAGCTCCTCCAAGTATATCCTTTTATCTAGTCCTCCCACATGGAAATTCTCCAAAAGAGCACATTTTGTGGGTTTTACAGAAAGGAAAGTGTGAGTTCTAGTTTGCTGCATTGGAGTGACTTAGAAAACCATGTCTCCAATCTCAGAGTCATGTCATTGGGGAGAAATACAGAGATCCAGAGGTGTGAGTAAAACCACAAGCTCTTTAAGTATGCATACCTTCCAAATGAAAAAAACTATGTGAAAAATACATAGTCACTCTCTTCTACAGTCTAGTTCAGATAAGTAACATAACTGAAGCCCTGAGCAATTAAAAAAATTAAAAAGGAAAAGTTAATTTGCTACTAAATTCATAAAACTCATGAAGTAGTGTAATGAATAGCAGTGCAAACAGAGTGTGGAGGAGGTCCCAGCTTGTATCTAAATGGTGCTTGGATATATCGAGGTAAGTCCATAAAACAGGGAAAAGCTTTCTCTAGGAACCTGCCATCAGGAAGACTCTTAGAAGAATTCATACTGAGGCAAAATGAATCCAGGCACGATGATTTTAAACCACTCATGCATCTTCAACTGTTAACAGTAGGAAGATTCTGAAAGCATGATTTTCTTCCTCAGATCTGCCTCCTACACATTTCTGTTGTAGAGCAAAGGAACTATGTAAAAAGTGAGGAGGCTATCTCACTAAAACTCTGGCATATTGAAATCCTGCTGACCTATGCCTATGAGAACATCACACAAGAGAAGCAAGATGTTCTCTCCAAGCCTGCCACACACCACCGTGTAATATTGAAACTTTAGAAATTGTGTTTATTATTGATGATAGTGTCTGGCAAAGTATCTCCAGTGCTTGGGGAGAGAGCTTTGTAGAAGACGTTTTTGGTGAATCCATTTGAAAAACAACCTAGCAGGACTTCTGAAAATAGGTGGCAGCCCAAATGGGTAGGAAGGTGTTTGTAAGGAAAGATTTACAGGGGACAGAGAGGGAGAGAGAAAGAGAAGGGGGGGGGGGGGTGGTAGTGAGAGACAGAGAGAGAGGGAATCCAATGTCAGTTACCACTAGTATCATAAACTCATCTGTTCCCACTGGTGAAATCATGGAGTCCAGGTGTGAACACAGGAGGGCTCAGTTTAGAGGAGAAAAGGATACATATCATTGATATTTTACATATCTCAGAGGGTCTCAATCACATAACCATTCTTTCTGAATTACTTCAGTGTAGAGTACTGCAGAAAGTTATGAGTTAATTTAAGGTGGATCCTTCAGGTCGAAATGAAATTTTTCTCCTAAAAAATACCTACATTGCCTGTAAAGTCAACAAAAATTCACCAGAGAATTATACAACTTTCCACTTACTTTTGGCTAGATAAGAAACATTTATGTTATTAAAGAGTTAGTTTTTTTCACAGCCTAAAGACATAAAAAGGAACAAATGATCTCTTGCAGTCCCTTCCTATCTGTGATTCTATTCGTTACATTGATTAAAACTTTCTACAGAAAGGAGTTCCAATTAAAGCCAGAAATTTCCAGATAAATTAGTTACAAAACCCTACCCAAGTCCCACAGTCATTGATTCCCAAGGACTAAGCCACAGTGTCGATATGCCTGTGTACACTAGAGAAACCAAAATTGTGCCATGTATAGAAACTTAGGTGTCCTGAATGTCATTTCAGTGGCAAACAAGTGACTCTTTTTCCAGAATAGAAAGGCTTACATATAGTTCACTCATTGCAATTCAATTTTTTAAAATTATTGTCTTCAAGAACCCACTGATCAATGCCAAAATATGAATAGAATAATAGGTTACCATAAAAAGCTATATAAATTAACCATCAGGTAGAAATATTAGTGAATATTCCATAATTTATATCTCTCTTTAATTTTTCAGTCTGCATTAAAACCACATTATAAAGTTCTCAGAACCAACATTCATGAGGCTACATTTTCTTAGTTTCCCTCTTATAGTAACCTGTCTCCTAGAAAATCATTCTTGTTGTAAATATCACTTTAAGGGGTGCCTGGGGAGCTCAGTTGGTTGAGCATCCGACTTCGGGTCAGGTCATGATCTCATCGATAGTGGGTTTGAGCTCCATGTTGGGCTCTGTGCTGATAGCTCAGAGTCTGGATCCTGCTTCAGACTCTGTGTCTCCCTCTCTCTCTGCCCCTTCCCTGCTCATGCTCTGTCTCTCAAAAATAAACAAACATTGAAATTTTTAAAATAGATACATAAATATATAAATATCATTTTAAGATACACCTTCTTTTCAAAGATGCCATTAATGAGAGGTAAAAATGTTAATTTAAGGGAATATGCCTTAAGTTTTCCAAAGATTAGACCAATTTCAACCTATTAATTAACAATATAAATTGAAACTTGGAAGATTTTATTTATTTACTTACTTATATAGCTGATTACCTGAACAAGTACCTCTCAGCACACTTGCCTATGTTGTAGACTTATAGTGAATCTATCAGCAACACACAATGACCTGAGGCAGCATAGCCATAGCCATTTAGTTTACAAAAGTACTATTGTGTCTCCCTTTGCCCTTGTTCACTTCTAGTCAATCCAGGGGGGAAAAATAGCTTTCCATTCAAAGTTGCCCCTTCTTCTCCTTTAAATTTCAATCCATTCCTAATGTGAAATGGCATCAGGGACAAATCTTTCAGGACAGAAGCAAAATGTTTAGTTCCTAAGACCCTTGCTTAACTATACAGCACTACCTTATTCGGCTGTTACAGTATTGGAAAGAAGTTAAGTATGTGAACTCTGCCAGATCGAGGACCCTAAAGATAAAGAAAGCTACCTTCAGTTCTAAATAAACCCTTACATGAGGGAAACTGGTGTTATAAAACCAGCTTTTCCACACCTCCCTCCTAAAACTCAAATCTGATCAAGATGTTGATTAGAAAACACTAGAGTAAGGGAAGAACTTTAAGGAACCCATTAAAGGGAGAGACTTTCTGGTCGAAGAGAGTCTCGTGGACATTCTTTTGCAACCAGAGACCATAAGTAGGAGATTTTGCTTCTATCTTTCTCATAAATACAAAGACTATCATTGGTCACATTGAAATCAGTCTGCATTAGATAAGTATTTGATTAACTTCTTTTTAAGCCTATGCTATTAGCCTCTGCTATAAATAATAATTATTTTTCATTTGCATAGCAAAAATACAACTTGATACCGACATCACAATAATGCAAAAATTACCCTGCTATTTTCCCTATTTACATTAAATTCAACTGCAGAAAACTAGTAAGACATTCTTAGGCCTGCACCAGTTTACTCCAGTATTAGTCATGGATAAGTAATCCCTCATTAAGAACAGAGCTATATGTGTAATATGATAGGCAATATTTCAGTTTAAAAAGAACCTTTTAGAATTTAGTGATGTTAAAGAAATTAAAACTACACTCTTCCTTTTTAGTTTTTAAAAGGGCACATGCCAACTCTTTATGTATTACACACATTTCTTCCTCCGCTATCAACCTTCTGCTAAATCACATAAATGAGCATTAAAAGTATTTATTATATTGCTTCTCTGGGTACTTGCCTAAATATACGAGCTGCCCCTTTGAAATATCCTCTGTTGTCATAAATTCCAAAGAATTCCCTGTCTTTTTTCAGAACATCTGCTAGACACTTTTTTCTTTTCTGACGTGAAGAAGGGTCTCAACCAAACATAGGCAAGAATCATTTTAGAAGATAAATAAAGGATTATTCATTTACAATTAGATTATAAGGAAAGTCAAGTCATCTGAAGTAAATGAGAGCTCTTTTTTTTTTTAATGCAGGGGAGCTAAGAGCCTGAAAAATCATTATAGCTTATTTTACATTGGAGAATTGTGAGGTCAAACCATTAACTTTGTGAATTTGTGGAGGTTTCCCAGAAGCTTACTCAAATCCACTCCTAGGCCAATGTTAAACTTATTCAACTTATTAGCATAATAACATAAATGACCATTTGCAAAATGAAGACTGGCATGAATTTCTAAACACTGCTAGTAAAACCTCAGGGTCACATTGAAAAATGGTAAAATGACAAATAAGAGTCTACACCGGCACCTAACCAGGTAAGAGATAAGTAGGTTTTTAATTCTCCTATACAAAATGACTAGCCTTATTTCTCTGCAAACTTGTTTTTATAATAATCACTACAATTAAATATTAGTGTATTCTACAAGTAATGAAAACTGGACATGGGCTGAAAGGAAAATGAAACCACCATGTATTTCCATTGAATGCTCTTGAAGCACTTACTAAGTAAGATTTAAATTGCTTTATGTTGCTTGCCAATTAACAGGGAAAAATGAGATAATGAATAATACATTTTAAACAATACTTTCCTTCACTTATGCCAAGCTAAATCATAGCTATATTTAAATCGAGGAACTGAAAGAGATGAAAACGTTTAGTCATGATAACTCTTGGCATTCATAACAATTTTGAGTCTAAATTCATAGTTTTTATGTATGCTCCTTCATGATTTTTCCTCCAGCCAAACATCTAATATGTAAGAAAAAGATATTACTTCATCAATGCCTAAGAAATGCCTAGGGAGAATAATGTATATTAAAATTCCTATATATGACTTGGTCAAACCACAGAATCTAAGAGGGCTGTATTACCATATAAAAGCAGAACACTTATTCAAAACTCTAGATTAGAAATGCTGACAGATAATCATTTAAACTGCATGGATTATGCAGAAATATATTTAGACAGGCCTAAATTCTGACCTCAGTTGTACTAATCTCACATGGTGGTAGTCAGGCTTCAATTGGGTAATATAAGTAAAGTACCTAGAGCCTATTGCTGCAAATAATAGGATTCTCTTGTATTATATTCAAATACTTGATAATGAATACTTAGGGCATACTTTGTAGAAAATACTGTGTTAGGCCCTACAGGGGATACCATGAAAGTGTAGGACATAAAATCTGCCCTTAAGGGCTTATAGTAAAGATGGGCAGTTAAGAAACATTTGGTTATGAGGCGCCTGGGTGGCTTAGTCTTTTAAGCGTCTGACTTTCGCTTAGGTCATGATCTCGCGGTTCGTGGGTTCGAGCCCCGCGTCGGGCTCTGTGCTGACTGCCAGCTCAGAGCCCGGAGCCTGTTTCAGTCTGTGACTCCCTCTCTCTCTGACCCTACCCCGCTCACGCTGTCTCTCTCTCTCTCTCTCCTAGAAATAAATAAAAACATTTTTAAAAAAAGAAACATTTGGTTAAATTAAGTTTTGAGTCAATAAAATCTGTAGTATTTCAGAAGATATAATGATCAAAATATTAGGGAAAGAATCATAACATCAGAAAATGCTCTTGCTGGAAGAAATCTTAGAATTATTACTTGGAACATCAACCAATATGGAATCCTTCTGAGTTCATCTTTTATTTCCCAAATGATAAAGATTTCTAGCTTTTTAAAGTCAAAACCTCTTTCTTTGGTCTTCCCAACACTGGGTCTAGTTTCACCTTCTGCAAAGACTACAAAGTTTAGATATTTGGGGGCACCTGAGAGACTAAGTCAGTTGAGCCTCTGACTCTTGATTTTGGCTCAGATCACTATCCCAGGGTGGTGGGACAGAACCTCACATCAGGCTATGCACTGAGCATGGAGCCTGCTTGGGATTCTCTCTCTCTCTCTCTCTCTCTCCACCCTTTCTTAAATAAAAAATTAAATAAATAGTTCAAAAAATTTTTTAAACTTAGATGTTTCAATGTTCAGAGATTTTCTGAAAGATAAAAGTTTAAGATAAATATATTAACAAAATGATTGATAAAATTAAGAAAACAATTTTATTCTTCTTACCAACAGACATTGTTCATCATTATTTTATGTTGTTTTAAGAGATTTATTATCTATATGTTCACCCTCTAAGTCTGCTGCAAAGTTAATTCCTCACTAATTATTTGACTTGATGTCATCTTGAAAAGCTACATATGATCAACACAGATTCATTCTTTTTCATTTATTCAACAAATATATACAGAATGCTTCTATGTGCTAAGCAATTTTTTTAATTTTTTTAAATGCTTTTATTTATTTCTGAGAGACCCAGGATGAGCAGGGGAGGGTCAGAAGGAGAGGGAGACACAGAATCTGTCAGCACAGGGCCCGAGGCGGGGCTTGCACCCATGAACCATGAGATCATGACCTGAGCCGAAGCCGGACACTCAACCGACTGAGCCACCCAGGCGTCCCAGTGCTAAACAATGTTATCAGCATGAGATGGAGCAGTGAAGACAACAGATGAAAAATTGTTGATGATAAGGGATAAGTTATTAACTTATCCCTCAGAGATCACGCTGATAAATGTGGGAGTGATTTTAAATCTTACCTTCTATTTGCCTGACTCTCTCTTCCCAATATGTGAAGGCATAGAAAAGTTCTATGTCAGAAGACCTCACAGAGCGCACATGGAGAGTCTCACTAATAGTGAATTCCTAAAGCCTAGGGGGGAATAAAGTAATTTGTATTCTAATTCCAAATTCATGAAGAGTCTTAGAGTGTCAAGGAAAATTGTACTCTTTGAAGATGATCTAAGTAAAGATATACAGTTCTGCCAAGTATGCTCAGATTACTATAAACTCTTTTCTCTTACCAGTTCTTGAAAATGAGGATATCCTTTGCTTTGACACTTGTTTTATATTACAGCGATATATCTTAAAGAATTGGTTTTGGCCAAGAAAGAAACATACTAAACCCTTTGATTTTTTTTGTTTATGTATACCTCAGAAAGTATCCTGTCTGCTGTCATTAAAATTGCTGGGCTGATAGTAAAAACTGAAGATTTTGACTATTTCAAACAGATCAGTATAAATAATTGAGAGTTCTGAATGCTTAGCCACTTTTATAAATCACACAAAATCCTTGAAACTTTGCAACTGATATACATCAAAAGAGTGGAATCTGGAGCTGTTTCTCAAGTGAATCAGGCTGGGAATTTTGACATTTTTGCAATTTAGTTTATTTTGCTAGTAATCTACTGAAAATAGCTCCTAGAAACACAATTTTGTTCCATATGCATCATAGAAGAGCTCAAAGAAATACCATATGAACTAGTTTCTGTACTAAGCTTAGATAAAATGGCATCCGGTAGTATTCAAAGGTAGCACCCTGCCTGTCTTCCTGTGCAAATTCTGATACTATTCCCCTTGT
This sequence comes from Hyaena hyaena, assembly GCF_003009895.1. Taxonomy (NCBI): domain Eukaryota; kingdom Metazoa; phylum Chordata; class Mammalia; order Carnivora; family Hyaenidae; genus Hyaena; species Hyaena hyaena. Next base: position 106,284 of record NW_024081123.1, read on the forward strand.
TTTGGAGAAGATGAAAGATTCTTTATTTATTTACACTGTTTGCAATATAGCACTGGTCCTTTAGTTCTTTCCAGTTCTTTTCATAATAATTTTGTCATCAGCCATACCACTAGGCCAACCATTTAGCATGCAAAAATACTATTTCCCCACAGAAGAAGAAACAGTACTATACATGAGGATCCCAGAATTTATCTCCATAGAATACAAAGGAGGAGAATGGATAATATTCACATTTCTTTTGTATTATTTTCATTCTATTCCCCAAAGCCTTACTGGTCTAGATCCATCTGTGCTTAATTACTCTTATTATACTCTATATATAGGTTTAATTTGTTCCTATTAGTATTACCAAACAGTTGTATTCTTTCTTTTCCTCCAGGAATCTATGTAAATAAGTTTTTCCCCACTGGATGTTGTAAGCAGTTTCCTGGTTTCTCATTCATTACTTTCTGTATAATCTTATAGGTGCTGTTAGTCAAGCAAATCTTCCGAATCTATTTCTTCATCTCTAAAATAGGAACACAATTCTTAGGTCATAGAGATGCTAGAAGAATCACATTAAATATGATATATAACACACCAGCACTGCATTATGCCAAGCTGGCAAAAAATATCTTTTTTTTTTTTCTGTAAGTAACAGAACAGTAACTTGTTCTGTTACTTAAGCTTCTCTTATTTGCCTATTGAGCACAGCCCAGCCCATCGTTGCCCATTCATCACCTGCATGCTTGTGTGCTGCTCTGCTTTCAATAGATCAGTTTTTGATTCATTATTCTGTTGATCATTTATTGCTTATGAAGTTATGGTTACATCTGCTTCACTGTAATTAACATTTATGTGAGATTTCTCTAAACAATAACACAAATACAGAGATTCACCATATAAATTTATTTCCCTTATCAGAAAGTACTTGCTTCTATCTCTGTTATCTTTTTGTAATTATAAATATTGTTCTTGTCAACATCTGCATTATATATGTGTGTGCTTATATATACATACATGTGTGACATAGATACATAATTGTATGTGTGTAGAGAAAGAGAAACAGAGACAGAGAAAGACACACAGATAAAATAGGGACAGTGGGATGTTAATTTTTGAAAATAGAGATAAAACTCTATTTACCTTTATGATAACAATGAGACCCAATGGGGCATATTATACATAGCAGCATGATCTTAAAAATGTTTGTTGAATTAAATTTAATGGGGACAGAACTCATAAATCACAAAAGAATGGAATGCCACAAAACTGTGACAAATCTCACTATATTTACTCAATTGACAATCCATTCTTGTCCTTTGAACTTCAGTGTTTCTGTTATACAACTCAGGCTGATGTCTTCTCTAACACCTGCTCTCTCTTGCTGCATGGACCCAAGAGAGGACCTTTTATTTTTGTCACCAGTAGAGACCCCAAAGAGGCAGAAAGAGATTATTTGTTTCCTTCTGTTTCTTTCTGATCACCCACAGTGCCTAGGGCTCTGAACAAATTGGGCACTCAATAAAAGTTATTAATTGTCACATTCAGTTAACTGAGATCTCTCACATTCCCAGCATCAGACACCTGCCTGAAGAGTTCTGCCTCTGAAAACTCACTGGACCAATTCTGATGGGGATGTGGTGGGGGATGTGGAGGGAGACGCGGTCACATTTTGCCAGTGGCCAAGTACCGCTAGGCTTCGATTCTTTCAAGTTTTCTGGGAGGAAAACATTTTGGCTGTGTTAATAAAATCATATTAATTATGTTAATTCACTTAGAGATGCCTGTCCAAGTCAATTTTATTGCTATCACAGAAAATTGCTTATGAAATCACATGACAAATATTTCCCCAAAATGAATTGAGAATATAAAGTCTCATTCTTTCGCAATCCCCATAATACACATTCATGCTGCCACGGTGTCAGACTCCATAACAACCCATTTGCAGTAATTCTGCCCGTGCATAAGTTAGTGTTACATTTAACAACTCTCAATGCTTTGAAGTGCCCACCTCCTAACTATATTCGTCACTTTTTGGCACCTCTAACTATCTTTTGGCATGAAATAGATACAGTAGAGGTTTACCAATCATCAATAATGAACCAAGAGCAAAGTGAAAAGCTTTAGTACTATAGGGACAAAGGCTAAATCTCTTGATGCACAGGGAAAAAAAATATATATATATATATATGTATATATGTATATAAACTGTGAACCACATAATGAAACCACAACCTAATTTGGGCTTTAACACTGTTTGAATTTTGGTTTGTTTCTGGAAAGATAAGAGAACCATTATAATTGAAATAAATAATATAGGACATACATGCTTATTAAAAATGCAGTAATGTATTTAAAATACGATTCAGTTTTATGTTTTAGGCCAATTAGTGAACCAGTTACAAAGGGAAAAAATAAGAAACAGCAAAAGATATATGCAGGGTTTTTTTTTTTTTAAAGCACAGACAAAAAATGTAAAGATACTCAGAGGAATATTGATACAAACAGAATGTTTTCATAGAACTTTTATTTCATAATTTATAAGAAAATTGTTCCCAAAGCATTTAGAATTTGTGTTCTTGAGATAACAGGAAAAAAAAAGAAAATTCTAACATTTGGCACATGACCCATTGGCATAAAAAGCCATGAGCCATATTCAGGAATTGGATGTTGAAAAGGCAAACTATTTTATCATTTTAACAGGGCTAATTGTATTCTTAAGTTATAATGGCAAACACTAACACTTGATTAGAGCATCAGTAAGTTAATTATTAAGTTTATGATAATAGATCAATCAGGACAGGGACTAAAATGCAATTAGAGAAAGAGGATAAAATTGATTAGAAGTAGGTGAGGTAAGGGTTACTAAAAATAAAAAGCAAAGACAATTCAATTGGAAGAATAAGTAACAGTAAATGCAAACTTTACCATTTACCTAGATCCTACAAAATTCTGCAACAAAGAAAACATAAAATAAGATGCATAGTGGGGCAGAAATTATTCTTTTTTAAAAATGTTTTTAATGTTTATTTATTTTTGAGAGAGAGAGAGACATGCAGACAGAGTGTGACTGGGGTAGGAGCAGAGACAAAGGGAGACACAGAATCTGAAGCAGGCTCCAGGCTCCAAGTTGTCAGCACAGAGTCTGATGCGGGGCTTAAACTCAGGAATCGCAAGATCATGACGCCATGATCAAACTCATCAATGGCTGAAGTCAGACGCTTAACCAACTGAGCCACCCAGGCGCCCCAGCAGAAATTATTCTTAAATATCTTGCAAAGAGTTTGTATCCTGGAAATAGGAAGTAAGAATTAGCCCAAAGAAGGGAATGTTAAAGCAGGAAAGCTTAGGTAAGTGTACTGTGATTCACAAAAAGGGACTGTTCCACTTCTCCATCACTCTAGCTGGCCAAGAGAGGTTCCTCTGAGAAGACTTCAAAATTGATACTATATTGGAACACCTGGGTGGCTCAGTCCATTAAGCATCTGACTTCAGATTAGGTCATGATCTCATGGCTTGCAAGTTTGAGACTGACCCTCTACTATCAGCATGGAGCCTGCTTCAGACTCTCTGTTCCCCTTTTTCTCTGCCCCTCCCCTGTTTGTTCTCTGTCTGTCTGTCTGTCTCTCTCTGTGTGTCTCTCTCTCTTTCTGAAAAATAAACATTTTTTAAATTGACACTGTATCAATACAATTTTAAATATAATATATTGACATGAGGGTTACAACCTAGCGCTTAGAGGAAGCACTAAGAGAACAAGATCACAAGAATCAGAGAGAATGTAGGCAGAAGAGGCATATGTCAAGCAAGGTGCACATCCACCACCACCAACTGCCAGACTTCCCCCCATAACTTACTTTTATTTCTCTGTCCTAAGAAGTTTGCAAAGAGTGAAAACTAAAAATATTGAAGATATGTAGAAGTCAGTTTGAGCTGAATTGAGTTAAACAGTATCTTCCCTTATTGTGTGAGAGCACTTTCTTATTTTATAATTAGATGCATTTAATCATGTTGTCTAGAGAGAAAGTTTAACTTAAATGTAAAGTTTTAAACATCAGTAGGATTGATAGTCAAATGATACAAATTTAACACACAGTCCTCAGAGTTTATTCTCAAAGCTAACAGTCCAACATATCTGATCCAATTCTTTCAAAATCTAACGATAGTCATCAGCCATAATCAAACAAAAGCAAAGATTAAACCAAGCCAAAACAAAGGTGTGAAGTAACTCTGTGTGTGTTTAAACAGATATCGGAATTGTATCCTAATGCATTTATCTATTTATACATTCCAGGCATTCTGCATCACAGTATTTTCCCAAGTGTTTCTTACTAACACATTCTCGTTAAAAATTATTAAAAAAAAAAGTTCTGATCTAATTTTATTGTTTTAGTTGGAAACCAGTCATCTGTATATATGAATTCAACCAGTACATCTCTCTGTTAGCTGGTTGAACATTCCAGAGGTGCTAATATTTTGTGAAAATATCAAGAAATAATAAAATTTTTATGGGGCTTTTCTAAATATTCTCCAGAGTATTCTATTATACTTCACTGTATACAGTGTGGTGATAATGATGACCTTTATCACTGATACATATTTTATAGGGTTAGTTAAAATTTTAGTAACTTTTATAAGAAAAGTATGATTTGTGCTCAATTAAAATATCTGAAATATGACTGAAAAAATATATAATTAATTTAAATATACCCACATTCTCCCACTTACCAAAATGGCCTTAACATGACCTTCACCTTGACTAGACTGTAGACAGGTTTCTTCCTGACTCTAGACCACTGACTTCCTTTTGCTTAGAGCGTTTACTTTAGGAAGTAATTGTAATTATATGTTCTTTCTCTACCACTTCGGGATGTAAATATTTTTCCAGCTTCTTGCCAGTTTTACAACCTAGGAATATCTTTCTCAAGGATCTGAAAGCCATTCCTTTGAAATGTAACCATCAAGAAAGACAGTACCCTTCTCTCTCAGTCCCTGAGGGATAAGTGACAACTAGCAATTCTGTAAGCAACAACTAGCAACCACAGAAAGCATGATCATATACAGTACAGTATAGCGATAGTACAAGAGCTTATACCAGTGTCTAAAACTTCTTCACGCTTTCTGTATCAGTGGGCTTGGGTTCTACCTCTCTCCCCTGTAGCTGCTCTCCACTAAAGTATTCTTTCCCTGTTTAATCTTTCTAACTCTACTTCTATTATACCCACCAGTGTCATATCAGTGGGGGGGTAGGAACACATCCTCTGGGAAAAGTAATATTTTAACAGAATTTTATCATTACACATTGATATGACATTTTGTAATGATTATGATGAAAAATAGCAGAAGAAACAATGTAGAAGCAGGACTATGGGATGCATAAAGAAGGTGCTTTATGTGCTCCTTCCCATGCCTGGAACTGGCCCTCACCATGGCCATGGCCTGGCCTCACCCTAATATTCTAACATCCCCTGAATTAGATTTGGCCATGCCTCTGTGAACACCAAGGATTGCCTGGTACTTGCATGCAGAATCCAGAAAGGAGGCATGTTTGGTCTAGAGTGTGTATGAATTTGAATGTCTCAGAGTCCACCATTGCCCATATATCTTACAGTTTCAGTTGTTTACATTACCTTCCTGAGTTTATTTGAAATATTAAATCCTATAATATATAGCACTTTTTAAAAATTGAGTCAGAACCGGGGCGCCTGGGTGGCTTAGTCGGTTAAGCGTCCGACTTTTGCTTAGGTCATGATCTCATGGTTCGTGGGTTCGAGCCCCGCGTCGGGCTCTGTGCTGACTGCCAGCTCAGAGCCTGGAGCCTATTTCAGAGTCTGTGGCTCCCTCTCTCTCTGACCCTCCCCTGCTCACGTTGTCTCTTTCTCTCTCTCCTAGAAATAATAAATAAATTAAAAAAATTGAGTCAGAACCTTTTAGTGAAACAATATTTTTTCCTAAAGTGGAAATGACTTTAATATTTACTAGCTTCAGGCTTACATACTTTTCTTTTCTTCAAAATGCAGAATTATTTTTCTACTTATAAAAATAAATTTATACTTTTGGTTTAAGGTAGTGGACTAAGCACATGCATTATTTACTAACCCTACCAAAATCTTATTGAAATGAAACTGAAAAGTTACATAAAGGAATAAATCATAAGAATGCTAAAAATAACAGAGGGAAAGAGATTGGTGGAATAAAGGTTGTGAAGTGCTTTTAGAGAACACAGATCAATTGCATTAGGAAATAAAGTGAAGATGAAGATCTGAAATTTAGAACATACACTATAGACAGCTACAAATCATATAACAGATATTCTTCCTGGTTGGGTCTTGGAAATTTTCTAAGCTTGTAGTTACCAAAGAACAGTAAGCAAGTGTGAGATTCAGGGAAGTTAACATCTTAATCTCAAGGGAAAACAATGCTACTTAATTCCTGTTATCTCTCCAACATCCCAAAACAGCAGTCAACAGAAATATCATTCTCTTAAGATATCTCTGTATCTCTAAGGAAACTGAACAGTTTGCATAAAGTCTCTGGTGAAAGATGGTTGTTTCATTCCAAAACCCCCCAAACCCCCAAAAATAATACCTAAAACACTGTCCCCAAACCCAAAAAAATTATACCTAAAACACTGATTACCATATTTTATTTAAATACTCTTTTTAAGTAGATATCCATGCTGTTTTGAATTCTTTCAGGTTGAATATAAGTGTTCAGTAAATATTACTGTGTACATAGTGTTTGTTCTTTGAGATTAAATTTACAGTATTTGACAGTTTGATAAAATCCTATTGGAATGGAAAATAAATTCTATAGATTAATTTGGAAAGAAAGCACTGGCAAAATTACCGAGGAAGGATTTAAACTTGACTAACTCATATATTGATTTGTAAGAGTTTCAGCTGTCGGAGGCCGCGCCAGCTCTGACAGGTCCAGGGGTCCCTGAAGGATGGACGGTGTCGGCGAAAGAGAATGAGAGAGCCCCGAGAACCTGGTGATCACACCAGGCAGGCATCTCTGTCCTGTCGGTTTTGGTGTCTTTATTTATAGGTCAAAAGTTAGCATGGCATCAGAAAATGGAATTTTTACAATGGATAGCTCTTTGTGATGTTTTTGGAAAATGTACAGAAACAGGTTTAACAGAAGTCTTCTTGCAGAACAGCCCCAATTATAGTGAGGTTGAGTAACTAAGAAAATAACAAGGTGTTCACATTATAATAACACTAAGATTAAGTCATAGGTCTGTAGATACTCTTATCCATCCTCATCACAGCTGCCAGGGTAAGGGAAGGTGTTTGTGGAAAGTAGGCCTTAGGGAAGGGGCTGCTAAACACACATAGGTGTATGTACTAACTTATCTTCTGCCCTTATCTGTTCCTTCTCTCTAAGTTAGGCTCTTTGTCTCCGGCAAGACTTGATTTTCCAGTTATATGCGTTATTGCACCAGAGAGCCAACCATACCTTTAAAGAGTTTAGCTTATTTCCCAATACGTAGAATAGCCTCTACGAGTGCATTTACCTTTGTGTCTACTTTTATGATTTCTTGAATAGCTAGGGCATGAAAGACATTTTTGGTTAGTTGATTTACATGTTGAGCCGTATGAACATCCTGGACTAATGCAACGGTAGAAACAGAATTGTACATGTAAACGTCAATCTTTTATGACTAGGGGTCATTAGCCTGTTCATAGCTCAGGGGAAAGTATGGAGGGAAACAGGATCTGCCGGAGACACGATGTCTGTTCCCATAATCAAAAGAAGAAGATCCCACAATAAGTTCCTACACAAGGTGCAATCATCATAACAGGGCAAGAATAAGGGGACAAGTCACTCCAGAAATTGATCAACAAGGTACCCTAGGGGTCAGTGCTCAAGCAGAAATAATTGAGTGGGGGTGGATATCGGTCGTCCTCTGATTGGCAAGAGACCGTGCAAACTTGCTTTAACCTCACCAGGAGTTTTCTTGACTAGTGGGCTCAGAATGGCTCCCAACATTCAGCCTCTAAAAAAAGTTTGTTGAGTGGTGACTGGGTGGCTCAGTTGGTTGAGCATCCAGTTTTGACTCAGGTCATGATCTCACAGTCTGTGAGTTCAGGCCCGACAAACAGCTCAGAGCCTGGAGCCTGCTTCAGATTCTGTGTCCCCTCTTTCTGCCCATCTCTCTCTCTCTCTCTCTCTCTCTCTCTCTCTCTCTCTCTCTCTCTCCTCTCCTCCCCTCTCAAAAATAAATAAAGAATAAAAATTTTTAAATTAAAGTTCGTTGATGATAATGTGAAAAGGAAGGCCATCAGTTACAATACATAGTATTACAATAATTGTTTGGGAAACAGAAAAAAGTCGTGTAAGTAGGAGAAAATAACATCAGCATAGAGAACTCCAACTGCTGAATGCCTATTGAAAAATTAGAGGAGAGCCTGGGTGGCTCAAAGTGTTACTTGATTTCAGGTCAGGTCCTGACCCCATAGGTTCTTGAGATCAAGCCCCGAATCAGGCTCTGCTAAGAACCTGGAGCCTGCTTGGTATTCTCTCTCTTCCTCTCTCTCTCTCTGTCCCTTCCCTGTGCACACTCTCTCTAGCTCTTTCTCAAAATAATAAATAAACTTAAAAAAATTGACTCACACAATATTCAGAATATACAGAAGAAATATTCAATAATATTGTTAAAAAGATATTTCCCAGAGAAAAGAGAACTGTATCTGATAATTCTAAAAATTTAACATATGTACAGCAAAAAATTATGTGTGAGGTTTATTTTTACACATTGTTGTAACATGTTAATGACAACAGTAAGGTCTTACCATCAGTCAGACAGCTGCCACAAAGACACAACAACCAAATTACTTACAAAAAAATTGAGAAGTGTTAGACAAAAATGTTCATAAAAGTCAATGTTCTAAATAACATAAAACTGAAAGCTCACAAATGTATGCTGTCAAGAGAATGGCTAAATGAATCTTAGTATAGCAATAAAATAGAATATTAATAAGCTATAAAAATAAATGATTCACAACTAAAAAATGTGGCTGAAACTTAGAAACTTGATATTAAGTAATAGAAAGAATATTCATTTTTGTATAGCTCAAAAAATACCCAATAATACCAATGGATATTATATGGATTAAGCATATATGCAATGGATAAAGCTATTTTTAGATATCAGAGGAATAACAGACATAAAACTAAGACAATTGTTGACACTATAGGAATGATAGTGTTTACAGGTTGGAAGGCATAAGGGAAGTATACATAGGGAGCTGTAAGTCATTCATTATATTATATTTCATGGGTCACATGGTGGATTTACTGATGTTACTTACATTATTTTTTTATAATTTGCATATAAATTACATATATTCTTTTTATGTATCAAATATCATTTTAAAAAAAGCAAAGAGAAGAGACTTTCAGTTCAGGCAAGATGAACAAAGATTAGATTTACCCTCTTATCTAAACTACTGAAAAGTCAATTAAAGTACAAAATCAATACTTTCCAGGATATTGGACATTAGACAACAAAAACATGTAATTTCTAAGATATAGAAAGCAAATAAAGTTATTCTTATAATTGTTTCAGCTTTAAAGCACTAACAGAGTTTTCAGGTAGTGGTCTAGGAGGCAGAATACAGGCAAAGCCAATGAAACTAAAATGGTTAGAGTTTTCAAGGTAGAATACTAGAGAAGTGGAAAGTGTACAGAGCAAGATTCTAGACATATGCAGAGGGTCGACCTCAGGATTCAGCAGAGTAAAAATTCGTGTATTCATGTAAGGAAATTAACTACAGCCAGGAAAAGAACCATCTGAAGGAATTAGAGAGAATGGTATTTAGAAATTACACAAGGCTAGAAGTCATGCTCTGTCACCAAAAGCCAGATTGGAAACCTTTCTACATTATACAGAATTGGGCATAATATCCAGAAGGGTCTTGCCTCAGTAAAGGGGAAAAATTAGCACCATACCAATCACCCCTCTGGATGTGCATAACAGATCTTAAAAACAAGACCTGAATATAAAAAGTTTCTAAGACACATAGTTGTTTCCCAGAACAAAGCTCATAAATACTTATAGACATACACAACTACGAATCCCCCAACAAGGTAAAACTTGCAATGTCTGGCATCCAGTAAAAAAATTATCAAACATGCAAGGAGGCTTCAAAGAGCTACTTATAATGAATTGAAAGGTTAACTAAACCCAACACAGTACAAACATAGATATTAAAATTATACAAAAGTGTCCACTCTCAACCAATTTCAGCATTCTACTGGAAGCCCCTGTTAATTCAATAAGGCAAGAAAATGAAATACAAAGGCATACAGATTGGGAAGGATAAAGTAAAACTCTGTTTTCTCACAGATGACACCATCATCTATGTAGAAAATCCAAAGGAATTAACAAAAATACTCTTAGAACTAAAAGGGATTACAGCAAGCTTTCAGAATACAAGGAGAATATACAAAGTCAAATGCTTTCCTATATACTAACAATGAACAAGTGGAATTGGAAATTAAAAACACAGTACTCTTTACATTAGTATCCTATGAAATGAAATACTTAGTTATAACTCTAACAAATATGTGTAAGATCTATATGAGGAAACCTACAAAACTCTTATGAACAAAAATCAAAGAACAAAATAAGATATTCCAATTTTCATCAATTGGAAGACAGGCTATTGTCAAGGTATCAGTTCTTCCCAATGTGATCTATAGGTCCACTGCAATCTCAATCAAAATCCCAGCAAGTGATTTTGTGGATGTGGAGAAACTGAATCTAAAGTTTATACAGTGAGGCTAAGAACCTAGAATAGCCAATACAATATTGCAGAAGAACAAAGTTGGACTACTGATGCTAATTGACGTCAAGAATTATTATAAACCCACAATAATTCAGACAGTGTTGTATTGGTAGAAGAATAGACAGACCGATAAACAAAACATAGAGCCCAGACATAGACCCCCATAAATATAAGTTAAATGACTTTTGACAAAGGAGCAAAGGCATTACAATGAAGCAAAGACAGTTTCCTCACCAAATGGTTCTAGAACAACTGGGGGAAAATGTTCAACATGGTGAGACTTTAGGAAAGTGCAAAATTGAAATCATGATATCACTACTTATCACCAAAAAGCTAAAATGGAAAATAGTGGCAACACAAAAACTGGTAACACAAAAAGCTGGTAAGGATGCAGAGAAACTGGATCACTCGTACATCACTGGGGGGAAGTAAAATGATACATCTCTCTGTAAAATTGTCCAGCAAGTTTTTATAAAACTAAACATGCAATTACCGTAAGACCCAGCAACTGCGTTTTTGGCCTTTCCATTATACGCTCATACAAAAACCTATACAGGAATGTTCATAGAAGCTTATTCGTAATAGCTTAAAACTAGAAACAACACGGGTATCCTTCAACAGGTGAATGGTTAAACTGCAGTGCATCCACCCCAAGGAAAACTATCCAACAATAAAAAGGAACAACTTACTGATACACACAACATCCTTGAGGAATCTCCAGAGAGTTTTGCAGAGGGAGAAAAAGACAACTCCAAAAGGTTACCTACTATATTATTCCATTTGTATAACCCTCTTGAAATAGCAGAATGATAGAAACGGAGAACACATGAGTCATTTCCAGGGTTTAAGGGGAGTGTGGGTGCAGAAGGGAGGGATATATTGCTGTAAAAGGACAACATGAGGGACCCTTGCGGCAATGTAAATATTCTGTACCTTGACTGTATCAGTGTCAACATCCTTGGTGTGATGTTATACTATAGTTTTATAAGACATTACCATTGAGGGGAACTGGGTAAATGATACGAAGTATCTTCCTGTCTTATTTTTCAAAACTTCTTGCAAATCTGTAACAGTCTCAAAATATAAAGTTTATTTTTCACAAAGGGAGAAAAGTTTAGGATCTTCATATTTCATATTAAGCCATTTGTCAAGTGTGAAACAACAAGAACAGAGCTGTAAAAATATACTATTTTTTAAATACTTGAAGGTATATTATTATCAAAGAAAAAAATGAAGAAAAACTAAGCTCTCAATGGGAGGATATTCTGTATGTATTTTTTAAAATCATGAGCTCTGAGACCAATGGGAAAAAACATAAGTCTAAATAAATGCTGTATATCTGGCAAAATTGAAATGCATATATAATGTTATTTTTTGCAAGAAAAGAATATAAATGAAAATACCATCTTAATAACAGTAACCTATATGTAAATGTCAAATCTTCATTTGAAAACAAAACTTTAAGGAAGGGACACTTTAATGGCTTCTGTTCCACAATGAGTCTAAGAATAAGAGAAATTCATGTTCTCCAAGTCGGGAAGCTATGATAGCTTTTGAATCTCTGACAGGTTTCTTTTATCACTTTCTCACAAATTCTCTATTATTCACTACAGCTTTTCCCAATATGAAAACAAGATCATATAAAAATCAAAATTGCTTATTAAATTTTATATAAACTCATGAGTATTTGTGTTTAATTCATGGTTAAGTACCCAAACACAATGATTGTTTGCAGTACTTAATTTCACTTTATTATCCAGTTATGAATTTCCAGTTCATCCAGGTGTTTAAGCGCCATAAAGCTTCACCATCAAGAAACAGTCTGTATTGAGAGTTGGTCACTATGTGCTATTGTTTGGTTCTATTGTGTGCATACAGTTTTGCATTAGGTGCTGTAAAAGTGAGGGATAGCCTGGGTGGCATGGTGCCATGATAAACACTTAAGAACAGAACTAGTCCGGGAGCCTGGGTGGCTCAGTTGGTTAAACATCTTCAGGTCAGGATCACACAGTTGGTGAGTTCCAGCTATGCATGGGGCTCTCCACTCTCAGCACTGAGCCCCTTTCAGATCCTCTGTCTCCTTCTTTCTGCCCCTCCCCCAGTTGTGCTCTCACTCTCTGTGAAAAATAAACATTAAACACACACACACACACACACACACACACACACACAACTAGTAACATCTCAGTCCTTTTCAGTATTTATCTAAAGTGACTGTATCAGTTCTGTGCCACTTGGGTGGCTCAGTCGGTTCAGCCACTGGCTGTTGGTCTTGGCTCAGGTCATGATTTCAGGGTTTGAGGGTTCAAGTTCCATGTTGGGCTCCACACTGACAGCACACAGCTTGGTTGGGATTCTAACTCTCCCTCTCTCTCTGCCTCTCCCCCACTTACTCTTTCTGTCTCTCTCTCTCAAAACAAATAAGCTTAAAAAATGATTTAAAAAATAATAAAATAAAGTGACTAAGCCTTCTCTGTAATCCTATATAAAATTATTATATTACTTTCCCACTCACTATATTACACATTTCTTTTAGGAAATTGTAGGTTTTAAATATTTTTTAAAGATTTTTAGTAAATAATCAGAAAAATTCTAAAATAAATCCTACAGTACAAATGCTTAGATCTTAGACCCTATACATCTGAATACCACATCCATAGCAGAGCTATGAAATTATCTTTTTTCTTTTTTTTTTTTTACAAATAGTTTATTGTCAAATTAGTTTCCACATAACACCCAGTGCTCATCCCCACGAGTGCCCCTTCCATGCCCATCACCCCTCCCCCCAACATCCATCAGTCCTCAGTTTTTGTCAGCATTCAAGAGTCTCTCATGGTTTGCCTCTCTCCCTTTCCCCCACCATTTCCCCCCTTCTTCTACCCCTTGTTCCTCAGTTAAGTTCCTCCTAATCCTCCTATACGTGCAAACATATGATATTTGTCCTTCTCTGCCTGACTTATTTCGCTCAGCATAACACCC
>NW_024081123.1:120374-132188 GCF_003009895.1 Hyaena hyaena
TTCTCCACATCCTCGCCAGCATCTAGAGTTCTCTGATTTGCTCATTTTAGCCACTCTGACTGGCGTGAGGTGGTATCTCAGTGTGGTTTTGATTTGTATTTCCCTGATGAGGAGGGATGCTGAGCATCATTTCATGTGTCTGTTGGCCATCTGGATGTCCTCTTTGGAGAAGTGTCTGTTCATATCTTCTGCCCATTTCTTCACTGGGTTATTTGTTTTTCGGGTGTGGAGTTTGGTGAGTTCCTTATAGATTTTGGATATTAACCCTTTATCTGATATGTCATTTGCAACTATCTTTTCCCATTCCGTTGGTTGCCTGTTAGTTCTGTGGGTTGTTTCCTTTGCTGTACAGTGAAATTATCTTTATTCAGAGAGAGAAAGAGAGAGGGAGGGCATGAGGTGAAACCCCAAGAACTCAGTCCAAATGCATTATATTTGGACACTAAAGCAAACATTAAAATGGTGCTCAGAAAGAGAGCCTAAATCCTACCAGTGTTATCCATCTAATTGTCTCAACTATTTATCAGGTTTTGTCTGAGATCCCTTAGTTTATATGTAATCTCTCTTTGAATTCTTAACATTCACAGTCAGAATAATCTTTCCTTACAGCAAAGTTTCTGTTATTAATTCTAAGACCCAAAAGTAAGCCTATGAATTGACCTAAACAAAATCTTGATCTTATCCACTTTCTACTATCCATTTTCTATACTACCTTTATTTTAAAAGCTGCTCTTAGAGATGTTATACTATATCCCACAGTGTTTCCTTAGCAACTTCTACAGTGCCCCTGAGCTACAGACCTTAATTCCACCACATGCTGGAAGTATTTTTTTAAAGTGTAACATGTCTAAAGCTTAAGCTTTAGTATATACAAAATTCAGTGCATTTTTAGGTTTTCCTATGGGCACACATAATAGCATCTGTTCGTAGCTGTAGATAGAAGTAAGACAAGTTCCAAAAAAGACAATGAATAGCATGATTTCATAAGAATAACTAAATTATGGTTCTTCTGAATTTAACATCTAAATCCTCTTATAAAGATCCACTATGTTGGATCCACATTTAAATTTTGTTTCTGTGCTTGGTCCAAATGAAGAATTACTGTCATCAGAATAGCTTGAAATGCATCTCCCATAGATAGCCCAAGGATATTACTTTCTGAGCCCCTTAATCCCAAACCACATGAATGTTTTTGTATTTAAACTGAGTCCAAATGCTTTTAAGCTTTAATGTGTACAATTATATAACAATGATTTTGCACAATCTTTTAAACTTCAATTCGTATTCATTGCATTTCAGTAAGAAAATAGAAAAATGCAAGAAAATTTCCACTATATTATTAATTTAGCATTCTATAGTTATTAATGTCATCCCCCATTTTCTCCATAAAAACAAAAGAACAGATGTTTTATCACATTAGGCGCTCAATGGGAGTAACCAAGATAGCAATAATGTGTGGATGTTGACTGCATCTACTTCTCATATTAAGCCTATTTATTCTGTATATATAAAATCACTCTCAGCTCTGTATGGGAGATGTACAGTCATGACATGAAAATAACATGGACTGAATGGGCTCAAAAACATGAGTTCAAATCCCAGTGCGAGGTTTTGCCAACCTTTCCTTTTGGAAATTCATGGTCTTTACCTACTGCCTGGGTTGTATAACTGAGTAAAATATATCTACTTCAAAAGGCTATGAAGGGATTGTATTGTTTTGTTTTGTTTTTTAATTCAAGTTTGTTAACAGGAGCTCCTGAGTGGCTCAGTCAGTCAAGCACGGACTCTTGATTTCTGCTCAGCGTATGATCTCACGGTGTGAGATGGAGCCCCGCATCAGGCTCTGTGCTGACAGCATGGAGCCTGCTTGGGATTTTCTCTCCCCCTCCCTTCCTCTGCTCCTCCAGTGCCTCCCCCCACCTCAAAATAAACATTAAAAAAAGCAAATTCAAGTTTGTTAACATACAGTATAGTATTGGTTTCAGAGATAGAACCCAGTTATTCATCACATGTAACATGTGCTCATCCCAACAAATGCCTTCCTTAGTTGCCCATCGCCCAATTAGCTCATCCTCTGAGGCAACACCCCTCTAGCAACCCTCAGTTTGTTCTCTGCAGTTTTTATGATTCACTTCCCTCTCTGTTTTATCTTATTTTTCCTTCCTTTCCCCTATGTTATTCTGTTTTGTCTCTTAAATTCCACCTATGAGTGAAATCATATATTTGTTTTTCTCTGACTGACTTATTTCACTTAGTATAAGACACTCTAGTTCCATCTACATTATTGCAAATGGCAAGATTTCATTCTTTTTTATTGCAGAGTAGTAATGCATTATATGTATATACCACATCTTTTTTATCCATTCATCAGTTGATGGACATTTGGGCTCTTTCCATAATTTGGTTATTGTTGATAGCACTGCTATAAACATTGAGGTGCATGTGCCCCTTTGAATTACTATCTTTGTATCCTTTGAATGAACACCTGGTCCTGTAATTGCTGGGTCATAAGTTAGTTCTGTTTTTAATTTTTTGAAGAACCTCCATTCCCACAAACAGTGCAAAAGGTTTCCCCTTTCTCTACATCCTCTCCGGCATCTGTTGTTTCCTGAGTTGTTAATTTCAGCCATTCTGACAAGTGTGAGGTCATATCTCACTGTGGTTTTGATTTTTAGCTCTCTAATAATGAGTGATATTGAGTATCTTTTTCATATGTCTGTGAGCCGCCTAGTTATCTTCTTTGAAAAGTGTCTCTTCATGCCTTCTGCCTATTTCTTCACTAAATTACTTGGATCTTTTTGCTTTTGTTTTCCTTTTTTATTGAAGTTTTTCTTTTTTTTAACAAGTGAGCATTGTCTAGAATAATTCATTCAAGAAAGGTGGATTAGTCCAACCTGACAAAGCCTATATCCTTTACATAGTGATTGGAAGTAGTGCCAGGAATCATAGAGGCCATATTTCCAGATCAGACCATGCTGTGTAGGCACACATGGAAAGAGTAGGAACCTGGCCACATTTTCATGGATGGCTCCAGCAGATGCTGACCCATCTTGATTTTAGAGGCACAAAAGAATAAGACTGTTTTGAGAATTAAATGAGACACTATAATATTCATAAGTAGAGCTATCTATAATGCTTACTAGGCATTTGGAATAAATATTAGTTATCCTTCGTTTTGTCCCTTTAATTTTCAAATAACATCTTCCCCAAAATAATATTGTAAATGTGAACATTTTCTAAGTGGTATCATACACATTTATATAGATAGAAACATAGATACTATGCAGATAATCAGATAGCTAATGGCAGGTGCTTACCCAGTGCTAAGCCAGATGCAGAAAGCTATATATTAATCTTCAAAACAGATTTATGATATGGGTACTACTACTCCACTTTGCAAATGAGTAAACCAACATTTTTTTTTTGTAGAACAAATCACATGGTGAGGAAAAATGGTACCAGGAGTAAATTACCCAACATCTACTTCCTAACAAATGTCAGTAATAAACCACAATAGTTACTCCAAATACATGTTTAAAATATAAGTTTAATAAGGATTAGACACATAACATTCTATAACATAAAATTTTTTCTTTATTTCAAAATTCACTAGCTTATCATATAGCTATCTCAAGGTTCAGGTAACAATTTTAATAAAAACTGCAAAAACCAACTCAAATCTCATTTGTTCTCCACACAGCTTTTTAATTAGAATTGTCAGACCTTTGTCAGGAACTCTGGTGATACGATCACAAGCTACAAATATGGAAAAGAAGTTTTTGCTTCAAAAGAAACCTGCTAGGGGCACCTGGGTGGCTCAGTCAGTTAGGCGTCCTACTTCGGCTCAGGTCATGATCTCACGGTTTATGGGTTCGAGCTCCACGTCAGGCTCAGTGCTGACAGCTCAGAGCCTGGAGACTGTTTCGGATTCTGTGTCTCTCCCAATATCTGACCCTCCCCTGCTCACACTGCCTCTCTCTCTCAGAAATAAATAAAAAACATTTTTAAAAAATTTCTTTAAAAAGAAAAAAAAAGAAACCTCCTAGAATTATCAAATTCCTAATACAAATCCCACATCCAAATATAAACACTGTCTTTTTTAAAAGCCCTGCACTGGATTCTCGGAAAGATGAGATCTCTGTTGGGAAAGACAACCTGTCTTAGAAGTCAACCCCAAACTATCTAACTCTGTAGGAGATAAATAGAGATTTGCCTGGAGTGGGAAGCAAAATATTGCCATGAATCACCTCCCTCACAGCAGTTCTGAAGCTTTTAATTTTCAGCATTGCTGGTCTCCAGGTAGGTGCGGTTGATTAACAGTCAACAGAAATTGAACCAACTCCATGCGGAGTCGTCAGTGTTAGCATGTAACACTATTTTAAATGACTTCTTCCCTTCCTCTCTTCACTCTTCCTCTCTTTATAAACCTATACTTATTTTTCTGGTTTTATTATTTTTTTAATTTTCACATTACTTATTGGTTACATGGATATCACCAACATATTCCGTATATCCTGAGAAATTGATATATATCTGTGGGTTTTTTTTGTTTAATTACTCTTCTCTTCCTCTGCTACTGTCACAGGCCTCTCTCCCAAACCTTGTAAGTAAACAGATCAGATCGTCTCTGGGAAATGATCCAGCAATGAGAATACATCCAGACCTCTGCTGAGAATATTCTCCATCTTCGCATTCTTTCCTTTGTTTCTTGTTCATTTCTTATTCATCACTCCAGTTTCTCTTATGTCAATTATCCTGTCCTTTATCTCCTTAGGGTATTTGGCTTTCAGAGCATTTAAAATACGAAATGCTCAGATTTTCCAGGATCGGTGCTCAGAGTCTCCCAAGAAATTTGGTGGCCTTATTTGTGTTTGTAGGCAGCATAAAATATATGTATTTTCTCACTCTCTTTTATCTTTATGCAATTGTACGGAATTGGGGAAATGGATCACATATATTTGTAGACAACTGTGTAAACATATTTAATTAATTCATCGGCAACCAAAAATCATAGTAGGAAAGATTACCATTTGGAGTGTCACTCTCACCTCCACCTGGAAACTTAGCTAATAAGTCTGCTTGCCAATCTGATATCTCCCATGCTATTACATTTGCACAGTGTGAAGAATATTATTCAGAAGACAGTGCCAACATCAAATTAAGAAATAGCCTCTAGAGGTAAGAGCCCAGAGTGTCATATAATATTTCTCAGTATCAATTATAAGCTCTAGGGAAAAATGTAAATAAAGCAGGTATCTGTTCCTTGACTTCTGAATCTCATCCTAAATGCAGAGATCAAACTTCATTCTTAGCCTCAGCCTCTCATTATTAACCCAGGGACCAGCTTCCATGCCTGCCATCACTATAGGTCTACTTCTTAGTAGGTAAAGGTAGTTGCATTGATGATTTCTGGAGCACTATCACCTACTCACTATCTTCAGACATGTAGCCAACCTTTGTGTCTTTACCCTCCTTTCAGCTTTTAAGATTGTATTGACCATTCCTTAGAGACCAATGCTGTCCCCATCTCTCCTAAGCAAAAACATCTGTGTTAAGCAACTGATCCATTCACCTCCTTCAGTAAAGTCCACCTCTTAACACCAAATTGCCAGAACCAAACAAGAGAATAAGAAGTTATCCAGAAGAGGTCCTGTCTGTATGTGGCCCCTTTCCTTTGTTGCTTGCCTCGTTGCTCTAGTCCTGCCCAAGCCACTGTCACTTACCCCTCCTCCCATAACATGGCCTCACTTAGGCCTGAGGTAAGTACTATGTGACAGAATCATGAGTTCCTTTAACTTCCTTTGGAATAACTAGAATTGATGCTCAAACGTCCTGTAGCTCTCAGAAAAATTCCCTTCTTCCCAGAGCTCAAATAATTTTACATTTGTGATCCAACGGACGTATTCTTAGCTAATTGTATGTTAAAACCAGGTATAAGGGAGCAAAATGCTAAATTGTGTATGCATTGGCAAGAAATGTTTTTAAAACCCTGTATTATCCATCACGAAGATTTTTGTTAAATGTCAATGATATGCTTTTACATGCCTAAACATGCTTTCTAATATTAATTTCCCAAGGAGGTAATTTGGAGTTAATTGCATGGCAAATGAATTTTGGTGTTGCATACTTAAGAAACCTCAAGTCATTTTCTTCCTGGGATCAATAGATATTTGACATATAATAGCTGCATTTTGTAATCTAATTAAAGGATTATTTGACACACTTATAGCTTCGGCACATTGAGTCAAGACTTTCTGACAGAGAGCACTGATGTTGAATATTTATTTTGTCATGAAAGCCTCGTTTATTGCACTGAGGACCTATTTTGTAACAAGATACCTCATGTATAATGTTAGCAATTATTTGTATCAGGAAGAGGATTCAATAATTTCCGTATTGCTTAATACTACCCATATGATAGAGACTTTATATCATATGGAAAACCAGGAGAACCAATAATTCCAATTAAATCTCAAGATTGAAAAGCCTTCTGACAAAAAAGAATTAACAAAATTTTGGCTCATGATTGCAATTTAAGTCACTACTAACCCTTCAAGCTAGTATTTGATTTTGCATAACCAGATTTTATGCCCTATTTCTCATGTAAACATAACCCATTTGATGCAATTTTTCTCCTCCACTTGAAATAATTATAGTGTTTCCAACCCAAATGTAATGACACTGTCTTATTTATGTTTTCTTATAGAATACAAAATTTCATAGTATACCTACCACTTGTGACGTAGATTATATTGATCTAGTTTTACCAATGGTGAAATTAAGGTCCAGATAGCCTGCCTTAGGTCACAAGGCTAATAAGTCCTAGACTTGGGACAGGAATAAGATCACCTGTTATTAATGCAAATATTCTCAACATCACATACCCTTCCAGGGAAGCATAACAGTTTATGGAGATGGGAGTCCGGTGGAAAAGATGCGCATCTAGCCATGTGTCCCATTCCTTGTGCTTTCTTTTCAGATTGTTGCAGAGGGTTTTAACCTAAATCTGAAGATCATTCAAAGAGATCACAGATGAATGAACATGACTTTACAAACACCAAATTTCTTGACTTGGGGAATATTGTTTTTTACTTGTCATCCATGTAACCCAATCAATCACCAAATGCCTTCATTTATAATTATTAATGAGGACAGCGAAAATAGTCATATTTGCTATCCATTCATCCATGTATTCATCCAAGAAATATTATAGGTTGAGTCCCAGTACTTCTACAAGATATTGAGGTGCCGCAATGACAAAAGCAGAACACTGTCGTCATTCAACTTGAATCTCTCAAGTGGCTACTGTGATTTTGATGAGAAAATTAAAACTCAGAGTTGTTACTCACCAAAGACCCTGTACAACTTCTAAGTGTCAGAGACAGAATTTAAATCCAATTAGGCCTCACCTACAATAACCTCTCTCTTTTTCTTCCCACATGTATCTCACCTCTGTGATTCCATCTTCATTCCATTGACACCAACTTCATTCCATTTGGTGCTTACCACCTCCATACTAATTGCTGCACCAATTTCCTATCTGACTAATTAACCTCTAGCTTCCTTCTATTTAAATTTTCTATTTTATCACTCTTAAGACACCAGTTTCTTATTTCAGGAGTCCACTCAAAATATTTCAGTACTCACCATTCTCTTTTCCAGCAGGTGAAGTCCAAACTGCTTAGTCAAGCATTCCAGTTTTTATACATTTAGTTGCAACATACTATCACAATTTATTTCTCTGACTACCCTTCACAAGCCATGCCTCTACCCCTCCCCCTGTAAGGTCCCTGCCATTCAACCACATCATACCCTTCCTACCTCTAGTCTACATGAGGTTGCTTCTCCTATCTGAAATGTCCTTCTCCTCCATTTCAGATATCTGTGTCTTACTTCAAAGTTCAGCTGAAGTCCCAGTTTATTTCCTGTGCTCCTTCCATCCTTTCTAGTACATAGTAGTCTCCCTTTTCTAAAACCATAATGCACTTAATCAATCCATTTGATTGTATTCTGGCAACATAAATGCCCACCTGCTTTGTGTGTCTACTTATTGTGTTCAGAACTAGATTGTAACACTCAAAAATCAGAAATCATGTCTTAACATTGCTTTACAACTTCTCTTCAGACTGTGTACATACTTAATAAATACTATTAAAGTAATTTATTAATATACTGACTGTACTTAATATGCTATTAACTAATATATTTCTCATTAAACTCAGAAATTATAGTGTAACTATAATTTGGCCAGGAGATTTTCTGTTTGCATCCATCATGATCTTGTTGTGATATATTTGTTTGAAAAAAAATCACATACATTGGTGTTTTATCTATATCTTTAACTGCTTTTTATTCTATTAACTTGCCAAATATTTCCATTAGTTACCACATGTTAAAGTTTTCATTTGCAATGTTTTATATTTTATCCTCCTTTCTACATTTATGTAATTACCAGTCTAATATAATCTCTTGTCATTTTATTTCTGAATTATTTTTATAACTCTCTATGAAACAGTGGTCTACCTTACTAATAAAAGAAAGAATGAATAAAATCAAAAGAAAAACTCTCCAAAGTTCAAGCAATTAAGAGATATGAAGGCATAGTACTTCATAGGCTTATAGTCTATCCATTAAAAGCAAGCAAACAATAGTGTATAATTATAATACAGGTATGACAAAGTATATGTAGAAAAAGCATCAAAACAAATCTGGCTAGTAAGAAAAGAAAGGTTGACAGGAAGATAGAAAATGGAGAAAAGTACAAGAGATGACTTTCTAGAGAAAGAGGTGCCCAGGCTGAGTCTGGAAAGATTACAAAACTAATCTTAAGATAGGAAGATTTGGGGTGCCTAGGTGGCTCAGTAGGTTAAGCATTCGACGCAGGGCATGATCTCGCAGTTCATGGGTTTGAGCCTCATGTCAGGCTCTGTACTGACAGTATGGAGCTTGCTTGGGGTTCTCTGTCATCTCTCTCTCAATCTCTCTTTCTTTCAAAAATAAATAATAAATGAACATTTTAGAAAAAAAGTTAGGAAGATTTAAGGGAGGTATTCTGGGCAGAAATAATAACTCAAATACCTTCCTGGTGTATTTATACTTCTTTTCACAGAATACTCAAGATTACACAGGTCATTACTAAGCAATTCAGGGTCCTGGCAGGACACAGCACCCTCCAAGAAGGTAATTGACTATGACAACGTTATGGGCAGGGTTGAGGGGAATCAATAAAGAATAATGAATGCTAGGGCAACACTCAGGACTGTTACAATCCTTGGCTGTGCAAGAACAATGGGAGGGAACAATTACCCGAACCTGGAGAAAGCCAGTTCTGAAAGGCCCTGAAAGGAGTCGTGACAGATGGTGCCAACCAAGCAGAGAAGGTGCCAAGGTAAGAAAAATCTTGGGCTTAATTTCTTCCCAACCTCTGATCTCCTAATATTGTCTCTCATGGCTGTAGCCAAATGGAAGCCAGTGAGCAAGTACCGCTGCCTTCCATAGGTGTGCTCCCTGGAGCATACAACAGAGAGGAAGAATGGAAAGTATATCTGGAGGGTAAACCGAAAACATCCAGTGTAGTTCTTTAATTTCCCACAGCACGGAGAAAACTCAGGCTATATCATTTAAAATATTCTACAAAGCACTTGAGGATACCAGCAAAGAAAAATATCCTTAGAATCTCCTGTAACTTGCTCTTAGCAACACTGCTCCCAGGGTTGAAAATGTTGGCTTCTCAGGGATTGCCTGCACACCTGCCTCCCTGCCTCAGGCAGATTGTCTTCCTCCCTTTCTCCTGACTCATTTTCCTGTGACAGACGTACACTCTGTTTTCCCAGCATCCAGGATGGTTCCAAACACATCCAGTTTCTCTGGAGTCCAGACTTAGGAAAGGAAAACCAATGGCCCCGGGTTTATTTACTGTCATAGGACTTACTTTTTTCCATCAGGAGTGAAAGTGGAATGTACACTTACTTTAGCAGATTCCTGCCCATCTACCCATAACTTTAACCTTGGCCCTTTCAGGAAAGGATATGCAACTGAAATATCCCAATATTTGTACAAGGGTGCAGTAGCAGAGGGTTAGTTTGATCATATTTCTTCTGAATTATCAAAAGGAAGGACAGCTCTGTCATCTTTTACGTTTCTTAATATTTGGGTTATCCAACTTAAATACTTATACATGTCCTCATCAACAGCACAATCCTGCTAGAGCCTCACAAAGCCAGAGAGTTGGGGGTTTCTCCCTCAAAATAAGATACAGAACATAACATATATCCTTCCCGCCATTTGTCTCACTTCCAGGCAATTCCAAGCTGCATCTCAAACAAAAATATACGTATCTTCAAAAAATAAGCAACAATTTGCAATCACACTATAATTAAAATCTATTTTGAAAAAGATACTTTTCTCAAGAGGAAACATAGAGATGCAATTCTGCTTACAACACAAAAATATTATACATTGTTTCTAAGGTAATTTAACTACTTGGCATCAAGACTTCTCACATTTCTGCTTGTGATGGAGACCCCAAGACCACCCTCAGGTTTGATGATATGCTAGAAGTCAAAGAACTCAGAAAAGCTATTCTACTCAAGATTACAATTTATTACACAAAAAGATGCAGATTAGAATCAGCAAAATTAAAAGGCACATAGGGAGAAGTCCAGGAATAGCCAGAGCCAAACTTCCTATTGTCCTCTCCTTGGAGTCACATGGACAAAACCTAAGTCTCCCAGGACCATGTGTGACAAAATATTCAAAGTCTTGCCAATCAGGAAAGCTCATTAAGCCTCCGTGTCCAGGGTTTTAATCCAGGCTCTTGTCTCATGGAGCCTCTACATAGGTAACCTCAGCTATTGAGTCTCCAGCGCCCCCAGTGGCCAGACTGATACAGCATAGCCTGTGACCAGATGCAAAAAAACAGGCATTCACCGTCAATCACGTTATTAGCTTAAACTATCTGGTATGGCCCAAAGTGCCAGGTAGGCAAAGAAACTGTTATCAGACTGAATGTTCCTGAAGACCCTGAGGTTATCTCCCAGGAGCTAGTTTAGATAAGATCCAGTCTTTTTTTCTTTTTTAAGATTTTGTTTTTAAATACTCTCTACACCCAGCATGGGGCTGGAACTCACAACCCTGACAGGAAGAGGTGTGTGATATACTGACTCAGCCAACCAGGAGTCCTAAAGTCCAGTTTTGAAGACCTTAGAAATATACAATTTAGACAACTAAACCTGCTGGGTTAACCTTTTGATGCACACTGCTTATGGACTTGTTAAATAGATTGGCTTAGGAGAACAGTCCACTGCTTTGGTCTACCCATTACAAAAACACTGGGTTTTTGCTGAAATGTATTCAGAGTTTTGCTGCTAAGATAGAAAACTACTTGTTGCTTTAAAATAAGAATGTTTTTGATACTTTTTTTTTAATGTTTATTGATTATTTAGAGAGTAAAGGGGAGGAGAGGGGCAGAGAAGGAGAGAGAGAGAGAAAGAGAGAAAGAGATTGAGAGAGAGAGAGAGAGAGAGAGAGAAATAGAATGAGAATTGTAAGCAGGCTCCATGCTCAGCCAGAAGCTGGACACCGAGCTCACTACCAGGACTGGGAGCTCATGACCTGAGTCAATATCAAGAGTTGAGGGGCGCCTGGGTGGCTTAGTCGGTTGAGCGTCCGACTTTCGCTTAGGTCATGATCCCGTGGTTCGTGGGTTCGAGCCCCGCGTCGGGCTCTGTGCTGACTGCCAGCTCGGAGCCTGGAGCCTGTTTCAGAGTCTGTGTCTCCCTCTCTCTCTGACCCTCCCCTGCCCACGCTCTCTCT
>NW_024081123.1:132341-386190 GCF_003009895.1 Hyaena hyaena
GAGCCTGGAGCCTGTTTCAGTCTGTGACTCCCTCTCTCTCTGACCCTCCCCTGCTCACGCTGTCTCTTTCTCTCTCTCCTAGAAATAAATAAAACATTAAAAAAAAAAAAAGGGTTGGGATGCCCAACTGACCAAGCCACCCAGGTGCCCTTATTTTTGGTATCCCGTATGCCCTACATCTACCCTCCATGATTTCAAAATTCTCAAGACCAAGCTTTAGCCACAGCTCTAACTCAAAGTACCTTACATTTCCATTTTCCCCAGTTGCTATTCAGAGAAGAAAACCTCCACCAACTATATAGTTAGAAAGAAATGCTCAGATCCAGGAAAATGGCAAAAGGAACTGAATTCCTTTCTGGCATACTGTTCTACAGATTCCTGCCACTTCAGCTTTTAGGAGCTGGACCCTGTCAAATCTTAGTTTGGACCCAGCAAACCAAGTGCACTCACAGTCAAGTTAAGTACATAGAAATCAAATAGTAATGGCACGTCAAATGTAGCTCAAAAGGGAGAACAATGGATAAAATGAAATTGAAATTCAAACTATTAATATTAAAAACAGATTGTCATACATTAGTAGTAAGCCAATGTAAATTATTTATCTTCTGTTTTATAGGCATTGGTTTTGGAAACTACTACTTTCTTTCCTCCATTTATTATATTTGATGCACTTATTGATTTCTAGTGAAACATTTCTAAAGTATTCATCTTTCAGACAAATTGCTGTTGAATTAAGCAGTTTTATGAAAAAGATACAATGTATTTATAATCCAGTCTTTTAAGTTGTATTCTACTGCCTCTTAAGGGTCTGAAATGAAAAAGGTAAGATAGAATATAACCAAAGTCAGTGAAAGAGCCTTTAAAAAAATGTTCATTTTCACATCTTTTATTTGGTGGCACTGTAACAGAACATGCTGGTATTTGTGTACTTTAAAGAACAAAACTAAGAGAACACATGTAAGCACTTGGGTGAAAGTGACTTGAGTAGAGCAAGTGCTTTGACTTCCAGGCTTTGCTAGAACTGGAAATTAGCCAATAAAAGTATAAATTCAATTGCATTACTTTGAAGCAATTAAACTTGCCTGATCGCTTTGGCTGTGATAGAAAAGGAGCATTTGCTGTGTCAGGATGAGATCCGTGAGAGGCAAGATAGTGCAGCATGAGGTAAAATACTGATTTAAATTTTGCCTCAAGGTCTAGAGGGACTTGCTTTCATTTACTAGAAATAAGCAAAACACAAGAAGGTTTAGTGTCGCATATAAACAGTTATCAATCAAGATCTCTACCTAATGCCAACAGACCTTAGGGGAAAGCTAAATGACTTGTAGGCAACACAGTGCTCACTGAACATCAGAAGAAAACCACAGCATGATGACAAAAAAAATTCATATTTTATTTTTATTGAACCATTTATTGTAAATGATTAAATAATAGCGAAGGTTAAATGGGGAAAATGTCTGTTGTTCAAATTAAAGTATTTATCTTTCTCCTTTGAAGAAGGCATAAGAGGTATACATTTACTATGGTATCCTGACCTCAAAAGAAGCATGTGGTCAAGTGTATTGGGTTGGATTTCTTGGCCTGAGTTATGAAGGAATTAATTTAACAATTTTTTTAATGATGCATTACCACCCTGTGTGTCTTTGTGCTTGGGTGATCAAAATATCTCTACAGATTGAATACAGCATGAGTTCTTTCTCAGAGCCTTCTACATAATACCTATTTGGAAAAAAGTTATTTAAGCCCTCAGTGCTTTTGCCAGTATAATGTTTAGTAAAACTGTTTGGCTGGCATTTTCCTGTAAGCATTATGGCTCCTTCTCCTCTGTAAAATTGTATTCTCCAGGTCACCAGTAACTTTCTAATTGCAGCAGTGATACTAAGCAAAACTACCTTTCTGAAACATGTCCTTCCTTCTCCGGGCTTCTGTGTGAGTATGTTTGCCAAGTCTTTTTCCCTTACCTAACAGATCTTTTTCTACCACTTATCTTACTTTTATTTCTCTTGTCAGTCCATAAAGTAAGAACCTTCTAGTTCTCCACTCCTCTACTCTTTTTTCTTGAAGTAATTTCTCTTTCTGATATCATAACTCTCAGTTTAAGAGACTAAGCCCCAACTCTATGTCTCTATCCCTTCCTTCGCACTCCATTGTTCTTTCTCCCAATGCCTAATAGACATTTGCCAATTCGTGATCCCCTGTAATTTCAAACTAACTGTATCACCGAGAATGTGTTACCTTCCACAGCCTAGCTGTCTTTCCCTTCAGTCCTCATTCAACAAATAATCTTTCAATAGCTACTACATGCTGGCTTTCTTCTAGATCAGGGACCAAAAAACATTTCCTATACAGATAAGCAGATAAGAAATATTTCTGATTTTGCAAGCTATATGTCTCTGTCATGACTCCTCAAGTCTACCATTGTAGCACAAAAACTACAACGTGAGCATGGCTGTGTTATGATAAAACTACTTACAAAAGCTGAAATTTTAATTTATATTTCATACAATTTTAACATATCATGAAAAATTATTTTTCTATTGACTTTTTTTGTCATAGGCCATAGAAAAAGTAGTGGCAGACTGGATTTGACCTATGGACCATTGTTGGACAAACCTTGTGGTAGATACTAGAGATTCAGCAATGAACAATGGGGATAAGATTCTTGCCCTAATAATATAAAATTGTAGGGGCAACTGGGTGGCTCAGTCAGTTAAGTGTCCATCTTCGGCTTAGGTCATGATCTCAAGGTTCTTGAGTTTGAGCCCTGCCTTAGGCTGTCTGCTCTCAGCACAGAGTCTGCTTGGGATCCTCCATCTCCCTCTCTGTATCTGCCCCTGCCCCACTCGTGTGTGTGCAGCCTCTCTGACAAAAAAAATTAAATATTTAAAAAATAATAATAGTTATCTAAAATTCTAAAAGAACCTCTCTTATGTCTGCTAGTAGCGACTTATCCCTCTGTTCACATAGCAACCTGTGTCAAGTTCATTCCTTATTACTTAGACTAGAACCCACTCAGTGACTGAACACTTTGATTACTATTTATTTCAGGTTTTCACATTACCAAACAAAGCAAGTTTATAGTGGGGAAAAAAATATCTCCTAAATCTTAATCTCAGCTTTATATCATTCCAAATTCTCTCAATGTCCATAAAAAGATGTTTATATTTGTAAATAGTTGAAAATAATTTGTATTTCAAATATTAATTTTTTTATTTTTCATTTTCTATATGGGCATCCTCTTTTTAAGTTGTGTTTTTAACAGTTTTATTGAGGTATAATGGATATATGATACATTATACATTTTTAAAGTGTACAATTTGGTCATTTCTGACTTACGTATAACTTTTCTTATAATTCAGAATTATATAATTGAGATATAATTCACATACTACAAAAGTCATTCTTCAAAGGCAACAATTCAGTTTAGTACATTCAATTTAATATATCCAGAGTTGTGCAACCCTTGCCACTCTTTCATTTCACAGTGAGATCACCACAGATAGAAACCCCATGCCCATCAGGGGTCACTCCTCACTCGCTGCTCCTCTGGGCCACTGGCCATCACTAATTTACTTTCTGTCTCTCTGAGTTCGCCTCTTCTGGACATTTCTTACCAATGGAATCATAGCCCTTGTGTCTGGTTTCTGTCACTTAGAATGTTTTTAAAACTCAGCTGCATGGCAAACCTGTCATTCAGAATAGAAGGAGAGATAAAAGTCTTCCCAATAAACAAAAATTGAAAGAATTCATCGCTACTAAACCAGCCCTACAAGAAATCCTGAGGGGGACTTTATGAGGAAAATATTGCAAGGAATATAAGGTACCAGAGACACCACCAAAGCATGAATCCTACAAAGAACACAATGACTCTAAACTCATATTTTTCAATAATAACACTGAATGGAAATGGACTAAATGCTCCAATCAAAAGACATAGGGTAGTAGAATATATAAAACAAACAAACAAACAAACAAAAAACCCAAAATCCATCTATTTTCTGTCTACAAGAAACTCATTTTAGACCTGAGGACACCTTCAGATTGAAAGTAAGGGGATGGAGAAATATCTATCATGCTACTGGAAGTCAAAAGAAAGTTGAAGTAGCTATACTTGTATCAGACAAACTGGTCTTTAAAGTAAAGGCAGTAACAAGGGATAAAGAAGGGCATTATATAGTAATTACAGGGTCTATCCATCAGGAAAAGCTAACAATTATAAATGTCTACACACCGAATACGGGAGCACCCAAATACATAAAACTGTTAATCACAAACAAACAATCTTATGGACAAGAATGTGTTAATAGCAGGGGACTTTAAAACTCCACTTACAGCAATGGATAGATCAACTAGACAGTAAATCACTAAAGAAGCAATGGACTTGAATGACATATTGGACCAGATGGATTTGACAGATATATTTAGAACTCTACATCCTGAGGCCATGGAATTCACTTTCTTCTCAATTGCACATGGCACATTCTCCAAGATAAATCACATACTGGGACATAAAGTAGCCATCAATAAATATAAAAACATTGAGATCATACCATGCAAACTTTCAGATCACAATGCTATGAAATTTGAAATCAACCACAGGAAAAAGTCCGGAAAACCTCCAAAACATGGAGGTTAAAGAACACCCTACTAAAGAACGATTGAGCCAATTAGGCAATTAGAGAAGAAATTTAAAAATATATGGAAACAAATGAAGATGAAAATACAATTCAAACTTTATGGGATGCGGCAAAGGCAGTCCTAAGAGGAAAGTACATTGCTCTCCAGGCCTACTTCAAGAAATTAGAAAAAGCACAAGTACAAAATCTAACAGTGCACCTAAATGAATTAGAAGGAGAGAAACAAGAGCATCCCAAACCCAGTAGGAGAAGAAAAATAATAAAAATCAGGTCAAAAATAAGTAATATAGAAACTAAAATAGCAGTTGAACAGATCAATGAAACCAAGAGTTGTTTTTTTGAAAAAATAAACAAAATTGAGAAACCTCTAGCCAGGCTTCTCAGAGAGAGAGAGAGAGAGAGAGAGAGAGCGAGCACCCAAATAGACAAAATCATGAATGAAAATGGACTTGTTACCACCAGTCCCTCATAAATACAAGCAATTATCAGGGAATACTCTGAAAAATTATATGCTGACAAACTGCATAACTTAGAATAAATGGACAAATTCCTAAACACACACTCATTACCAAAATTCACATGGGAAGAGATAGAAAACCTGAACAGACCCATAACTAGTGAAGAAATTCAATCAGTTATCAAAAATTTCCCAACAAATAAGAGTGCTGGGTCAGATGGCTTCCCTGGGGAATTCTACCAGATATTTAAATCAGAATGGATTACCTATCCTTCTCAAGCTATTCCAAAAAATAGAAATCAAAGGAAAATTTCTGGACTCATTCTACAAAGCCAGCATCACTTTGATTCCCAAGCCAGACAGAGACCCAGCAAACAAAGAGAACTAAAGACCAATATCCTTGATGAATACAGATGCAAAAATCCTCAAGATACTTTAAAATCGAATTCAACAGCACATAAAAAGAATTATCCACCATGATCAAGTGGGATTCCTTCCCGGGTTACAGGGTTGGTTCAATATTCACAAATCAATCTGATCCATCACATCAACAAAAGAAAAGATAAAAACCATATGATCCTGTCAATAGAAGCAGAAAAATCATTTGACAAAATACAGCATCCTTCTTAATAAAGACCCTCAGGAAAGTTGAGATAGAAGGAACTTACTTAAACATCATCAAAGCCATCTATGAGAAGCCCTCAGCTAACATCATCCTCAAAGGGGAAAAACTGAGAGCTTTCCCCCTGAGATCAGAAACACAACAGGGATGTCCACTCTCACCACTGTTGTTTAACATAGTGCTGGAAGTCCTAGCATCAGCCATCAGACAACAAAAGGAAATAAAAGGCATCAGAACTGACAAAGAAGAAGTCAAACTTTCACTTTTCACAGACGACATGATACTCTACATAGAAAACCCAACGGACTCCACCAGAAGCCTATTAGAATTGATCCATGCATTCAGCCAAGTTGCAGGGTACAAAATCAACGTACAGAAATCGGTTGCATTTTTATACACCAACAATGAAGCAACAAAGAGAAATCAAGAAACTGATCCCATTCACAATTGCACAAAAAACCCTAAAATACCTAGGAATAAACCTAACCAAGGATACAAAAGATCTGTATGATGAAAACTATAGAAAACTTATGAAGGAAATTGATGAAGACACAAAGAAATGGAAAAGCATTCCATACTCGTGGATCGGAAGAATAAATATTGTTAAAATGTCATTACTACCCAAAGCAATCTACACAATCATTGCAATCTCAATCAAATTGCACCAGCATTCTTCTCAAAGCTAGAAAAAACTATGCTAAGTTTGTATGGAACCACAAAAGACCCTGAATAGCCAAAGTACTATTGAAGACGAAAACCAAAACAGGAGGCATCACCATCCCAGACTTTAGCCTCTACTACAAAGTTGTCATCATCAAGACAGTATGGTATTGGCACAAAAACAGACACATATACCAATGGAATAGAATAGAGAACTCAGAATTGGGGCCACAAATGTATGGCCAACTAATCTTTGACAAAGTGGCAAAGGGTATCCAATGGAAAAAAGACAGCCTTTTTAACAGATGGTGCTGGGACAACTAGACAGCAACATGCAGAAGAATGAAACTAGATCATTTTCTCACACCATACACATGATAAACTCAAAATAGATAAAGGACCTGAATGTGAGACAGGAAACCATCAAAACCCTAGAGAAGAAAGCAGGAAACAACCTCCTTGACCTCAACCGCAGCAATTTCTTACTTGACACGTCCCCCAAAGCAAGCGAAACAAGAGCAAAAATAAACTATTGGGACCTCATCAAAATAAAGTGAAGGAAACAATCAGCAAAACTAAAAGGCAACAGATGGAATGGGAAAAGATAATTGCAAATGACATATCAGATTAAGGGCTAGTATCCAAAATCTATAAGGAACTCACCAAACTCCATACTCGAAAAACAAATAATCCAGTGAAGAAATGGGCAGAAGATATGAACAGACACTTCTCCAAAGAGGACATCCAGAGGGCCAACAGACACATGAACCGATGCTCAGCATCCCTCCTCATCAGGGAAATACAAATCAAAATCACACTGAGATACCACCTCACACAAGTCAGAGTGGCTAAAATGAACAAATCAGGAGACTCTAGATGATGGCGAGGATGTGGAGAAATGGGCACCCTCCTAAACCCTCCTACATTCCCTACTGAGAATGTAAGCTGGTACAGCCCCTCTGGAAAACAGTGTGGAGGTTCCTCAAAAAATTAACCATAGAACTCCCCTATGACCCAGCAATAGCACTGCTAAGAATTTACCCAAGGGATACAGAAATGTTGATGCATAGGAGGACATGTACCCCAATGTTCATAGCAGCACTCTCAACAGCCAAAACACGGAAAGAGCCTAAGTGTCCTTCAACGGACGAATGGATCAAGAAGATGTGGTTTATCTATACGATGGAATACTACATGGCAATGAGAAAGAATGAAATCTGGCCATGTGTAGCAACATGGAAGGACCTTGAGGGTGTTATGCTGAGCGAAATAAGTCAGGCAGAGAAGGACAGATACCATATGTTTGCACTTATATGAGGATTAGGAGGAACTTAATGGAGGACCACGGGAGAGGATAAGGGGAAAAATAGTTGGGGGAGGGAAGGGAGGCAAACCATGAGAGACTCTTGAATGCTGAGAACAAACTGAGAGCTGATGGGAATGAGGGAGAGGGGAAGGGGGGTGATGGGCATGGAGGAGGGCACTTGTTGGGATGAGCACTGGATGTTATATGGAAATCAACTTGACAATAAACTAAGAAAAAAAATAATAAATTAATTAATTAAATAAATAAATAAATAAAACAAACTCAGCTGCATGCCAAGCAGGTACCAGCACCTCATTTCATACATGTTTTCATACTGATGATATCTCATTGTATGTAATATCCCTCGCTTCACTCTGTCATTCAACAATTGATGGACATTTGGGTTGTTTCCACTTTCTGACTATTATGAATAGTCAGACTACTATGAACATTCTTAGGCAGGAGTTTATGTAAACATACGTGTGATTCCTCTTGGGCCTGCCCATGGGAGAGGAGTTGCTGAGGCATGTGGTAACTCAATGTTGAGCATGTGGAAACATGTGGAAATGCCCATGCACCCCTCTCATTTTCAACCAATGATGGTCTCAATTTCTCCAAATCATATGTATAACTTTTGTCTTCTCTGTCAGGGTATAGGTTCGAATATTTTTCACCTTATTCCTAGACTATTGAAATAGTCTCATCTTTATTTATTCTGTCTTCGGTCTTATATCTATTACAACTCACCCCACAGTCCCATTAAAGTCCATTTCATCCTCCTAAACAATACTTTTTTGTCACTGCTCTTTCCCTACCAAACTCTTAGTAGTTATCTACAACCTAAGATATAAATTGTTAATAGCTTATTCTACAAAAACTCTCAAGATTGAAAAGTCAACAAAATTGGATATTTGTTCTCCAATAATGTACATATCTTTTTTAAAAAAATGTTTATTTATTTATTTTAATAGAGCGAGTGCACAGGCAGTGGAGAAACAGAAGGAAGACAGAGAGACTCCTAAGCAAGCTCTGCTCTGTCAGCGCATGAAGCTGACATGGAGCTCTATCTCAGGAACAATGAGATCACGACCTCAGCCAAAATCAAGAGTTGGACACTTAGCTGACTGAACCACCCACATGCCCCATTCCAATAACTTACCTTATTCTACAACCAAAACTCTCCAATTCAACCAAAACTGTTTATGCATGGCTCTTTTGTGACCAGAATTGGCTTCACCAACCTGTAGTCTGTGATCCATATGTAAAACACCTTTGCACTTAGTTTTACGTTCCCATGTCACCATCTTAGAATTTTAATAATGTCTTGACATGAGGCCCCACATTTTCATTCTGTAGTGGGCCCTGTGATTTATGTAGCCAGTCCTGTCTATGCAAGTTGGGTTCCAGTGTATAACCCCATTCAATTCAACATACCCTTTTTGCAACTCAACTGCTTTTGTTAAGATTGCAAAGCACATGCCTTCTGTGTTTCAGACTAGTCAATTTTTTATGTCCCTTTTATGACATTAATGCTCACCAAGTTTTCATTCTGCTTTCAGTTTTCATCTTTATTCTTTCAGAAAAGTCATGATACCCATCATTATTTTATTTTTAGTTCATAGCCCAAGCTGACATATAACCTGAAATAGTTTAGCAACTTTATTTTTGACTTTGAGATACAGCCTCTTTGGACATTTTCTTTAAAAGTTAAAAAAAAAAAAGTACTCTAGCTTAGAACAAAGGCTCTCATAGTAGAGGTTTTGATCAAATACATACCTTGATGATGTCAAGGCCCCTCAGGCAAAAAGAGAAAAAAAGGGGGGGGGTGAGTATGCATTGTCTAAGTGGAAAAAAATTATTGCCTATAAGTTTCTTTTCTATCCTAAAGAACAGACAGTCCCTTTCAGCTTTAGCAAGTACATGACTCTGGCCAAGGTGTAAAGGCATACTTCACTTTCAGAGAAGTTACATGCTCCTAAGCAAGTATATGTGAATTGAACTTTTATAAATTAGATACACTCTTTCATTGCTTTAAATTGTAATCTTGGAGATAGGAGGCAGAATTCCACAAGAAATAATTTCAAAGAAAGATCTCGACCTGCATTTTTAAGGTCTAATCTTTTTCATTTGACTGCTACTCACAATGTTACAGCCAACAGTGGAATAAGCCCATTTTTAAAACTAGTAAAACTGCATTTGTTGAGATTTCAGATACATTAAAATGGATTCAACTTTTCTGATTTAAAAAAATAATACTTGAAGAATTGCCTGAAGATACCAGTCTCCTTGTCTATTCTACAATTAGCATAAGTTTTTTTTAAGACTATTTTTTTAGAAAAGTTTTAGGCTCACTTCAAACTTGAGAGAACAGTACAGAGATTTTCCCTATTGTTCTTGCCCCTGTGCACGCATAGCCTCCTCCATTATCAACACCCCTCACAAAATGGTATATTTGCTACCAACAATCAGCCTACCTCAACATATTATAACCACCCAAAGTCTGTGATTACCTTACGGTTCATTCTTGGTGTTGTACATTCTATGGGTTTAAATAAGTGTATAATAACATACATCCATCATTATAATAACCTACACAGTATTTTCACTGCTCTAAAATTCTTCTCCTCTGCCTATTTATCCTTTCCCTCCCCATCCCTAGCAATCACTGACTTTTTTATCATTTCCATAGTTTTGCCTTTTTCAGAATATCATATAGTTGGAATCCTATGGTATGTAGCCTTTTCAGATTTGCTTCTTTCACTTAATAATATGCATATATGATTACTCCATGTCTTTGCATGGCTTGATAGTGCACTGAAGAATGTTCCATTATTTAGATGTACCAGTTTACTTATTCATGTACTTGCTGAAGGACATCCTGGTTGCTTCCAAGTGCTGGTAATGATGAATAAAGCTGTTATAAACATCCTTGTGCAAATTTTCACGTGGACATAAGTGTTCAGCTCATTTAGGTCAATATCAACAGCAAATTGTTAGATCATATGGAATAAGTGTTTAGTTTTGTAAGAAACTATCAAACCTCCTTCCAAAGCAGCTGTACTGCTTTGTATTTCCACCAACAATGCAGGACAGTTTTGGTCACTCCACATCCTGGCCAATATTTGGTTTTGAGAGTGTTTTAGTCTTTGGCCATTTCATAGGTGTGTACTAGGATCTTTTCATTGCTTTAATTTGTATTTCTCTGATGACATATGAGGTAGAACATATTTTCATATCCTTATTTGCCCAATATATATAGAAAGTTTTGCTTTATAATTTCTTTAAGGTGGTGCCTTCTTTTCTTCCAAACAGTCACTGCCAGTATTTAGCCAAAGTTTAATACAGTCATTCTCTGTTTATCAGACAACAAATTTTGGTAAAGTTTCTCTGAATATGAAAGAAGTATGTGAAAAGTGGGGCATTCAACAAGTATTATTATTTGTCATCAAAACTTAAGAAAAACTGGAATTCTTGGTAATTAGCTTCCATACTGGGTCTCTGTAAATTATCACTTCTAATCTATTTGTTAAGTAACCTCCACAGGCTTATTTTAAAGAAGAGTAGATCTGCAAAAACATCACATCAATCAAAATATGAAAGAATTTCCTCTGTTTGGTCAATTTATCTCTTAGTTAGAATAATTAAATTCAACTTCTAGGAGTCTCTTGTAGCAAATAAAAGAGAAAAAGAAAAAAAGGCTCTGAAATTCCACTTTATAGTGCTTAACTTCTGCAGGTCTGAGTTGTTTAGGTTTGAAACTAAACTGGATAGTTTATCTTTACTAACTATTTCACAAGAGAATGGCTGCTAATTAATTACTCATCAACAAAACTATCCCAAATGAGAAGATCCATAGAGAATACACACAGCGCTACTGTTACCTCAAACAGAGAGATAGTACAATTCCTTGGCTTTCAGTCTGGCTGTATGTTAGACTGTCTTACCATATGTAGTAGAGGTGAGGTGGGGAACAGTGGTACAAAACTACCAATGCCTAAATCCTACCCTCAGAACTCTTGATTTATTTGATCCTGGTGAAGCTAGAGGCTGATTTTTTTTTTTTTAAGTACCCCAGGTATTTCTAATGTGCGGCTGGGGTAAATAATTTTTTTTTTAAATCTCTGTGGGTTTCAATACAGGATCAGATGTATGAGTAATGGATTGGTTGTGGCCACATCTATAGCTTTGCATGAAACAGTCTCAATATTCTTTGTCCATGTAAAAGGAAGTGTTCCGTCTCATGCTAACCACAGGCACTTTCTGTAAAGCAGGGTCTGGAATTGTGATGGTGAAGTTTCTGTTTGCTTTATTTCACTTTGTGTTCCTTCTGTGGGTAAGATAATTACAGCTGAGTCCCAACAGCATATGGCAGTGGGCTGGGGAGAAGAAAACCAAATGAGGACAAAAGCATAAATACAAAAATAAACATAAGTCAAGTTTGTGCTGCTGGCTGGTTTTCTTTCATCTTTCTGTGAGGTTAATTAACTGCACAATATGTCTTTGCCACACTGGTGCACCCGAAGCATCCCGGAAGGCTCCTCCTCCACAATCTAAATTATAATCATGCTTGAACGATAGCAGAGGTTTTAGTTTAACTAGATTTAAGTGAATCAGTCCGGGCAACAAGAAAGTGTCCCTTCACCGTGATCCTTTATTATCAACTGCACCCGTATTGCAGGGTCTCACTGAGGGCCAAGGGCTAGAGCCAGTGGATTCCCTGGCAGGCTCAGGGGACTCTGGTTGTGAGAGGCCTCACCCCATATCATATCGAATCCTACAAATGCCTCCGTGAACCACATTAGATTTGCCTCAAAAGTTTCGCAAGGAGTATCATGAATTTGCTTTTAAAATTATTTGCCTACGAGCCCACCACTTAATTACAATTATCTATTATTTCTCTGTAATTGTTGCCAACTAAAAATTTAGCCTATAAATTCTTTCCAAATCATGAAAATGACATAGTATTATATTTTGTTGATATCTAATTAAAGAGTATTTATTTTGTGTGTTTAGATTCTCTCTTTATGTCTTGCATCCAACATTCCTTTTCCAGCTCAAGTATGTTCTTAGGCTTCTGAGATGTCTTGGGCCCTAGACTTGAGCCTGTCTTTTTATAAGTAAATGAGTGTTGCCCCAACATCAGATTCCAGTAAGAGACTGAATATACCAAGGGACAGTGGCCAGATCATATATATGACAATAAAATTTGGAGCCACAACCTCTGTAGCAGCCAGCTTAGAACAGTCATGACTTGGTCATCAACTGCCAAATTCTCTATGCCCTGTCTTCTCCAATCAGATGTGCCTGAAGCCTCCCATTTTTCCACTAAGAAGCTTTCCTTCTTCCTTACCTACCTTTGAGTCTCTTCCAAACACAAGGGATAGTGGCTGATTCTTTTGCTAGAGCAAACTCTGAATAAATAGCCTCTGCCAGTTCTCATTCAAGTGGCTTTCCTTCATTTCTAACCAGTAAAGAAATAGTGTAAAGGGGTTGGTGATGAATCTACATCTTACTTCTAATAGTATCTCTCATTCCTGCTTGCTTTTATGTTTTGAAAAAAGTCTAGATGATATTATGCAATCAGTGAAGGAGGAAGGAATCTGTGGTTTACATTGTATGGACTGAAGAATTTGTTAATTTTATGACATAATAGTTATACTCTGTTTTAATTGATAAGATATTAAATACATTTTAAAATAATAAGGTTCTAATTAGATTTGGAAACAGTTTAATCTGTAAAAAGGTGGCCTTTATTTTAAAGGCTAGATAAACCCCGACCAAAGGTAAGAACCATTTAAAATAATCCAAATCCAACTAGACATATCAACAACTGAATTGCTGTCAATCATCTGAATGTCAAAATCACTTCTCTTTTTTCACAATATGAAAAAAAAATCTTTAGGACAATAATAGTTTACTATTAAAAGACATAATTAAATGAAACTAGTCTAATGTTAATCCATTTATTATCTTATTCACTGCCTTTCACTGTTATCATTCTCAACCCCCACTAACTCCAGCAGCATAATATATAGGAAGTCAGCAATTCTATATTAACTGCCAAAATAATAATTAAGCTGTTGTGATTTATATGTGTACGTTTACTTTTCTCTAAAAGAAGACATGTTTCAGGGCTCCTGGGTGGCTCCCTCAGTTAAGTGGACAACTTCAGTTCAGGTCATGGTCTCACGATTCATGAGTTCTAGCCCCACGCCAGGCTCTGTGCTGACAGCTGAGAGTCTGGAGCCTGCTTCGGATTCTGTCTCTCCCTCTCTTTCTGCCCCTCCACTGTTCATGTTTTGTGTTTCTCTCTCTCAAAAATAAATAAAAACATTAAAAAAAGAAGACATATTTCTGTCCAAGGGCTGTATCATTTTACATAATTACCAAATAAAACAAATATACATAAAGCATTTGGAACAATTCTTAACACATAACAAATTCTCTGTAAATAACAAATATGATAATAATATGGACTTGATACCAAAAGAAGAAAAATACTACCTGATGGAAAACTTCTTAGAGATGTGAAGTTAAAATTCTCACAACTTGAGAACAAGTAACTTTCATGTATAATTTTGGAGCTGAATGTTAATTAAGAATGGCTTTTTTTTTTTTTTTAAGAGTTTTAGAATCAGAAAGATTCTAACTGGGGCTGATTGCATTCTTCTTAGATGACTCAACAAAACCATTCATTGTTAATCAGGTGACTCTTGTGACCTCAAGCAGTCTTTGGAAGGAATCAACAGTTCTTAATCCAACAATGCCAGGGTTGTTGACTCACAGACTGTAGAATCAACTTTATCTTAACAGGAAGGATATGTTTTTCTTATATGAGACTAGAATGTGTTCTCAGATATCACTGTCTTCTTAGCAACTAAGGAGGAAGTTAAACCTAATTTATCTTCCTCATCAGCCCAGAGGCTAGGCCTCAATAGCATTTAGCAGAAGACCAAAGAAATTTTTTTACTTAAAACTAACATCTTTCAATGAGCTATGTGTTTTCCTTTCTTTCTTTTTTTTTTATACCATTCTGTTGTTGATAGTAGTAGCTTTTCTTTGAAAGTAGTTTTTTTAATTTTTCATAAAAACTAGAATTTTGAATATGAGAGCTTCAAAATGGTCATTTCAGAAACAGGAGCTATGAAAAGGGACTGTTTAAAGCTGCAACAACTTCAAATGATTAGCCTTTTGATACAGCAGGTGTTAAATTCAGCAGGGTCCTAATGCCAGGAACACATTTACATTCAACTTAAACTGAACGTAATTAGAAGTTATTTCTTCAAAGTAGGAACCCCTTTATGTAAGAAAATAATCGCGATTCCCACTTATGCAAAATTTGGGTTACATTTTTACACTTAAAACACCCATCTTGGCCATACTAATAAGGATGCTGAAAATTAGCTCAACATTTTTCCCTTTGGAGTACTACTATGTATTTATCTTTCTGTTAACGTTCCCATCATTTACTTTGAATTCTAACTTAAAAAACAAAAAGTGTATCCCCATTTGTAAAACAGAGACTAAAAGTCAAATTTTCAGGGGCACCTGGGCAGCTTAGTCGGTTAAGCTTCTGACTTCAGCTCAGGTCATGAACTCATGGTTTGTGGGTTTGAGCCTGCGTCGATCGCTACGCTGACAGCTCAGAGCCTAGAGCCTGTTTCAGATTCTGTGTCTCCCTCTTTCTCTCTTCCTTCCCCACTCACACTCTGTCTCTGTCTCTGTCTCTCTCTCTCTCTCAAAAAATAAATAAAGATCTAAAAATTCAAAGTTTCATATTGATTATCAAAGTTACTTGAAACTTATTAAAGAAAAGAAACATACACTTCTATGGCTCAAGCAAAATCCCTTCTCCTAACCCACTTTCCTGCCAGCAGCCACTATCAATACCTCCACTGAAACAGGCAAGCTTTCCTGAATATAAAGTCTGATGGTGATTTATCTGACCTGATTCCTTTGCATCATTATCTCATGACCACTCCTTAGAAAATATATCTCTTTCATGTCTCACTGTCTGTGCTCTCTGCTATTTTTCCTCTTATATTTTTATCTATGACAGTCCAGTCCTCTTGGCTGGCTTCTCTTTTATTACCTGTACGCTGAGTCATTCCCAGAGTTCTGTCCCCAGCTGATGTCTCTTTCCAACCTTCACTTACAATCTCACTCCACGATTTTGACTCTCATTTTTGCCGGTCACTTTCACCTTCCTGTCTTCTAGGACATACTAATTAGCTTACATGCTTGCTTCCCTTTCCTTGACCAGCAGATGTCTGGGGTGATTATTTTTGAAGGTGTATCTGCTGCCCATTTATAACTCAGCATCCCACAAGACCTTAAATTCAACCTATGAAATGCTGATCTCATTTTCATATTCTACTTATATCCTCTTCTCATCATGAGAGGCTGTTTCAATAAATTATTCTGCCTCTCACCTAGTTATTAAATATTTTAGCCTTCTATGTCTCATTTTCCCTTCACTTTCCACGTACAAGCTCAGTCTAGCATTCTACTTGCTATCATTTCTTCAAGTTGTTCTTTTTGTTAGTCACTACAACTTCTTTTGTGATGTCAACATTTCTTATCAAAAAGTGTCGTCAAGATTCTGTATTAACTTCCAAATTAAAGCCCCTGTCTCTGACTGTGTGTCATGGTAGGCAGAACAATGACCCTTCAAAGATGTCCATGAACTGATCTCTATAACCTATGGATATGTTACCTTATATCACAAAGGGATTTTGCAGATGTGATTAAGGTCAAAGGCCTCAGAATGAGAGATCATCTTGGATTTTTGAGATATGTCCAAGCAAACCACATGTGTTCCTAAAGAGAGGACATTTCCAGGATGCAGTCAATGAAAGAGATGTAATGACAGAAGAGTCAGAAAGATGCAACTTTACTGTCTTCTAAGATGAAGAAAGGGGCCAGAAACCAAGGAATTCAGCTTGTCTCTAGAA
Source organism: Hyaena hyaena (assembly GCF_003009895.1). NCBI lineage: Eukaryota > Metazoa > Chordata > Mammalia > Carnivora > Hyaenidae > Hyaena > Hyaena hyaena. The sequence goes on from NW_024081123.1 coordinate 148,978, forward strand.
GCTAGAAAAGTCGAGGAAACAGGTTCTTCTCTACAGCCTCCAGAAAAATGCAACCTACTGACACTGTGATTTTAGCCTAGTGAGTCCTTTGTCTGTCTTCTGACCTACAGAAGTGTAAAATAATAAACTGGTGTTGTTTTAAGCCATTAAGTCTTAAAGGCATTTGTTAAGGCAGTATAGGAAACTAATACATATCCCTCTGAATTATTTTTCACCTCACTATCAAAGAATCTTTCTAAAATGCCAATAGGCCCATATAAACATGTATATCAATTTTCTATTCCATGTAACAAATTACCCCGAACTTAGCTGCTAAAAAGCAACACACATATATTATGTCAGTTTCCATTGATCAGGCATGACTTAGCTGAATTCTCTGCTCGAAGGTGTCACCAGAGCTAGGACCTCACTGAAAGCTATGTTCGTCTCCCAAATTCACTAATCTCAGTTCCTATGGTTGTAGAACAGAGGCCTTTAACTCCTAGAAGCTTCTGGAAGTTCCCTGCCAGGGACCCTTTCAATATACTGCAGATTGTTTCTTCAGGTCAAGAAGAGAACAGCTGTTATCTCTTCCCCTTTCTGTAACCTCAACATTTTTTCCTTAAGGGCTCCCCTAATTAGGTCATATCCACCAGAAAACTTTTCCTTTTTTGTGTGGGGTGGAGTGGGGTGAGGTTGTTTTTTGTTTTTTGTTTTTTTATTTATTTTTTTGGGGGGGGTTTTTTTTTTTTTGGCTTTGGCTTCAAACAACACAAATTTACTTATCTCACAGTTTCTGTGGGTCAAAGATCTGGATACAAGTTAGCGGAGTCCTCTGCTCAGGGTGTCACTAGACTGAAATAAAAGTATTGATAAGTCTATGATATCAATTGAGGCTCAAGATCCTCTTCTATCTCAGATGGCTGTTAGTGGAATTCAATTCACTGTAGCTGTGTAACCCTTTCCTTGCTTTGCCCTGAGGACTGCTTTCAGACAGGACCCCTCTTTTTGCAACATGGCTATGTTTCTTCCAGACCAGTAAGAGAATTCTGCTTTTAAAAGAATTGCCTGATTAAGTCAAACCTACCATGGATAACCTTCCTTTGGGTCTAGTCAACTGTTTAGGGACCTTAATTATACCTGCAAAATCTCTTTTGCCATATAACATAATGAAGGAAGTGATATCCAATTATATTTACAAATCCCAACCTTGCTCAAGAGGAGATTATATGGGGTGGGTACACCAAACAGAAGAAATCATAGGGCTCATCTCAAGATTTCACTTACCCCAGACTGCCAGTTGGCTGTTGTGCACTCCTTTTACCACTGAACCAACAGGCAAAAGAGAGGGGATTAACATGTTGGCATCATGATTGATCCCAGTTACAAAGGGAAGTTGGTGACCGCTAGAATGAAAGCAAGAAGGACTATATTTGGAACCCAGGAGGTTTTCCGAGGTGCCTTTTACTACCTCCGTGCTGACAGCAAAGGTGTATGAAAAACTAGGAACTAGAAAAACAGAAATGAGGAAAAGGCAGTATGGTTGAGAATTCAGATCCTTCAGGAAAGAAAGATTGGATCACTCCATGAAGTGAGGAACCAAGAGCAGCTGAGTTTCCGTCTGTTGGCAAGAGAAATATGGAATGGGTAGTTGAAGGTGGAAGCTACAGATATCAGCTAGGACCTTGTGACCAATTACAGAAACCAGGACTCTGGTAGTTTTGCATAGTTTCCCTTTGCTTGTTATATATGTGTGTTTAATTTTTTCCAGCTTTCTTCAAATATAATTAACATATAACATTGTGTAAATTTAAGATGTTCAACACATTGATTTGATACACTTATATATTGCAAAATGACCACCACGATAGGGATAGTCAGTTCACATAATTACCATTGTGTGTGTGTGTGTGTGTGTGTGTGTGTGTGTGTGTGTGAATGTGCACATGCAAGTGCATGTATGCACGATGAGAAATTAAGATTTTCTCTCTTGGCAACTTTCAAGTATACTATACACTATTGTTAACTATAACCACCATACTGTACTTTAGATCCCCAGAACAGATTTGTCTTATAACTAGAAGTTTGTACCCTTTGACCAACATCTCCCCAGGCTCTGACAACCACTGTTCTACTACTCTCCGAGAGAAAGAGTCTCTCAGGGAGACCCCGAGCTAGTCTGACATAGCTTGAGAGAATAAGAAATGTAGGCTGGCTTGGAGTTTTTATTGTGGATAGGAGTCAAAACTGGACTGAGAGGTCCCACGTGAGGTGGGAGTTAACAAGGTTTGAATTTTCCACCAGTGACAAAGACGGAAGAATCCAAACTTCCCTAATTTGTGTGATGTAGAGAAGAAAATTGAGGGGTTAAGCTTAAATAAATATCAAAAACAATGGAGTCTGATTACTCACTGCAAAGGGATTTGGAAAATTTGAGAAGATTGTCAATATATGATCCTGGGAATGAATTTGCATAGATATAAAGACACATATCTGAATTTCCACATGCACTGTACCCAGCTTTAGATTACCCAACTCCCAAGGGCACACAGAAACACAAGTAATTGCCTGTTTGGTTTACGGATTTCTCAGCACTAGACTTTGAACAACCGTAGGGCAAAGGACATATTTTATATGTCTTGGTATTTTCAGATTCTAACATAGTGTCTGGCACATAGTGGGTGTTCAATAAATATTTACAGAATAAATGAATCTATGAATTCTAAATTCTATAACATTTATTTTTTTAAATACTTGAGCATAATTAGTGTGATGATTGGTATAACAGTTTAACCTACGGGCAATTTGATAAAATGCACAACATTTTAATCAGGATTACATACTCAAAAGTGGTCAGTCAGCAGTTTAAACACTCTTATCAGTTCTAATTCTAGCCAAAGCTTCTACAAAAGCTTTAAGTATCATTATTTTATCATAAGCACATAAAGGGTATGAATTGGCATAAAGGATTTTAAGATATTTAATTGGCAGAATGAATTTTGTCCACAAAACATGGATTGACTAGAAACACATCATAAGCTCCTTGGTGAACGTAGAACACCCAGGGGTGCCTGGGTGGCTCATTCAGTTAAGATTCTGAACCTTTTTTTGTTTGTTTGTTTTTTATTTTGAGGTAGAGAGAGACAGTGTGTAAGCAGGGAAGGGGCAGAGAGGGAATACAGAATCTGAAGCAGGCTCCAGGATCTGAGCTGTCAGCACAGACACCAATGCGGGGCTGGAACTCACACAACCACGAAATCATGACCTGAGACCAAGTCGGATGCTTAACCGACTGAGCCACCCAGGCGCCCCATGTCTCCCATCATTAAAGGCTACTGATATCAGCACAAGGAAATATAATACCTAAACCACCAACTGGCTTAGATAAGTTCGCAACATCCCATCTCTAAGATATACTAGTTTATCGTAATAAAAGGGAATATTCCCTAAGACTTGGTTAGACTTATAATTAAGAAACATTTCATGAGGAGGGTCTATATTAGTTTGCCGGTGCTGCTGTCACAGAGTAATACAAATTGCATGGTTTAAGGCAATAGAAATTTATTGTCTTATCATCCTGGATGCTAGAATCCAAAATCAAGGGGTTGACACTCCCTTTGAAATCTATACAGGAGTTCTTCCATGCTTCCCCCCCAGTGGCTAGGCTTGTTGGCAACCTTTGGCATTGTTTGGCCTGTAGAAGCATCACTCTGGTCCCCTGTCATTACATGGCCTTCTTTCTGTGTGTCTTTATCTCTCCATGGTGGAGCAGACTCTATCTGTGAACTTGCCATCTGAGCCCCAGTTCCCAAAAGAGAGCTGATTTTTAATTTTTAATCAAGGAACTTTTTTTTAGTTTCTCTTATGTAACAGAACTAAAACCTTAGTCTTTGTTCCCAATGAGTTGTTAGTCTAATGATAAGGCAAACATGTAAGCAAGTAAATACTGTACAGGCACTGTTGCCGTGAAGGAATGTGCCTCATTACAGAGAAGCATAAAATTTGAGAGATGAAAATAATTATAACAGGTTGTGTTATCACTTTATTGAAAGTTTTAAAAACACACACACATTGCCCTGAATTCTATAATGCTCTAAGCTCCCATTAAGAACTTTCATTTCCCCTGCAAAGAAAGTAAGACTTTTTAAATATCTTATCTCAGAGAGAATAAGGCTAATAGCAGAGGAAGATGATTCAGCAATTTAGGCAGTAGTTTTGAATGCAGCAAACCAGCATCCGTTTATCAGCTCCCACCTTGTTCGTGTTATAGGAAGGAATCACTCCTGTCAGCCTCAAAGAAGAAAATGCCACAATAGCGTTTTTGTTTTCACTGACAGATCAAATCATGTTCCAAGCCCTCCACCAACAAAGAAAGCATTTTTCCTCTGAAATATAGTTTCTAATAAGTTGAATGCTTGTGTAACCCCTATTTACTATGCACTTACCATCAGAAAGTCAGGGCAACACATTCATTTCCTAGAAGGAAAAAACGAAAACAACAATAACAGCAACAAAACCTCAATTTTGCTTCTCGGTAGCACAGGTGAGACAGGTCTCAAAAGGTCTTCAGAAAAGCTCCTGATGGAAGCTCCAGCCAGAGCGCTCATAGACGGGAAATGTGCAGCTCACCCACTGAGCCCTCCCCCGTGAGCAGCCTGGTTTCCTGCCTCAAGTATCCTGGGCTCTCCCCAATGCCCTTCCCCTCCTCCTGGAGACTCTTAAACTCTTACTCTGTCCTCTCCCGCTTGCCCCAGGTCTCTCCTCTCCTCAGCCCCAGAGCCAAAGGCCCAAGTACCTCGCTTAAGCAGTTTTACTTGTTCTGATGCTGACAAGGACTTTAGAGCCCTTTGCCTGGTCACATCTCTTTCGTGCAATACGCTGAAAACATGTCTCTTTCTTTGTTTTGTACTGCACTGGGTTGAGGGGAGCCCTCTCCTCCCTCAGTTTTCTTCACCTGGGAAGTATCAGGACCCATAATTGGAATTAGCAATTACCATGCCCCAGCTACAGGGGGACCATTAGAAAAAAAATCCTTCCTTACCCAATTTTGGGAGAAAATGTAATGTTCTATTAAACCTAAGCAGGTGTACATAGAGATTCCAACAATGTATTTTTACTCTGTAATTTTCTCATATATATGTCACAGGAAGAGGATCTGTGAAAAAGAAAAAGGGAAAGAAAGAAAGAAAGAAAGAAAGAAAGAAAGAAAGAAAGAAAGGAAGGAAGGAAGGAAGGAAGAAGAAGAGAGAAGAAAAAGGAAGGAAGGAAAAAAGGAAAGGAAGGAAGGAGGAAAGAAGGAAGGAAGGAATGGGGGAAGAAAAGGAAAGGAAAGGAAGAAAGAGAGAAAGAAAGGCAGGAAGGGAGGAACAAAGAAAGGAAGGAGAGAGGGAGTAGGAGAGATAAAACAGGAATTATGGTTTAAGAAGATAACAAAAATGTTTTTACTAATATTGACATTTTGGGGGATGGGATGAAGAACAAGAATTCCCATTATGAAATTAAGATTTAAAAGACTAATGAGAATACTGATCATTTTTTCTCTTAGAGCCAGCCATTCCTGGAAAAGTTAATATGTATCACTTTCTAACAGGAATATTAAATATATTCCATTTATTTTTAGGCAAAACAAAAACCCCTTTAAAAATTTTTTTTAAATGTTTTATTTATTTCTGAGAGAGAGAGACAGTGTGAGCAGGGGAGAGTCAGAGAGAGAGAGACACACAGAATCTGAAGCAGGCTCCAGGCTCTGAGCTGTCAGCACAGAGCCCGATGTGGGGCTCGAACCCACAAACCGTGAGATCATGACCTGAGGCAAAGTCAGACACTTAACTGACTGAGCCACCCAGGCGCTCCCAAAAACCCTTAAGTGAATGATTTTTTTCAGTCTTATGAGTATCTTCTAATACCCTAAATATCTTCTTAACATTCTAAATATCTTAATTCTAAGAAAAATTTTTAAAATATTGAATTCTCTCTTACCCTTTTACCTTAAACAATTTTTTCTGAACAACTACAATTTAGTAATAAGGAAAATAGTCTTTACACCAGGCATAGTTCATGCAGAAAATGTCAAATAGTGTGATGTAATTATCACATATGATTATAAAACAGCGTCTGCAAGCCTGGTGAATATTAACAGACCGGAAGGTGCCCCATGCAGATGGTGATTCAATGGAAGCATTTCTTCCCTAGCAGGATCCTTGCAGGTAACTTGTTACATTCTCAATGGCCAGTTTGCAACCCACAGACACAAAGAGTTTAGATGCGCAGATTTGATCAAACTTTCATCATAAAAATACCTATCAAACTATACCACTCTATGAATGAGATTCTTTACTGGCATACATAAAGATAGTAGTCATTTTCCAAGATATTTTCTAAGACATATTTTTAAAGTTTATTTATTTTTGCTTTTTTTTCCAAAGATTTTTAAAGCATTTTTTAATATTTATTTATTTTTGAGAGAGAGAGAGAGAGAGCGCAAGTGGAGGAGGGGCAGAGAGACAGGGAGACACAGAATCTGAAGCAGGCCTCAGGCTCTGAGCTGTCAGCACAGAGACTGATGCGGGGCTCGAACCCATGAGAAGTGATATCATGACCTGAACCGAAGTTGGATGCTTAACGAGCCACCCAGGCGCCCCTAAGTTTATTTATTTTTGAAAGAGAGAGAGAATGTGCATGAGTGGGGGAGGGGCAGAGAGAGAAGAGATAGGGAATCCCAAGAAGCTTCCCTGCTGTCAGTGCAGAGCCTGATGTGGGAACTGAACTCACCAACCCCGAGATCATGACCTGAGTTGAAATCAAGAGTCAGACACTTAACCAACTGAGCCACCCAGGCACCCTAAAATGTATGTTTTATGACAATATGAATATAGTAAGCAAAATAATGCTCCCCCTGCCCAAGGTGCTATATTCTGGTCCTCAGAATCTGTGAATATCTTACTTTACACAGCAAAGGGGACTTTGAGAGTTGAGAGTCTTTCACTGGATTATCCAGGTGGGACCAGTATAATCATGAGGTCCCGATCCGAGAGAGGCAGGAGAGTCAAGTCAGAGCAGAAGGAACACAGATGGAGCGGAAGGCAGGCAGCCTCTAGAAGCTGGAAAAGGCCGAGGATGGATTCTCTTCTGCAGCCTCCAGAAGGAATTCAGCCATTGATTTTAATCCCTTAGGCCCCCTTTCAGACTTCTGACCTCTGAACTACAAGATAATAAATCTGTGCTGTTTTAATCTACTAAATTTGTAGTGATTTGTTACAGTTGCCATAGGAAACTAATAGAATGGGTCATATCATTTGGCATAAGAGAATCAATAAAATGTAATATTTGAGAGCTTAGGCTTTGAATTCGTACAGGCCTCCTTAGACTATGCCATTCCTGTCATGGACTACTGGGCGTGGTGACTAATATCCACAAGCCTAAATAGTTCTCATTTAGAAAATGGGTATTAAAAACAGAGTTTTTGGAAAGATTAAAGGAGGTATTTGTAAAGCACTTTAAATAGTCTCTAACTCTTAACAAGGCCCTGCTACAAATATTAGCCACTATAATCATACAGTATAAATATACTATGTTTACTTTTTTTTTTACTCCTGTCAGATGAACCCTGGAATCATCTTGTCTTCGGTGCCTGTTATTATCCCCTCGTTGCTGTAAAGGAAATGAAACTTCAGAATGGAATTGAACCAAGTTATCCAGAGCCACTCTCGAAATTTTATGGTTAAATATGAAGCAAAGATAGAAGTGCTGAATCTGGGAAAGACGATCCATCTATAATATTGCAAAATGGAGGGAAGAATAGAAGATTAAATTGTAGCTTGGATCACATTTTTTTTAAATATTCTTTTTCAGAAACAAAAGCATAATCAGGCAATTTGTAGTCAGTCTTCTATTATAGACGCCAAATCATACTCTTGGAAAACTTGAAGGTAATTGACTTTTTATTCATTTTTAAATACCTGGAGCCATAACTTTAACCTACCTTATAAAACAAATGTGGCTTTTTATTTTCACATCAGGATATTTTTAAAAGGTTAGTGTGAAGTGCCTATAAATATGCAAAGATTTCAACAACTAAGACAAACATCTCAGTAAATAACTTAATTGAGCTGTGAATATTTAGTGATTGAAATCCGATTACTTTGTGGCTTAATTTGTGTACTGCTTGACTGCTCGGCAGTTTCAGGCAATTTAACAATGTAGACAGTATATGAAGATGGAATGTTAAATAGCAACTGAGGCATTCAAAGTGAAAATGTCTGTGTTGTCTTCATTTTTTTTAAGCATAGCATTGAGTAGGATGCATGCTCAATTCAAAGACTCCAAGTAGACAGAATATATAAGTCATGGAACGCACAAAGTTTGTCTCCCAATGTCTTTGGATAATTAGTTTTACCTTCTTATTGAATTTTGGTGATCATTAGGCTCATAAAGATTAGTCGTACAGCACACAAAATCACCTTCACTCTTGTAAAATATAGCTCTCCCTATGGTGGAAAATACACAGGGTCAGTAAGTTGTGATGACCCAAAGCTTTCAGAAGACATGTAGAGGATAGACTCTTTTGAGAGATTTCTTGTCGTCCTTAAACCAGCTAAATGGCTTTCTGATATTTTACAGAACTATAGACCCAGACTGAATTGTAAGAAGTTGATAATAAGCTAGGTCAGTAAAGAGGGGACATTTGGACATTATATGCCAAACAAACTTATAAGCATATTCCAGAATATGGTTTTTATCCTCTGTTCATTTTATTCTTCCTTCAAAATAAAGCTAACAGCTCTGTCCATCTCCACCTTTGGCACCCAACTTAAGCCACTTGGATTAATGCAAGAATTCTAATTTTACTTTCCTACTCCCCCTCATTCCATTTTTCTCACAGAAGCCACATGATCTTTCCAAAAACCAATCATGTTACTGCCATCTCAGAACGTGTCAATGTCTTCTTAAGCAATTGGGGAAAAGATCCAAAACCTTACCATGAGCCTCAGGATCCTAGTATTTATTTAAATCTCTTTATTTATACCAATAAATCCAAATGTTACTATTACAACATATAATCAATATCACAGCATCAATAAGATATTTTATATTCCTTTTGTCATACTAAATCTCCAAACATTGGACCAGCACTTCCTGATTCAGATTGGCCACATCTCTAGTAGTCAACAGCCACATGGGCACTCACGCTAGACAGCACAGTTCCAGAGAACCAACTAGGTTAGAGGCACCAAATGAAGAGATAGATAAGTCATTGAACGCATAGTTTCCTTCACAGACAAGAATGTATTTTTTCCAGAGTCTAAAAATGGCTAAGAAGTAAAATCATCTCTCTAAACTAGTAAGTATTCATTTCTAAGTTAATTTTTTATTTCAATATAAATTACAATTAGTTACCCAATAAATTCTAATACCTTATATGTAATAGTTGTTCCTTTTTTGAGTATTAACTTTCCACTTTATAATGATTACATATTAATGTAACAAATCATGAAGTTTCAATAGAGCTACCTCATACTAAATGTGTCTTTACCAACAAAGAAGTATTTCATTAAAACCCATTTTGGCATTTATAATCAAATTAAAGCAACAATGAGCACAACAGCAAGTTCATAATTACTGAGATAAATGTGGATTAAATGCAGGGATTAATAACATCCATCCTTAATATGTTGTAACATTGCTATAAAGGGAACTTAAAATGAATTTGAACGCTTTCTAATTTTTAATGTCAATAATTTTAAAAGACTGAAAATGACTACAATTGATAGCAATGTGCATAAAACTACACTCAATTCATTCTACTCTGTTAGCTTTTTGTCTGCTTGATTATACTTTTTTGGCTTTTATACTGCTGAGAACTCAGCAATTGTTCAGATATGAAAGGCCATTTAAATCTGGTGGTTTTAAATGGTCATTGGGACTTAACTAAATAAAATTATGAATGCCAGTGTCTAAACTGCAGTGATCATTTACCAACTAATGGGTCATCTATTCCTATAGCAGGAAAAAAAAAATCAGCCAGAAATAGGATTTTAGGTATAACTTCACCTAAACCACTTAGATCTTTGTGATCTAGAGAATTAATACAGAATTAATACTGTATTAATCAAATCACTGAAATCCTGAAATAAGCTGTTGTTGGCAAATTACTAGGATGCAGCCCAATTACAAGGGTTTGGCAAACTTCTCTTTTTCCATACTAACATGTTTTAGCTCCAGCCTGGGTAGACTATTTTTTGAGTTCCTGATAAAAGCAAGGTTATCCTTGTCGGTCAATCAGATGTAATTTCAGGCTTCAAGTAGAAACTGCTGTCCTTAAAGCCACCTACAGCTCCAAGCTTCATGGGCCCTCTCCCTGCATTATAAATAGAGTCCCTTACACTCATCTGTCCCTTGCAGCCCTGTCCTAGGTATGATTTCAGTGTTACTCTTCCAGCTCTTTCTGGCTTAACTCTAACCTTTCCAACCTTCTTTTCAGTCTCTTTGGTCTTCAGATGATGTTTCTAGGTGCTTCCTCCATTTCCATCTTCTATCCCAATTCACGCTTCCTTTCCAGAGATTATTTTAGCCTTAAACTTTCTGCCTATGATCAATGTTTCTTCTTTCAATAAATTTTTGTGGGATTATGGGGTGCCTGGGTGGCTCAGTCATTTAAGCGTCTGATTCTTGGTTTAGGCTCAGGTGACAGTCTCATGGTTCATGTGTTCAAGCCCTGAATCAGGCTCTGTGTTGATGGCTTTCCCTGTCACTCTTTTCCTCCCCTGCTCATTTGCTCTCTACATACATACATACATACATACGTACATACATACATAAACAAACTTTGAAAAAGTTTTTGTGGCCTTAAAAAATAATATTCCCAGGATCGATATGTTCATCCACATATTCATCAGGAAACCTGTTACCTTGTTAAAACAAGCATTTTAATTATCTTCAAATTGTGCCGAAGAAACAGAAGTTTCTCCAATAGAACTTGCAGAAATAACAGGCACTGGTATCTGTAAAGCAACGCTTCTCAACCCCAATTGCATGCAGAAATCACAAGCCGGTACTGGGGTGTACCTCAGAGATTCTGTTTTAAGTGGCCCTGGTTGAGGCCCAGAGATCTGTATTTCTCAAAGTGATTATAATGTGTAGTCAAGGATAAAAATCCACCCTCAAGTGTCAGATTGTAGCATTCTGGGTAAAAAAAGCAGCCTTGAGTAAGGACAGCACTACTGGCTTAGGCACCACGGAGAGAAAGAAAGTGCAGAGGCCAGCATGTGCGGTAGACTTGCATAGGAGCAGGGTGCTGAGAAGAGCCAGTGGAGCCTGGAACCATGAAATGCAAGAAGACTGTCATGTTAGAATTTATGAGTCCTTTATGAACAATCTGTACTCAGACTTAAACCAGAATTAGTAACAGAAAGACATCAGGGAGGTATTTCATGACTTAGGCTAGCAGCAGAGTGTAAACTAAAATAACGAGTCAGGCCAGAATCAATTAAGAATATATTTTATCATATGTTAAAGAGAAATAATTAATTTAGAAAGAGAGATGGTCAAAATTAACGTGCAAACAAGTTGATAAAAGAAAAAAATTTCCATCTCTGGCCCCTGAGACTGCCTCTTCTTCTAACTTCCACCAGCCAAGCCAGCATCCCAGAAATATGGTCCTATTTCTCAGCCTCCAATTCACTCATCCACTCACTGGGACTTTGAGGCCACCTTCAGCAAGATCAACAGTGAGCTTCTTATTGGTCAATCCCATGATCCCCTTTCAGTAATCTTACAGAGTATCCATTAGATTCAGAGAGAGTTGAGCACTCTATTTAATTTCTCTTTCTTTGGCTTTTGTGACACTGCTATCTTGTTGACTATCTTCCTCTATGTTGGAAAATCTTACTATGTTTTCCTTTTGTAGTTAAGTGTCCCTTAAGTTCCCGTTCTTATTCAGGATTCTGTCTTTGGCCACACCTTACAAAACACACTTTGCCCAGGCACTTTCAACTCTTATGGTTTCAACTACTCTCAAGAGGCTGAAGACATACACACCTTTGTCTCCTGCCCAAGCATCAAGCCCACACTCTACAACTTGGATGTTCTCTCATGTCATTCATGGGCACATTATACTCAATATGTTCAAAAATGAATTTATTATCTTTCTAACAATTTTTATTACCAGACTCTCTTAGTCATCCTAGTTGGAACTAAGAAACTATTCTTGACTTATATTTTTCTCTCTCTTCCATAATAATATACATTATCTTACTCAACAAAGTGTGTTTAAGGACTAAAAGCTTTGACATCATCTGAGAGCTTGTTAGAATACAGAATCTCAGCCCTCATGCCAGAGCTGCTAAATTAAAATTTGTATTTTTTTAAGATCCCCTGTTTATTCTCTCTATAGCAAAGTTTAAGAGGCACAGCATAATTCATGCCTTGAAACTCTGATTCAACTCCTTCTCTCCATCTCTGCTGCTATTGTCATAATCCAGACCATTAGTTCTGAAAATTAGCTACATGTTACAACCACTTGGGGATTTTTTTTTCTAATACCCATACCAGGTAATACCCCCTGGACATTCTGACTTAATTAGTCTAGAGTGGAGCCCAGGGCTTAGTCATTTTGAAAAAATTCCCCTAGTTTGTGTTACTAGGTAGCCCACACTGAGAACCACTCATTGAGGCCATAATCACCCTTCAACAAGATTATTATAATAGTCTGCTAACTGGTGTCTCATTCTTCAATCTTTACAATTTTCCCTCTTCCTAGGAAAATGGGCTTTCTTAACATCTCGATTTAAAACCTTTCAATGGCTAATGTTGACTTCAGCATTAAGCACGTATACTAAAGCCAGACATTCATGGCCCTCCATCATCTGTCCCTTGCTTATTCATCCAAAGCCATTTCCACCACAACCTTTCTTCCCCTTGTGTTCTTCTGCATTGCAGTCAAGCTGAATTGTTTACAGTTTACCAAATGAGTCATGGTGTTTTTCCCTCTGTGTCTGCTCTTTTTTAAAACAGCTTTATTGAGGTATAAATGGTATACAAAGAACTATACATATTCAATCAGTACAATTTGATGAGTTCAGACATATGCAAACATGTAGCAGACAAATCCAACACCTTTCAGAATAGCTTTGTATCACTTTGTTTTATGTATATATGTTTTGTGTGTGTGGCAAGAACACTTAACATGAGATCTACTCTCTTAGAAAATGTTGAAGTACACAACTTTCAGCAATTTCTAAACTTCACTATGTTCATCTACAGTGAAAAGACTTGTAGCAGAATAACAGTAAAATGTACTATTTTGACATTGTGTTTCATTTTGGTAGTAAGAAACATCTATCTCAACTAACCTTCTCCTAAGAACTGTGTCTGCTGTGACCTCCTTGCCCAGAGGAGATATCACTAAGCAATTGATGGACACTGTCAGAAGTATAACTTGGAGGACTTAAAAACTAAAGCTATATTAAAAGGAGGAAATGATGGGGGCGCCTGGGTGGCTTAGTCGGTTAAGCGTCTGACTTTCGCTTAGCTCATGGTCTTGCGGTTCGTGGGTTCGAGCCCCGCGTCGGGCTCTGTGCTGACTGCCAGCTCAGAGCCTGGAGCCTGTTTCAGAGTCTGTGTCTCCCTCTCTCTCTGACCCTCCCCTGCTCACGCTGTCTCACTCTCTCTCCTAGAAATAAATAAAACATTAAAAAAAAAGGAGGAAATGATGTAACATAACAAAAATTTTGTCCAAAGGTATTTATTAAATTACATATTGAGGGTTTCCTATATGTTAGGCACTATGGAAGATATTAAACCAGTTCCTGACAATAAAGATATTAATATGAGGGGGAAATAAAGCATTCATGCAACAATAATACCTGATACTGACTTAATACTTTATGTCAGACAGTGTATATAACCCTCACATCAACTCCAGAAGAAGACAGACATGATTAAAATTTTTGACTGTAGGTGAAGACAGAAAAATTTCCTAAATTTCTCAAGGGCACCGAGTTAACAAGTGGGAGAGGTTAAATTTATACCAGGCACTGTCTAACTCCAAAAGCTGCACTCTTATGCACTGCCCTCTGCTAATTCTTTACAATCAAGAAATGATGGCTAAATGTCATCTGAATGCTGCAAAGCATTGGCAGTATAATAATCTCCCAATCTTACAGTTAAACAAGAAGCTAATTATCTTAAGATAAAAATTCATTCAGTCTTCTGATGCTGAAAATTTAGCTACTTGGACACATCTGGTTGATTCACAGAACCTTTACTTTTCATCCAGATTGCCTGTCATTATAAATGCCATAACATAAACACAACCAAACTTGAACTGCTCAAGCTTTTCTAAATGGACCTCAAGGTACTCATTACTCTTATGGAAGTGTAATGTTGATTTTGATGTACTAGCTATCATCTTTTATGTGATGCCCTATAATTAAAAATGTACAATGCTTCGTTACAGGGATATAAACTAGAAAATAGTAAGTTGTATTGATGAGAAATATTACCATTTACTTCTTTCTGAAGAACATGGAAAAATGAGAAATATCACTGGGGTTGCATTCATCTCTGTGGACTGAGGAACTGGTGTTAATCCAACATCTTATGTTCTAAGTTAGTGAATAGAGGTCCAGACTCCTAGTACTGAAGGCAGAACACAGCAAAGGAAAAGTTACGGCAACAAAGTCTGCCCACTAGGCAGATAATAAGACAAGAAAACTACAGGATAAGAACTTTTTTTTCCTCAAAAAGTTGAATGTGGTGTGTGCTGGGTGTATATAAAGCCTAGAGCAACCTGGTTCAGTAATAGTGCTGCCTTGTTATTTCACGAGGGTCTATTCCTGGACAAGATATCTTGGAATAGAGATGCTAGCATTAAACTTTTGCTTGAAGAATTTCCTGATGAGTCAGAATCTTCCTTCATGTAGAGCCTCCCACGCACCCTATCCTGCTACTTTGATAGTTTTACTGTCTTTCCTTTCAAAGTAGGGGTTTGGCTACTTATCAAGCTATTTATGAATATTGTTATTCATACATTTACATATTCTTGTGTTATGTAAACCAATCATTTTTCAAAACATATCATTAATTTCATTTGTGGCATCTATCCATCTCACTAATTAATTGTTTGATAATTATCATTATTTGCCAATTGACCACCATAAACAAAGCACACAGAAATTTGATCAAACGTATTTGCATGCAGTCAAATCCTATCAACAAAGTTATTTGGAGCACACATCATATGTTACCCACACGAATAGGAATGAAATGACTACATCATAATACCCCAGCAGCAGCCAGTCAAAAATATGACCATAAAGATTTTCTGTTTTGTTTGTTCTTTGTTTAATATTTAGAGTTATTTTCCTTTATTTCTAAAATCCCCTATTCTTTGTTGTAAAATCAGAAATTACTAATGCAAAAAAAAGAGGGAAGGAGAAAAAAATTAAATGAGGAGGGGTAGAAGGTGAGATGATCACGTGCATCCCCAACAACTCCGAACAAGGAGTTAAATTTTCCAAAGAATAGGTTCTAGAGTAGAACCCCATGCCCATATCTATTCATTAGCTAGCATGAACTATAGTAATATTCTTTAATTTTTTTAATGTTTATTTACTTTTGAGAGAGAGAGAGAGAGAGAGCAAGTGGGGGAAGGGCAGAGAGAAGGAGACACAGAATCTGAAGCAGGCTTCAGTCTCTGAGCTATCAGCACAGAGCCCCATGTGGGGCTCAAACTCATATACCTTGATATCCTGACCTGAGCTGCAGTCAGATGCTTAACCGACTAAGCCACTCAGGTGCCCCTATAGTAAAATTCTTAATGGTGAGTTGCTCTTTTTAATTTTGAACCTGGAGTAATTGCAACAAACTGTAGACTTACTAGCCCTGATTTAAAAATAAATGATTGGATCAGAGTATACAAAAATTTTAAAAGTGGGTAATCAGGAAAGCACATGAGAACTCATGGCAGTGCAGAATCAAGTGAAACATGAAGATTCAAAGACAAGCATAGATATATTTTTTTTAACATTTTATTTATTTCTGAGAGAGAGAGACAGCATGAGAAGGGGAGGTTCAGAGAGAGAGGGAGACACAGAATCTGAAACAGGCTCCAGGCTCTGAGCTAGCTATCAGCACAGAGCCTGACGTGGGGCTCAAACCCACCAACTGTGAGATCATGACCTGAGCCGAAGTCGGCTGCCCAACTGACTGAGCCACCCAGGCGCCCCTAGAGATATATTTTTTAGTTACATGCAAGGAAAGCTTTCAGCAGTTACTTAGAATACAGATATTGGAACTAACATTAAATGGTCTATTTCCTTAGATATGTATCTTTTTTATTTTTATTTTTTTAAATATTTTTATTCTAGGAGAGAGAGAGAGGGAGAGAGAGAGAGCGTGAGCAGGGGAAGGTCAGAGAGAGAGGTAGACACAGACTCTGAAATAGGCTCCAGGCTCTGAGCTGGCAGTCAGCACAGAGCCCGACGCGGGGCTTGAACCCACAAACCACGAGATCATGACCTAAGCGAAAGTCGGATGCTTAACCGACTAAGCCACCCAGGCGCCCCTTATTTTTTAATTCCAGTATAGTTGACATATAATGTTATGTTGTTTTCAAGTGTACAATATAGTTTTTCAAAATTCCATGCATCACCCTGTGCTCTTCAGAACAAGTGCACTCCTAAATCCCCATCATCTATTTCACCCATTCCCCACCCCCTTCCCCTCTGGTAACCATCAGTTTGTTCTCTCTAGTTAATAGTCTGTTTCTTGATTTATCTTTCTCTCTCTCTGTGCGTGTGTTTTTCCTCCCCCCCTTTTCCCCCATTTGTTTTGTTTTTTAAATTTCACATGAGTGAAATAACATGATATTTGTCTTTCTCTGACTGACTTTCACTTAGCATTATACTCTCTAGTCCCATCTGTGTTGTTACAAATGGCATGATTTCATTCTTTTTTATGGCTGAATAAATATTCCATTATAGATACAGATATAGATATAGACATAAGCATAAACATAAACATAGTTTGGCTATTGCAAATAATGCTGCTGTAAACATAGGGGTGCTTGTACACCTTTGAATTAGCGGTGTGTATTTTTGGGGTAAATACCTAGCAGCATGATTACTAGATTGTAAGGTAGTTCTATTTTTAACTTTTTGAGGAACTTCCACACAGTTTTCCACAGTGGCCACACCAGTTTGCATTCCTACCAACAGTGTAAGAGAGTTCCTTTTTCTCCACATTTCTTCCAATATTTATTGTTTCTCATGTCATTGAATTTAGCATTTCTGGCATATATGAGGTGACTTTTCACTGTGGTTGTGATTTGCATTTCCCTGATGATGAGCAACGTTGAACATCCTTTCATATCTTTTGGCCATCTGGATGTCTTCTTTGGAGAAATGTTTGTTCAAGTCTTCTGCCCATTTTTTAAATTGGATTATTTGTTTTCTGGGTGTTGAGTTGTAGTAGTTCTTTATCTATTTTAAATACCAACCCTTTATCAGATATGTCATTTACAAATATCTTCTCCTATTCAGTACGTTGCCCTTTAGTTCTGTTGATTGTTTCCTTCACCATACAGAAGGCTTTCATTTTGATGTAGTCCCAATAGTTTAGTTTTGCTTTTATTTCCATTGCTTCAAGAGACTTATTTAGAAAAATAAGCCTATGTCAGGGGCGCCTGGGTGGCTTAGTCGGTTAAGCGTCCGACTTTTGCTTAGGTCATGATCTCGCGGTTCGTGGGTTCGAGCCCCGCATCGGGCTCTGTGCTGACTGCCAGCTCAGAGCCTGGAGCCTGTTTCAGTCTGTGACTCTCTCTCTGACCCTCCCCTGCTCACACTGTCTCTCTCTCTCTCTCCTAGAAATAATAAACATTAAAAAAAATTAAAAAAAAAAAAAGCCTATGTCAGAAAACTTACTGCCTGTGTTCTCTTCTTGGATTTTTATGGTTTCAGTTCTCATCTTTAGGTCTTTATCCACTTGCAATTTAATTTTGTGCATCATGTAAGATACTGGTCCAGTTTCATTCTTTTGCATGTAGCTGACCAGTTTTTCCAATACCATTTGTTGAAAAGACTGTCTTTTTCCTACTGAATATTATTTCCTGCTCTGTCAAAGATTAATTGACTACATAATTGTGGGCTTATTTCTGGACCTTCTATTCTGTTCTATTGATCTATATGTGCACTTTTGTGCCAGAATGATACTTTTTAAATTATTACAGCTTTGTGATATACCTTGAACTCTGGAATTGTGAGAGATATGTATCTTAATGATAAACTGTTGTACACTTTGATGTTAACTTTTGACCAAACTACCTAGTAAAATATATGAAATTCAACCATATGGTTCCTTTTACTCTCAATTACTTCTTCTGCTTTTTTTAAATTGCTGAGATTTTTAATGAGATAATTGTAGATTCACAGGTAGTTATAAGAAATGATACAGAGAGATCCCTTGTATACTTTTTCATTTTCTCTGGAATAAATCCTCAGGAGTACAATTGCTGAGTTATATAGTAGTTGCGTGTTTGGTTTTATGAGAAACTGCCAAACTGTTTTTTATAGTTTCATCTATTTTTTATTTTAAGCATTCTGATAGGTGTGTAGTGATATCTTGTGGCTTTAATTTGTACCTCCTTGATGTATATGTTTCTTTGTTATCTGTATATCCTCTTTGTTAAAATGTCTATTACTGCCTTTTGCTTATTTTCTAATTACATTGTTCGGTTTTATACTGTTGAATTGTGAGTGCTCTTTATATATTCTAAATGCTAGTCCTTTGTTGGAGATGAGACTTAGACATGTTTCCTTCCAGTCTGAGTTTGTCCTTTCATCCAACTCACATGGGCTTTCACAGAGAAAAAGTTTACATTTTAGTGAATACCTATTTGTCAATTTAGATTGTGCTTTTAGAATTTTTTTAACAGCCTTAGTTCCCAAAGATTTCTTTATGGTTTTCTCTGAAAAAAGTCTTGTAGGGACACCTGGGTAGCCCAGTCAGTCAAGCATCCGACTTCAGCTCAGGTCATGATCTCCTGGTCTGTGGGTTTCAGCCCCGTATCAGGCTCTGTGCTGACAGCTCAGAGCCTGGAGCCTGCTTCCAATTCTGTGTCTTACTCCCTCTGCCCCTACCCTCATCTCTCTCTCTCTCTCTCTCTCTCTCTCTCAAAAATGAACAAACATTAATTTTTTTTAAGTTTTATAGTTTTACATCTTACATTTAACTCTGTGATTTATTTTTATTTAATTTTTGTATAGGATTTGTATTTTAGGTCGAGGGTCTTTTTGTTTTGTTTTTGTTAATGTTTCTGCCATGCATACTCAATTGTGCAGGCAGCATTTGTTGAAAGGGCCAGTTTTCCTTTACTGAATTGGTTTGTTACCTTTGTCAAAAATCAACTAGGAATATTTATATGGATGTATCTCTGCAATTTTATTCTGATCCATTGACTTATATCCCTGTTCTTCCACCAGCACCACGTTGTCTTACTATAGCGATATGATAAGGCTTAATACCAACACCAAGTAGAGTAATTCTGCCCACCTTATTTTTCTTTGTCAAGATTGTTTTAACTGTTTTAGGGCCCGTGCATTGCCAAAGAAATTTTATAGTACGTATGCCGGCCCCTTCAAAAAGAACTTTTTAAGAAGTTTTTATATGATCTGCTAGATTTTATTTTTAAAATACAAGGTAAAGAGCTATTTTAGTTACTAAAAACTAGTTTTTAAATTTTTTAATATTTATTTATTTTTGAGAGAGAGAAAGAGAGAGAAAGACAGCGTGCGAAGGAGGGGCAGAAGGAGAGGGAGACACGGAATCCAAAGCAGGCTCCAGGCTCTGAGCTGTCAGCACAGAGCCCAACACGGGACTTGAACTCACAAACCGCGAGATCATGACCTGAGCTGAAGTCGGACACTTAACCGACTGAGTCACCCAGAAGCCCCTAAAAACTGGTTTTTTAAAAAGACAGACTCTTGGACAAATACAAGTATCTTGATGAACGTGCTCTTGTTCAGATGTTCCACAGATTGCAGAAGGGGATGGTCAGGCCCTGTTCCCATAGTAAGATTATCAATCACGTATCTTATATCAGGTAATTCAGTAATCACTATTTTTTATTTTCGTATAGACAGCAATGGCATAAAAACAAGATGAGCTTTGCTGCTCTACAGACATCTATCTTGTGCAAAGGGAATAGCAATACCTGCTTATGTTTATACTCTGGCAGAGCTAAGATTAGGATGAATTTGTTCTCTTCTGCAGAAAAGGAACTGGCATCTTAGCTAAATAGTCATTATTTTACACTGATAAATTTTAAGCTTTTATTCACATTCATCATAATTAGAATCAGAATTCTACATGAGGCCCTAGTAACCGCCTCTAGAAAATCAAACGGATTGTAATTAGGAATTGATGAGATATTTGGCAGAACCATGGAGCCTTCTGGGTCACTTTCTGCATGTTCTCTGTGAAGGGCCATCCACAGGAAGCAGCTGGAACTTGAAAAGGACGTTTGACTGGTAAATTGACTTGATTGATTCAAATTTGATTACATACTAGAAACACATTTAGTTCAAGTTAAGCGCATTAATATATATCAGTTAGGATAAAGACCCAATTGCTTCTTTGTTATTCATTAATGAAACTTAATGACTTCGACAAAACATTAATGAACAAAAAATATTGGCTTGCATAATTCATTTGGAAAAATTAATTAATTGTTGTATTAAGGGCAGCCTGTTCCACAGAGTAATTACGGAGTCTTTGAAGGAGAATTGCTTTATGTTATTTATTTAGCAAGCTGTTGTTTACCTTTTCCATTTTACATTGATTTGTTATGCATATAGTTTTTTGCCCCTACAGAAGGAAATTAAGTCCATTCAAAATGATGATGTAACCATGTTCTTATAATTGATAAGGTGACTGCATTGTAATAGGCTTGCTAAACTCAGCATGCATTACAGAGGCAGTAATATTCTACACAACCAGATTTTCAACAGTAATATCTGACAAATTATGTCCTGTTTAGTAAGCAACTAGAAGGCAGAAGTGAGGTAAAATAAACTTTAGCAAGTTAGCATTACGGTTCTTTTTTTTTTTTTTTTTTTGACTAGGCAAAGCCATGGTTTGTTAATATTGTAACATAAAAGTGCCAGAACTAAATATTTAATAAGAAAATTGAAATATTTAATGTTTTCTGAAATGCAATATCAAGGGCCATATGAATGAATAATTAAACATAGAGCTGAATCAATAGTTTAGAATTCTAATTTTCTTTCACGTGTGTTTTCTTCTATGGCTTTGAATTTTCATCATAGAAAAATTCTTGGTAAGTACAGACTGACTGACTAATGACTTTCATCAGTTTGACAATTAGTACAATAGTAAGAATTAATATTATTAAAATTAATCCTCAGTATAATGTTTATTATATTATGTTTTCATTAGATTCAACAAGGAAAAAGCGAGGAATTTGCTTTAAATTGGAACCAGGTGATCAAAGGCTACCCTTCTTTTAGAAGATAATTCATTATCTGCTGTGAATAAATGAAAGCATTTCCACATTGAATTGCCTCAAAGAGACTTTCATTCCATCACAGGGTAGATTATTTTGCAGGTAATAGCAAGACCACTTGCATAATAGAACCATGTTTCATTAAGATAAAAAAAGATAAAACCTGAAGTAGTCGCATTCCAAAATAAATCAGCCCAGCTCTCTGCCGATTGGCTTTGCTTTTTCATTAGTGTATGGATATGATGGATATTTTTCAAAACCTAGTTTAGACAAGCTGTTCAGAAAGGAATGAGTTCTCCAGATCACATGAAAATTAAGGTGAAAATAGATGTTCTTCCTCCCTCCCTCCATGGAAATATTTAAGAATAAGAGACAATTATTTCTCAGAACTGTTAAGTCCTCTCAGGATTTTTCTCCTTCATACATTATGCAGCAACTATTTTAAACTCGTCTTATCTCAGAGGGGTGAATGATAGAGAAAATAAATGAAGGGCAGCCACTGAATATCATTCCTTCTGGAGACAGAGGCACAGGTCTGCCTGAGTCCCTCATTTCTATGATTCCACTGAAGCAAAGAGCTCAAACCTTTTTCTTAACATGAGATTTCCCTCACTTCATTCATTTCTCAAGTAACCACCGGATGGCAGCATAGGACGATAAATCAAAATTGATCGCTTCATTCAAAATCCTCCACCAGAGGTGATTAATCAGACTGGATTCCTTTTGGTGCCTACCACACGGAACTGGTAACAAATTCATTCACGGGGAAAATGTGTGTGATATTTAGTCCACCCGTGTGTGGTTGCAATGACACCTCACCCAGTAATTTCTCAATTGAGTTCAGTAGAAAGCATAACAGCATCTATCTTTCATGCTGTAGTATCTTGTAGGGTCATGGTGTTACCAGTGTGAACACGAATTTGTAGTGAGAAATATTAGAGCTTCAAGAAATGTAAAATATCTGTCCATGACAGTCTTACAGTTTGCTTTTTAGGAATCAGTACCCAGTTTCTTTTCTCTGGTGCTGTTTCCCTCTCATAAAAAAAGAAACTAAAACTGTCCAAAAATCCATTCTGATTATATCAAGTTCTTTCAGCTCATTAACGCAGGATTTTTAATGCTCCCATTACCTTTTTGCAGAATGGGATATAATTTATCTTCTAGCTGCATGAACTAGCCCATGAATTTTAGGTACTTTTTAAAGTTGAAAACTTGTAATCTTTTCAAAAATTAGTTTAGATTTACTATTCCCACATTCTGTATTTTGTTACTTTAGATGTATGTCCTATTTCCTCACATGCCTACAATCACTTCAAATGATGTTAGTTGTCATGTTTAGCAATCCTCACTTAGGACAGCATTTCCCCTCGGATGTTAACTACTATTCCGTAAGGAAATGTTTCATAGAAGATGTTTCATTTAAGGAATTCTATATACCCTCCTTTTTGAAGAAAAGGAATACGCACTAACATTAAGTCTCTGAAAACTCCTACAAAGAACTATTTTATCTTTTATAAATCCAGCTTTTGAATCCCGCCATTAACTTGCACCAATAAATGCTGATTTAAAACATCTAATTCAAATCGTTAAGATTACATTTCAAGTTCCATAATATCTCCCACATTCAAAACTGGCATCTGACATCACAAATACTAACTATCCAATCCACTTAGTTGTCAACACAAAATATTTAACCCTGAAGATGTCAAAATTCCTGAGACAACAATTTTAACTCTGTTTTTTAAAAATTCTTACAGGGGTGCCTCGGTGGCTCAGTTGGTTGGGCAGCCGTTTTCATCTCAGGTCATTGAGCTCACAGCTTGTGAATTCAAGTCCCTCGTTGGACTCTGTGCTGACAGCTCAGAGCCTGGAGCCTACTTCGGATTCTGAGTCTCCCTCTCTCTGCCCTTCCCCCACTCACCCTATGTCTCTCTCTCAAAAATAAATAAACAATAAAAAAAGTTAAAAATAGGGACGCCTGGGTGGCTCAGTCGGTTAAGCATCCGCCTTCCGCTCAGTTCATGATCTCTCGGTTCATGGGTTCAAGCCCCGTGCGGGGCTCTGTGCAGACAGCTAGCTCAGAGCCTGGAGCCTGCTTCGGATTCTGTGTCTCCCTCTCTCTCTGACCCTCCCTTGCTAATGCTCTCTCTCTCTCTCAGAAATAAATAAAACATTTTAAAAATTTTAAAAAGTTAAAAATAAAAGTAAAATAAGTAAAAATTCTTACATATCTTAAATGACATAAATAATTCAGTTTATCTAAAATATATTTTTAAAAAATAAAATAAAATACATTTTTATGTAAAGTTTGCGCACCATGGAACTATAACTCGGACAAAACCTTGAAAAATAACTTATCAATATATGTTGCCATCTTGTGGCCATTTCTTAAATCACAGTTTGGACTGAAATTGAGTGGACATTTGGCTTAAAGGTGTCACAACAGTAATTACATCCAGAAATAGAATTTTAGAGTAGATCATCACTGAACTCAGATTAACTTATAATTCTCTTTGTTATGAGAATTTAATTCCAGGAAATCTATTAAGTTATTTCACTTACCAATTTTCTAAATATACTAAATGCCTCTAAGTGTAAAGAAGTTTACTATTTCAAAGGGGTTGGATACTAGGCTGATTTTGATATGCCTACTCATGTATATTTCCACCTGGCTGTTCATATACATTTAATTTCCCAATCATGTCAAGTTAGTGATTGGCACATTGCCTTTCAGAAGAAATAATAATCATAATATATACGCTAATTGGAAATAATGAAAATTAAACCTGTGTTCGGTTCCCCAAGTGATGGAATGTGCCTAATCTAAGCCTTAATCTAAGTATTGTTATTACTTAACAAATACTTTTTAAATACCTTCCTAGTGTGATATATGCTGGTATGTAGAAATAAATAATAAGCAGGATACATCCAATCTCTGGCTCATGGGACATCTACAGGAGGAAACAAGCTTTGAATGATTAATAATACATGGAAAGTACTTAATTAGAATGTAACCTAATAATCAGTTCCATCCATTCCTTAGTGTATTGGGGAAGAAGGGGTTTTCACACATCCACCCATTTATGTACCCAGGAGCTTCTTCTCTGCCTCTATCCCCCTGTTGATCACACATGTATCACCCACTGCCACCCAACACAGCGTTGCTGTCGACCACAGGACTCAGTCAATGGGAAATAGCCCCCTTTCCTTTACTGGTTGCCTTCTTGGTCTCTCAAAATACCAAGACAAGGGGCGGCTGGGAGGCTCAGTCAGTTAAGTGTCCAACTTCAGCTCATCATGATCTCGCAGTTCAGGGGTTCAATCCTGCTGTGGGGGTCTGTGCTGACAGCTCTGAGCCTGGAGCCTGCTTCAGATTCTGTGTCCTCCTCTCTCTCTCCCCTCCCCTGCTTGTACTCTGTCTCTCTCTCACACACACAAATAAATAAAACATTTAAATAAATAAATAAATAAATAAATAAATAAATAAATAATAAAGGTTTCAAGACAACATTTAGGATGATTCTTGAAAAATTAATAGAAATCAGCTTGGAGCGCCTGGGTGACTCAGTCAATTGAGTGTCTGACTTTGGCTCACGTCATGATCTCGTGGTTCATGAGTTCGAGCCCCATGACAGGCTCTGTGCTGACAGCCTGGAGCCTGCTTCAGATACTGTGTCTCCCTCTCTCTGACCCTCTCCCACTCATGCTCTGTCTCTCTCACACAAATAAACATTAAAAATGAAAAAAAAAAAAAGAAATTAGTTTGAATACAGGGGATCAGACTTGTAAGGGAATGAGAATTCTAAGTAGACCAAAAGTCATATTCAAAGGCCTCAGTATGAAAAGGAGCATCAATTAGTAATAAACGTACATGACCATTTCTTAGCAGTCAATTGTAATTACTTCAAGTCAGCTTTTTTTGAAATATGTATTTCTTCCGGTGTTATGTCTCTTTATGTTATTAAATTTGGGACATGGTTATACTCCAATGGTATCTACTCTCAATTTTCTCCAGACTAAGTACACTAAACCATCCAATCCAACCCTGAAAGTACAGAAATGAGAGTCCAATTATAACCACATCCCTGCTTCAGCAAATGTGCAGAAGTCAGCTTGGAAATTCAGGGGCTGGGGACATCATGAGGCAGAGATCCTCATATGACATGAATTACAGTATGGTCCAAGACATTGGCAGGCTGGTCATCCCACTCAGCTGATGGACATGGAGTGCAAGCAATGTTTCTACTTGCAAGCAAGTTTTCTTGGGGCAAGCAATGTTTCTACTTACACAGAAACAGGGCTGTTGACAGTTGAGGTCTCTGGATATAATCGTATGACCTCTCCACTCACACTATTCACAGCTAGCACCTGGGAGTCTCCCCCGTAAACAACAAAGGGCTGAGGTCAGCTCCCAAGCCTGACAGTGGTTTCACTCAAAATGATACTGACCCCTCTGGATGGATTCTTCCTGTCCTAGAGAGTCACCTTGCCTTCAAAGATAGGCTGAATCTCTTTCTTCACTACAACCAGAGTGTAGGAAAAAGTGAAGAGAAAGAGAGAGAGGAGAGTTTTCATAGCTTCCTTACTTGGAAAGAAGTTCAAAAGTACTTGGGGAAAGATAAGCATTAATCAGCAAATAAGAAAGAAAAAAGGTTAGGTACATAATAAAATTAAGGTAGAAAACAATCCTAATACAACAATTGACTGAAGTTTAAGACCATTGTGCAGTGAGAGAGAGAATAAAAGAGACAGAAAGAAAGATGCTTTTATTTTCAAAGTGATTATTTTTAATCAGTCCCTCCTCAACAGAGTTTCAATTTTCAAAACTTGAGTAAAATAATAGATGTGTCCCCATTTGTTTCAAATATTTTTAGTCTTTGGAATTTTTTCAAATTTGATTTTATTGGGGTAAGAAACTAAACATGAGACATACCCTCTTAAATTTTCAAGTGTACAGTACAGTATTGTTGATTACAGGGTAAATGTTGTACAGCTGATCTCTAGAACTTTTCTATCTTGCATGACTGAAACATTACATCCACTGAACAGCAACTCCTCATTTCTCCCTCCCTCAGCCCCTGTCAACCACCATTACACTCTCTGAGTCTCTAAATTTGACTATTTTAGACATTCATATAAGGAAAATTATGCAGTATTTTTCTTTCTGTGACTGGCATATTTCACTTAGCATAATGTCCTCATTGTTCATCCATATTGTTGCATAGGGCAGAAATTCCTTTTTAAGGCCAAATAAAATATTCCACTGAATATATATGCTACATTTTCTATATCCATCTGTCAATGGAAGCTTGGGTTGTTTCCAAAGCTAAGCTATTATGAACAGGGCTGCAATAAACATGAGTGTTAATATCCCTTTGAGATTCTGATTTCATTTTTAAAATAAATATCTACAAGCAGAATTGCTAGATCATATGGTAGTTCTATTTTCAATTTATTAAGGAAACTTCACACTGTTTTCCATAGTGGCTGCCCTGGTTTTGCATTTTTATTAACAGTGTAGAAGGGTTCTAATTTCTCCATATCCCAGCTTACTATTATATGTGTGTGTGTTTTAATAATAATCATCCTGACGAGGGTGAAGTAATATTATCTGAGATTTCTGTCTGCATTTCCCTGATGCTTAATGACATAAACCATTTTTTCCATACACTTATTGGCCATTTGTATGGTTTCTTTAAAGAGGTGTCTATTCAAGCCTTTTGCCCATTGTTATACCAGGTTATTAGTTTGTTGTTGTTGTTATTGAGTTGCGGGAATTCCTCAAATATTTGCGGGATTAACTCCTGATCAGATATATAGTTTCCAAATATTTTCTCCCATTCTGTAGGTTGCCTGTTTTACTTCATTGATTTTTTTTCCCCCTCTGCTGTGGATCTCTGGAATTTCAAACTGTTTGGAAGCTATCAGAGTCCCAGCTCACCAACAGAAAAGTTAGGTGCTTTTTCGATATATGTACTAAAAGCTCAGTACAACTAAATGAAAGTAAAAAAAAAAAATCCACCGCTGAATAAAAATTATCCCAAAACTCAGTAGCTTTGAAAAACACATATTTACTCTCTTTTCACAGTTTCTTTGCTTAAGAAATCCAGCTCAGGGTGCCTGGGTGGTTCAGTTGGTTGGGCATCCAACTTCGGCTCAGGTCATGATCTCATGGTTAGTGAGTTCAGCCCAGCGTCGGGCTCTGTGCTGATGGCTTAGAGCCTGGAGCCTGCTTCAGATTCTGTGTCTTCCTCTCATTCTCTCTGACCCTCCCCAGCTCATGCTCTGTCTCTTTGTCTCAAAAATAAATAAAACATTAAAAAAAATAGAAAAAAAAATAAATTCAGCTCAGCTTAGGTGCGGGTTATGCTTTCAAATCTCTCCTTATTGTAGTCATAGTGTCAGCTCAGTTTTAATCACCACAAGGCTCAGGTGGGCAAAGATATGCCCCTAGCTCACCTGGTTGTAGGCAGGATTCCTTTCTTCATGGGCAGTTGAAATGAGGGTCTTGGTTCCTTTCTGGGTATGGGCATCCCCAGCCTGGAGGCTTGCATCATCAAAAACTACAAAAAGTGCAAGCAGGCAATAGAATCTTCAAGTAAGATGGCATTTTTGTAAGCAACTTACAGAAGTTACATTTCATCAAGTCTGTTGTACTCTGTTGGTTAGAACCAAGTCACTAAGTCCAGCTCAGACCCAAGGGTGTGAATTCTAAGATATGGATGTTACTGGGAAACATTCTAGAAGTCTTCCTACCACAGATGGGATAAAGCCTCTTGATGAGATTTGTGGTCATCCCGAAGAGCTATTTTAACTTCTTACTATACACATTCATCACACAAGTGACTGGAGTCTCCCCTTCTGACCCACATGACACATCACCCATGTCTTTGAGACCTGAGAACACGTCTTAAGTTTTCCATTTCAAAAGAAAAGTAAGGAAGTCACTCAGCTTTGGATGATACAGTGGATAATGTGCAATCCGTGCACCGTAGTGATATCTGACAGGGTGCACATTTCAGCAGGCAGCCGCAGAAGTTTCAGAACCACCTAAAATCTAGGCAATACTTAACTTCATTCATATTTAATCACACTGAATCAGTCAGCAATAATATTGAATATTTGGATTCATCATTGGATAGGGCACTGTATGGGTCAGGGTTTAGAGAAAACAGAATATATTTGAGCTAGTTTTAGCAAAAGATATAAGGGAATTAAGTTCTTACAGACCTGTGAAGTTTGAGGTAACAGAATGAATTAAATTGAGCTGAGCTGAACAAGTTGAACATGTAGGAAATAACACAGAGCCGCTCAGGTACTATGGGAGCTGTTTCTATAGTGGCTTGTTCCAGGAGTGAACTACCACTGCCACATCCCTGAAATCACCACGATCAGGTAAAAGCCACAGTCAAGGAGCATCAGTTAGCAGGAAGCTTTCAGAGAAAAATAGGGCACCTCCAAAAGACATTTTCAGAAGAATGGCATGGAAGAAATGAAAACCAGCCCTCTGCCTGTCTTCTACCTTCCAACTCCCATGCAAAACCATCTGCTGGATAGAACCTACATTGTAGCCAGAACCCAAATCCAATGGAGTCTGAGACATGTAGCTTTTGTTTTTCTAGCTTGTGCACTACAGGAAGGTACAGCAGAAGGCAGAGGGAATGGATATTTTGAGTGGTTCTGGGTCAATCTGAGCGACAGCTTGTCAGGCCTTTGAACTGTACTCAAAGGAATTCTTGGCACCATCAGATGCAAGACTATAGCTATGTCTCTTTGCTCTCATTGTACCAGCTCCTGGCGTCCCTTTCCTACTTCTGTTCCAGGAGCAGATGCTAGATCATCAATGTCTACAAAACGAATAGTAAGAAAAAGGAGGTTAAAATGGGATTGTGACACCACACTAACTGAGATCTATCTCTGCCAAATGTGAACAGTATTTCAGCCATAATAAGTATGCTTTAGGTTAAGAGTTTTCAAACTACCACATTTTGTTTAAGTTAAAGGTGGTTGCAATTATTACTTTTGCTTTTAGCAAACTTACATGAAGAGAAAAGCCATATGATCCAGAGAAGAGTTCATAGTCACACATAAAGACACAGATCTTGTCCTTCAGCAGCTGAGTCACAAACTGAAGAAGATTCACCATTAATCGGCATTGCATGATAGAGTCCAGGGTGCACACGCTGAGCCGATGTGTTGGCCAGATTAATTTCAGTTTCCCTTTGTTAACCAGAAGCACTACTGAATATCTTGCCACTGGATTCTAGATTTTTTTCCATACTTTGATTTTATGACAGAGGCACATTCTTCCCACTTTTTTCACTGTGGTTCTAAATGCATGACTATTTTAAGTCCATAATCACATCAACACGTGAGTACAAACTCATGGTTTTAAGTTAAAAAAAAAATTTAAAAAAATATTTTTTTAAAATTATAGCTGGGAATTTCCATCTCCTTTCCCTATTTTTTTCTTTTTGCCTCTCTTAATGAAAATTTCTTTCCCATTGGGTTACTGTAAAACCCTCCTTAATTCTTTTTTTTTTTTTTTTTTTTTTTTAAGATTTTTTATTTATTTCTAGGAGAGAGAGAGAGAGACAGCGTGAGCAGGGGAGGGCCAGAGAGAGAGGGAGACACAGACTCTGAAATTGGCTCCAGGCCCTGAGCTGGCAGTCAGCACAGAGCCCGACGCGGGGCCCGAACCCACGAACCGCGAGATCATGACCCAAGCGAAAGTCGGACGCTTAACCGACTAAGCCACCCAGGCGCCCCAAACCCTCCTTAATTCTTATAGAGTCTACTGTAATATAAAATAACTTAAACCCTCAGTGTGAATGCTGTCTCCTTCAATGCTTTTGCTTCCAGAATTCTAGTTTTCCTTTACCTTCTCCAAACTCTGGCATAGAGTCTATTCTTCTAGATAAGGATTATGACTATTTTGTTTTTACATCTGCCTGTACTGGCTTGTTTAAGAAATTTCTGACTCTGGTTTAGGATTTCAGAGTCACAATTTAGGACATTTGTCTATTATTTCTCTTGTCATCAGCCTATTATTTTCTTCTGAAGCTCGTGGTCCCATAGTCAAATGTTGCCTTTATCACCTTGTATATATTTATCTTACTCATCAAACACCTTTTCACTTTGCCACATCTGGCATCCCACTTACTACCAAGCATCAGAAAAATAACTGTGCCCTCGTAGGATTATTGCTCTTCTCAGTTTGAGCATTCTTACCCTCCTCACGAATCTCACACAGAGATTAAAAATCCATACCTTTGTGGAAAGGAAAACTCCCACATTACATGAGGTAGCTTAAAATCTGTTCTTCAGGGGCGCCTGGGTGGCTTAGTCGGTTAGGCGTCCGACTTTCGCTTAGGTCATGATCTCGCGGTTTGTGGGTTCGAGCCCCGCGTCGGGCTCTGTGCTGACTGCCAGCTCAGAGCCTGGAGCCTGTTTCAGTCTGTGACTCCCTCTCTCTCTGACCCTCCCCTGCTCACGCTGTCTCTCTTTCTCCTAGAAATAAATAAAACATTAAAAAAAAAATTAAAAAAATAAAACCTGTTCTTCAAATATTTATAAATATTTATATTTTCAAAATATTTCATCTGGTACCCTCTTTTAATGGAAATTTGCAATCTATTTTGTAAGAAGCCATTTATAATATGGAACTGTTACTGAAATATCAAGGTCTTCAGCATTTTTTCCAGCTAGCACACGTGTATAACAGTAAGATAGCAAGTACAAATTAAAAAAAAAAATACATGCTGACTTATTCAAATAAATGTGTTTGTGTAAATTCTTCTTTGATATATTTTAAAAACTGACTAAAGTAATATTTTGTTCAAACACTACCATTGTTTTCACAGGCTAAAGATAACTTGTAACATCTATTATTGAAAATACTTAGATTCTTGGAATGATATGAATAGAATGTGGATAAAATTTTGTTTATGATTTTATTTTTAAGTAATCTCTACACCCAATGTGGCACTTGAACTCACAACCCTAAGATGAAGAATCCCGCATTCTACCAAGCCAGCCAGGTGCCTCTGTGGATAAAATACTTTTGATGTCGGTAAACAAAGCTAGGATATGACATCCTGATGCACTGTATGACATCTAGATACAATTATAATAATTTCTCCTCAAACAGGGTTGACATGTAGGATAAAACCAGTTAAAATAAATTCATCAGTTGCAATGAAACAAAGAATGAAGCTTAATCATAGGCCCAAAACCTTGAAAGTAATACCAAAATAAACAAATAAAAGACTTGTGGTTTTTACAATGTAGCAGATCCTCTGACCCAACCCTATCCCAAACAGACTATGAAGAGAACAAAAGGAAATTATTTTAAAAATTTTTGAATATTCCAGGGGTGCCTGGGTGGCTCAGTCGGTTAAGTGTCAGACTTCGGCTCAGGTCATGATCTCAACGGTTTGTGTTTTCGAGCCCAGCGTTGGGCTGTGTGCTGACAGCTAGCTCAGAGCCTGGAGCCGGTTTCAGACTCTGTGTCTCCTTCTCTCTCTGACCCTCCCCTGTTCATGCTCCCTCTGTCTCTCTCTCTCTCTCTCTCTGTGTCTCAGAAATAAATAAAACATTAAAAAATAATTAAAAAATAAAAATTTTTGAATATTCCAACCAACTTCTGAGATAAACTGGGTGACACTGTGAGTGAGCAGAGATAGAAATTCCAAAGGAAAAACCATAGAGAGCAGAAAACTGTTAGAAATGGAAGTTCATGTTCACCTTGAGACCTTAGATAGGCCAGGAAGGTCACACACATCTTTTCATCTCTCAGGGAACTAGGCTGAATGGAGGACAAAACTTTGCTGCTGTAACAATAGAAAAGACTCTTACCAGTATAGTTTAGACTCATAAAATTTGTCGGACTTTGGCAAGGGTCCAAGGGTCCCTGAAAGATGGAGGGGGTCAGCGAGGGAGGGATGAGAGAGCCATCTTTCTGGTCACCAGACAGGCATCTCTGCTCTGACTGGGGCTCAACTTTATTTATCATTAAGTGTTTGGGGGATGGCACAGAAGTGGCATTTGCCTTAGACAATGATTTCTGATGACAAACTTCTTTGATATGTAAGAATTTCTCGGAAGAAAGATTTGTAGAAGACTCCTGCATAAACTTTATCAATAGTGATTGAGGTAGGGGATTTAGATGCTTATCCTAAGAGGAAGGAAGGTATCTTTAGCATACAAGACAATGCTTTTAGCATAAAAAGGGTGAAGTTACTTCTTTGTAAGCAGGGGTCAATAGCTTGTTAAGGAGAAGTATTAAGAAAAACAGGTCTTTCAGGAAATACCTTTGCTTCCATAATGACAAAAGAAGAAGTTCCTCAATAGGTTCCTTCTCAGGGAGCAATCAGCAAATTCAAGTCACTCCGAATACTGATCAAGCATGGGGGGGGAGGCGGGTGGGGCTCCAAGCAGAAACAATTGGGTGGGGGTGGCTACCTGTCCTTAACTCTAAATTAGGCTCTTTGTCTCAGGGCTAGACTCAGTTGTAACTCTGTGTTCTTAGCCCCCTTTATTATGTAAGTCTTGGATCTGCAAGGCCCATAGGAAGAGCCTTTTGACAATCATCCACAATGTTTTTATCTGAAATCTCTTTTGAAAAGGCAGGAATATGCTTTTCCTTATGAGCAATCTGTGTGGGGAAAATCGGTCTGATCTGTAATATTGTGAGGCCTGGTCAATACCAGCAGGTTCATTTCCAACATGAGCCAGTAGTAGCAGGAGATACCCGTTTTTGTTTCTCATGGCAGGAGCTGTGCAACCGCTGCCATTTCCTCACTGTGACTGTCATCCAGCGAGGCCAGTGCAGCTCCCAGCATTTGGGAATGGTATGTATTTTATTATTTATGCTTTTCTTTAAATGTTTATATTTCTTAGTAATGAGCACATATCAATTTTATTATAACAATATATATATTTTTTTAAAAAAACAGAAACATAAAAAGTATAAGGAGACAACTGGAGATATTTATCAACCAAATGCACAAGAATGTTTATCATGATAGTAAGTGGTGAGTGACTCATTGGGACATGAACATTTTGGCACAACCTTCTAAGCTATCAAAATCACAAAGCAACTCATCTCTCTCTACTGTTTATCCTTGTTTCATTATTGAATGCTTTGAAAGTTTTTGGTTGGTCATTCTCTCAAAATAGCCCCTTTAATTCTCAAGGGTCTTATTTGGACAAATTTTTACCCATGAAGCACTTGTTAGTTAATTGAAAAGGTAATTGAAAGTAAAAACCAACTTTGAAGACTACTTGTGAAGACATCTTATAATTACAACACTGATTGGGTTCATGAAATCAACAAGATTTTGAAAATTACCTTCACAAAGACAATTCTTATGTCCACATATTATAAATTCACTTTTAAGAAAAAGTGGTCTTTAAAAGGAGAAATATAAGAAATCTCTAAAAACGGGGTGGGGGGAGGGGGAAGGATCTTAAATATGAAGGAAATACTACTAGATATTTTAAATTGTATTTTTAAAAAGAGAAATAGAGGGGTACCTAGGTGGCTCAGTCAGTTAAGCATCCAACTTCAGTTCAGGTAATGATCTCAGTTTCATGGGTTCAAGCCACACTTTGAGCTCTGTGCTGACAACTCATAACCTGGAGCTTGCTTCTGATTCTTTGTCTCCTTCCCTCTCTGCCCCTCCCCTGCTCACACTCTGTCTCTTTTTCTCTCAAAAATAAATAAACATTTAAAACATTTTAACAATAAAAGAGAAACAGTAATTCTTTCCTTTAAATTGAAAGCAAATAATTTTATGACTTAAAATAAAATGTAAGTGATATTTGAAGTGCATATTAAAACATTTGAAATATAAGGATATTACAAACTCTACAAGAAAATCAAATGCAGCATCATAAAATGTTTTACATAAATATGACCCAAATCAGAAAACATTTTATAAATATTTTCTATGAACAAATGCTATCATTGAACCTGAATCATTAGGACTTAGTATCTATTTGTGGCGTAATGGGGAATACAGTTAATCTGTTGCATTGTAAACAATGCATCTTTTGATTTTGTTTTTATTCCCTAGCTCATCTTTCCACATATAAAATGCCAGAAAGCAGGGAGAAACATGAAAAAAAAAATGGAACTATTTGGGGAGCCCAAAATTATTACAGAATCCAACATCGGCAAAATGGCAAACTAGGAAGAGTCCTAACTCTCTTTCCCACCTAAAACTTTGACAAAACAACCAGTAGCTATGTAAACCACCTTTGTGAGAGCTCTAGAAACAAAGGATTGCTACCTAGCAAATGTCCAGTCAAGAGAAAACCGACTCCAAAATGGCACGAAAGCTTGTGTTTTTATTTGCCCTCACCCCACCTCTTGCCTGGTGTTGAGCTGCAACAGCTCAGATCCCAGTTGCCCTAATCCTTGGACATGACTGTGTATGTCTGTTCTAATAAACCTGCAGGATATCTGTAGGACTGACTTGTCCGTCTCTGTCCCCCATAAAAGCAAACACTCTTCATAAAAGTGGCACTTTATGAAACACTTTATGAAAAACTGCAAACACTCTTCATAAAAGCTACAAGTGGACTACCAACCCACCAATGATTATGGGTAGAGCCATACAATAGACCATCTAAGGCCTGGGGGAAAGGCTACAGGTTGAGACTGTGAAGTCAGGACATTCAAAACCAACTGCTTATACAGAGATCTGTACTTTTTTGTTTCCTTCATTTTTTTTGCTTATACAGAAATTTGAGCAAGATCCATGCTCAAAAAAGTCTTGAGAAAATCATAAACCTTCCCTTTGGTTTGATCTTAGGCTTGGAGCAAACAAACCTAGCTAGACAATGAAGGACTTTCACTGAACACACAGCAAAAAAAACTACTCCACAGAGACTGGGAAAGATCATTGTTTCTCTTTCTTTCCTTCCTTGTTTCTTTCTTTTGAGTGATTGGTTATACATTTTTGTTCATCAGTTTCAGCTCCTGGCATTTAATGAAAACTCTATCAAAGCATTTTCTGAACATGAGTTAAAGGACCAGAGACTTCAATGAGTACACATGACAAGGAGTACATGTTACATAGTTTGGAAAAGTATCAAACAAATACAGCTACAGCTTTAAAAAAAAAAAAAAAAAAAAAAAAAAAAAANAAAAAAAAAAAAAAAAAAAAAAAAAAAAAAAAAAAAAAAAAAAAAAAAAAAAAAAAAAAAAAAAAAAAAAAAAAAAAAAAAAAAAAAAAAAAGTCCAGCAAGCCCTGGAGAAGGGAAATATCTAATTTCCAGAGTTGCCACATTATAAAAATCAAATGCCCAATTTTCAGCAACAACAACAAAAAATCATGAGGCAGACAAAGAAACAGGAAAATATTGTTCATTCAGGAAAGCAAAATAAATCAGCAGAAACTGTCCCTGAGGAAGCTCAGACATCAAGCTTCCCAAAAACAAAGAATTTAAGACAGTCTTAAATATGAATTATTTACAATTTGGTAAGTACTTCATGGGGAAAAGTGATGCCAAAATGTTGGGATCACTATCTTCCACTTACCTTCTCTGTGAGCGCTCAAATATTCTCTGACTTGATGCCCTTAAAATATAAGTTTTGAGGGGCTCCTAGGTGGCTCAGTCGTTAGGCATCTGACTTAGGCTCAGGTTATGATCTCAGGGTTCGTGGGTTCGAGCCCTGAGTCGGGCTCTGTGCTGACAGCTACCTCAGAGCTTGGAGCCTGTTTCGGATTCTGTGTCTTCCTCTCTCTCTGACCCTCCCCAGTTCACGCTCTCTCTCTCTCTCTCTCTCTCTCTCAGAAATAAAGAAAACATTTAAAAAAATTTTTTTTAAAGATTTGAAAAAAATAGTGATGTCTTCAGCTGTCCTATTTATCTCAGGCCTAATAGTTAAACAGCAACAGCCTAGCTAACTATCATTGAAAGTAAAAATATTAAGACATTTTATTTCAATATACAATAATAAGCAATACCAAGAAAAGTACTGGATTTCAAATCTAGAAACTAATAGGTTTGAAACTTTCCATCATTGAAGAGTTACTTGCTAAAAACTATGGGGAAAGGACTGTCAACAGGCATCTTACATTTGTAACGGATATGTATTAAATATGCAAGTGTATTAACTAAGAACTAAGAGGAAGCAGATATGAGGTTTAAAGTAACAGAGCAGTATATAAGAAAGAAATGACCTGATCTGACAATGTAAAAACCATAAATCTGCTAAAAATTGGAAGTGAAAAAGAGAAAGAAAGAAGGAGATAGAATATGTATCCTCATTATGTTACCTGCATTATCTGGTATTTAAAATACATTGTATAAACAGGAAGACACAAATAACAGAAATCTCAGCATATTGAAAAGTACAATAGTAACCATGGTGGGAGGATAATACTATTGACTAAAATTTTGTGGTGCAAAATGTAAGGGAAGAGAGAAGAAGTAACATGCCAATGTGATAATAATATCAATGATAATAACATGCCAATTTAGTGATAATAAGTCACTAAATATTCCTTCAATATACACAAGTGTAACAAGCCTTAGTACACTTATCAAAAGAGAAACAGCTCTAGATTAGAAAAAAGAAGCAAAACAAAATTCTCCACCTTGAGAATATGTAAGTGTATGAGAGATGAACCTAAAACAAAGTGATACAAACAGAAAATACAAAATCAGTATACACAAAACAATTCTATTTTTGCAATCAATCCAGAAATGACTTTAAGAAGACAATTCCATTCACAATAACATAAAAAAAAATAATACCAGGAATAAATTGAACAAAAGAAGGCTAAAACTTGTACTGTGAAAACTGAAAAATTGTTGAAAGAAAGATCATAATTAATTAAAACTCCATCTTTGTGAATCAGAAGACATTGTTAAAATGGTAACACACCCTAGATTAGTACAGCAACATGTCGGAATTAAATTCTACTATCCAACATGTATTCAATGATACTAGTTTTCTTTCTTCCTTTCCTCTCCCCAATCATGCTAAACGTTACAGATGCATGTTATAATCTTTATTGCATCTAGATAGAACAGCTACAACAGAAAATGTGATGGGTTTACAACACAGATACCAGATGTCACACATCCAAAACTAGAATATGGCCTAAGGAATGGTAGCCCTCAATAAATCAGTAACATTTCTATCAATGGGCTTTGAGTATAAACAAAGAGATCTCAGTCAGTGGTTTTCTACCTTTCCTATTGGAATTCATAACACAGCAGTAAGAACCATTAGAACCAAAGCAGAACAGGGTCTCAGTTGGTTGAGCATTGGACTCTTGGTTTCAGCTCAGGTCATGATCTCAGTTTCATGAGTTTGAGCCCCACTGAGAGGCGCAGAACTTGCTTGGGGGTTCTTTCTCTCTCCTTCTCTCTCTGGCTCTCCTCGATTCACACTGTCTCTGTCTCTCTCAAAATAAGTGCATACACTTAAAAAAAAAAATGGCAGAATAGACATAAAATCCTGAAGTTCCATTTTCAGTGAAACCAAGAGACAGGCTATGGTGATAGACCAAGAAGTGACCCCCTATGGTTTGCTGGTATCCATGCCTTTGTGTCATCCTCCCCTCTGCATGCAGATTAGACTGATGATTTGTACCTCACCAGTAGAATATGGCAAAGATTGTGGATGTCACTGCCATGCTTAGGGTGCGTTATGTTAAGTTGGTGGCTTAGTAGACTGGAGGGAGAGACGAGCAAGAAGCTGTGCAGAAGTCCACAGGACAAGGAAATAGAGTGGCTTTGAACACTTGCTTGGTCTGAAGGGCCTGAGGGCAACCTATAAGGACAATAGTCAGCCCCAAAGTGAGGGACCCTCAATTCTACAGCTGCAAGCAAATGAATTCTGCCAAAAACCTAAAAGAGCTTGGAAGCGATTTTTCCGCAGCAAGCCTTCAGATGCACCCGTAGTCCAGCAAACATCTTGACTATAACCTCATGAGACCCTGTGCACAGGACTTAACTAAGCGGGGCTCAGGCTCCCACCCACGGGATGGAGAGAACAATTGTGTGCTGTTTGAAGCCACTAAATGCTTGCCAATTTGTTATGCAAAAATAGAAAATGAATGTACAAAAGTAATTCTCAGACAACAAAATATATGCAAGGACAAGTACAATCAGCTGAAATCAAACAGAAACCTGAGGAATAAAGAAGCAATGAGTTGAAAAGTTGTGGAGGAAAACCTCAGAAAGTGCCAATAAAAACACATTCTTTGAAAGTGAGAGCTCATACTAAAGTACAAAACTTTGGAACTTGTTTTCAAATATTATATGGGATCTGGGGTAACTAGTTACCATCAAGGACACAGTTTAGTTTATAGATATTTACGAAACATACAGGATCATAGAAGGCATAGCATGGATGCACCATAAGTGTAAGAAGCTGAAGAGAGAGAGGGAGAGGGCCTTCAGGTGAGGATGTGATTGTACCCTCTCTTTCCCAGGAACCTGTTCAATAAGCTAACTTAATATATTACATTTTATTTCATGTTAATGGGATTTACTCATCCCAGAGAGGAAAAATATGAATCACATTGAAAGGGGCAGGAATGTTTTGGGTTAACAGAAAGAATTTGATCAAGGATCTCTGCAAGATATAACATTACTACTAACACATAGCATCTTAACCCTTGTGCCAAGGCATTCAGGTGATTAATCATCAAATAGGTTTTTTGTCTGCTTAGGTTCTTGGACCACTAGGGATAAGATGCCAAATAATTGCTGACGGTGAAACTTCTAAAGGTAGCCTGCTAGTATATGACCCTCAGGGTATTTTTCACAGGGTCATGATATTAACGTCATTCAACTCACGGTGAGTGCCTCCACAATATCGTAGATGAGGGAGTCTAGTAAGTGATGAAGCTGGGATTTCAAACCCAGTTCTGACTCTAGATCTAGTCAAACTGAGCAACCAAACAAATGCTCACATTTGCTGAATGCCAGGCAACATTCTAAGTACTGTGAGTGTACTAGCCAAGGTAATCAGAGTGAGCCAATGAGGTGGGGACTGGTATTGGAACTCACCTCTCTCCTCTGATTAAAAGTCACCAGTGGACTT
This sequence comes from Hyaena hyaena, assembly GCF_003009895.1. Taxonomy (NCBI): domain Eukaryota; kingdom Metazoa; phylum Chordata; class Mammalia; order Carnivora; family Hyaenidae; genus Hyaena; species Hyaena hyaena. The sequence goes on from NW_024081123.1 coordinate 188,550, forward strand.
TTACTTTATTGATAGTGAAATCTCTGATAAAAGATTTATGAGTTTATGTCACTTCCAAAAAAGTACTTTGCAAAATTCTTCTGAGAAATTTCAAAGTCCAGAAATTATGCCAGCTTGCTGTGCAATGGGGTTCTTAAAAAATGGAAAGAGATCTGTTGGTTAAAACTGCCTTGAATTAAGCATAAAGTAATACAGTGGGTACGATCTCCCCTTATTTCTGTCTCAAGAATCATAGTGAAATTATTAAAATCTACAACTCTTCTTGGAAAAAAATTCCCATTGACTCCTGAAAATACAGCGATTTGGAAACTGCCCTGATTTTGGGGGGAAAAAAGTCATCTTGCCAACAGTGTATAAGCGTGGATAGCTACATGTCTAGTGAGCATTATTTTAGGTAGGAATTTTTTTTATAAAAGAGTAGAGGAAAAAAGACACTTACATATTTGGTCTCTAACCTGAATTCCTAACCTCATTAATTTTAAACTATAATTTTTGAAAAATGGCCCAGAGCCCAAAATTGAGATTTTCACCTAATGGTGGCAAGGAATGAAAAATAAATTAATTTTTTCATAGAAACCATCTCAGGTACATTTATTTGATTAATGTTTGGTATAAGCAGCAGCAGCAGGAAGAAAGCACTTATAAATATCTATCCACTACAAATGAATTGCACTAAGCTTTTATGGTGTGTGAAATAAAGTGTTTGGTTTTAAATAGAGAAGGAGAAAGAAAAAAAGAAAAACAAGAAGAAAACCGAATTAACCGTGAGTTTGCGTACAGCTGACATAATTAAGAATAGATAAAATGCATTAATAATCATTGTACCATACACCAGTCATATTGATGTCTTCCTAAAATATCTAAAACATATTATTTGGACACATAAATAAACCCAAAGGGAAAATTAGCTCTCTAGCAAAGTAATTTGACAACTGTCACCTCTTTTTATATTGAAAGTCATTTTTAAGTTATAATAAATTTAGATATATTGCCGCATTTTATCTCCTTGAGATCTTTGCAGATTAAAATCTGCTTAATCATCAAAAAGATGGTTCAGTATATTTATTTGGTAGCCACCTGGGAGCATGAATATTTATGTCCTTTACCTTTTTTACCAGCACATAAAATTATAGAGCTGCTGGTGCAGAGAAGAATAGAAACCTAGACAGTAGAATATAGAGGGCCCAAGCCATGATGAAAGATTAAAAAAGACACGCAGGCTTTGTTTAAAAGGAGTATTTTCCAAGCATTGTAGCCAGAATGGATTGACCTGAGGTGGAGACAAAACACCCAGGTCGTATAAACCAGCCAGAAGGCAAACATCAGATCTGAAATCAGATCAGACTCATAGCTATAAAGACATGTCAGATTCCCATTGTTAGAAGACCAAGTGGACAAATGGTGACATTAGCAACTTAGGTTTTCATAAAGACCAGCTGGTTTGTGCGTATTTATGCATTCTCTGCAATACTCCAAAATCATTCACATAGGTGCCTCCACCAGCACGTGCAAATGCGGGGATCTGGCAAGTGGCGAAGTTAGAATGCAAACTCAGTTATAATTCTGGGAGGCAGAATCTAAAACAAAAAGGAGAGGGGTGGGAATAGTATAAGGAGGAGGATGAGGTGGAGCAGGAAGAGAAGGAAAAGAAGTAAAGAAAAGAAAGAATCTGATGAGGAAAAGAATATTTAGAAAAGAAAGTAAGGCAGCAAAGAAGAGGAAGAGAAAGAAGAAAAGAAAATCTTGTATACGTGCTAACTCATTTTACTTACGGTGTAGGCATTGGTATAACTCATGCCCCCCAATAGGCCCTTACCTTATTCAAAGAAAGATCCCAAACAACTATTATAATCAGAGAACCCTGGATGATTGGATTTCCCGCTGCCCTCCTCACCCCACCTCTTCCTTCTCTTCTTCCTCTCAAGCTCCACTGTACTAGCTTTGTGAAATATGCCAAGCAGAGTCCTACCTCAGGGCCTCTGTGTTAGTGGTGTCCTTTCCCCACAATGTACTCTCCCCTCCCCTGCCATCATAACAACATGACTTACTTAATATCTTCCTTCAGGTGTTTGCTCAAATGTCACCTGCACAAGGACTTTCTGTAACTCTTTTTTTTTTTAATGTTTTATTTATTTCTGAGAGAGAGAGAGAGAGAGACAGCGTGAGCAGGGGAGGGTCAGAGAGAGAGGGAGATAGGGAGACACAGAATCCGAAACAGGCTCCAGGCTCTGAGCTGTCAGCACAGAGCCGGACGCAGGGCTTGAACCCATGAACCGTGAGATCATGACCCAAGCCGAAGTCGGAGGCTTAACCGACTGAGCCACCCAGGCGCCCCTGTAACTTTTAGTAACATAAACATCTTCTATTATTCTCTGCCCTTTATTATTTTTCTTTGTATCATTTATTACAGCATGACATTAAGCACATATTTGTATATTTGTTTATCTGCTTTCCTTGCCTTCTTGGGATGCAGTTGTGAGAACACGGACTTGGGCTATTTTATTCACTGGTGCACCTTTAGCATTTAGAATTAGCCTAAGCAGGTGGTAAGTGTCCAAGAAGTAATTGTCGATGACTGACTGAATGAATGATTGAATGAGTGAATGAATGAATGAATGAAGAGCCTTGCTTTAGACAATAAACTGAAGCACAGAGAGATTAGAAAGTTTATCCAAGTTACGTGGTGGGTCTTTTCCCGGTGTGGGCTGAGCAATTTTTGTGCCCATTTAGAACAACAACAGAAACTGCATTCAAATTTAAAAGTTCTAGTTTCCTTGTGTATACCCGTGTGTTTGTTTTATTTTGGTTTGTTTTGCTGTTCTTCTCTTTAAAGTGAAGAGCCTGAAATTAAGTCCTCCATTAAGAGCAACCTCGGGCTGCACGTAGCCCCAGTTCCAGGAAAAGCTTCAGCTGAAGCCACCCTCGGAACCACCCTCGGACCAGCCGATCAAAAGAAATGTGGAACATTTCCTGTGGTCTGAGTCAGGGCTGGGAACTGCAGGTAGTTAGTTACTCTGTACAAACTAGCCAATCACTCACCGCTTGCCTAAACCCCAGGTAGGCCCTTTGAGCTCACCTTATAATTGGTCATTTTCAAAGGATTCTCAAAGGTCATGATTGGGTCCCGCCAAAAGTAACGGACGCCTCACGGATACCGAATGGTCAAAACTATAACCACGGGTGTTGTTCAGTTATGATTGGTGCGTATGTGATGATGCAAAACATACAACGAGTGCACTGTAACACCCCCATCCCTTACCCCATAAAAACTCTGCTCGCCACTGTTCGAGGCTTCTCCTTGCTGCCGCTGCGACGGTAGATGGGTGAGCCCCTGCTCGAGCTTGTAATAAAGACCCTTAATTACTTGCTCCTTAGGGGTCTCAGGGGACTCAGGATTCGGGCACAACAAAAGCATTGTTCTTTTGTTGTCTTGGCTTCATCTATATAATGATAATCTGTATAATAATGTTACTCTATTGTTACCTTTCTGGTATGTGTATTGGTGTGTAGATTGGAGATAGGAAATTAGACTAATTGGCTGGCTGAGATAATATTTTGACTCAATAATTTAATTGATTCAGATTCTTAGATTACTTAGCAAATCCAGTCAGAAAGATGGGCTATAAGAGCATTCAAGTTTTTCAAGAGTTAGTAAATACAGTGAAAAAAGTGGGGGGTATCCTGGTTCTTCAGATCTCAGGACCAGAAGTACCTCACTCTGATTCCCAATTGCTGTAAGTAACATAAACTGAAACTCAGACATGATTTGTGAATACACAAGAGTGAGGGAGAACCCTAATTTTAATCTGACTGCATTTTTATTTCATTTTGGCCACAGCTGAATAGGGATTGTTGGGTAGGGGGTGTCAAGACAAAGATAAATTATGGCAAAATCCTGACATTTTGTACATCTGAATTTGTACACGTAAACACGTATACAACAGAATTCCTTCGAAATGTTGTATGATCTTTCTGAAGCAAGAGGGTGGGAGGCAGTGCGGATCCCTTGTAAAGAACACAGCGTGTTGAGAAATTGGACTGGAAAGCGTGTTCCCGTCACTCTGAGACACATTCTGCTTGTGGATCAGATGCATCCAGCTTCACCAAGTTAGAATCCCAGAACAGAAATGTGGACTAACCCCGCTAGATTCCCAGAAAATTCACATTGCTTTTTTTCCTCTCTACTTTGTTTTCTCTTCCTATGCCTAACATACTGAAGCCATTTTCCGGCCTTTCCCCAAGTAACCTCATATTATTATATATTTGCTTTAACTAGTCTGTGATGATCCATATTAAGGGGGGGGGGGAAGCACGGGTATTTCAACTAGAAATTGAAATTAGGAATTTCTGTGAAATTCCCCTTTAGCTTGGAACCCGCCGCATCATGTCAGAGAAACTTGCATAGTGTATGAGCCAGAATGCCAGTCTCAGCAGAACTCTGTAACCAGTAATGCAGTTTAACTCCATAGACTCAGATTTACTTCTATATAGGAAGTGAATCTATTAAGGTTAGAACATAAATCTTTGAATACAATAAATGTAAATACACTAATCTCACACAGCATATCTTTACCTTAATGTACGTTGAAAAGAAAATGAAATCAATACAAATTTTGTGGGAACTTAGTAACAAATATTCAAGTTTATTCTGGCATCGTATTGTACCTATTAGCTATCCCCTGGGTGTAAACTGCTGGCTCATAATATCCAATCAACATATTTACCTCCTGCTATGGTTGCAATGTACTCAGGAGACAGAGAACAATTACAGGATAGGTTGCTGCCAGTATATCTGTCAATGTTTGGCGTTTTTCAAGTAGCTTCCAAAGAGCCTTCAGTTCTCGAAGTCACAGGGAGTAACAGCAGCGCTTTCCTGGCACCGCCCACAGGTTTGAGCTGCCCCAGGCATCTTTTCCAGTTGGTGCTGGAGCAAAGGGGGTGGGGGGTAGGTGTGACTGAAGGGTGTGCCCTCTGCTCTCATAGATAATGGAAAAGGAGTCTTGACACGTTGGGACCTGAAGGCAAAGACAGAACACCCAGCCTCTCCTACCTTGAGGATTCATGGAAATTACCTCGCCCAAAGAACACTGTAAAACCAGTTTATCCGGAAGGGAAGTAGGTTCCTTTTACGCTTGTTGTTGTTGTTGCTTTCCAATGTGGTGAAAGATGCTCAACCTGAGACTTACCTTCAAAGGTTTAGCTGCACAGGATAGCATTGTTAACTATAAGCCCAGGGTTGTCTTTTCATCTTGCATGACTGAAACTCTATCCCCATTAAATATCAACTCTCCATTTCCTCCCCACCCTCACCAGCCCAGGGCAATCACCAATCTGCTTGCTGATTAGTGGTTGCTTGGAGCTGACAGAATGGGGACATTGGATTGGCGGCCTAAAGGGTTTCCTTTTTGGGAACTGAAGGATGAAAATGTCCGGAACTAGTTGGTGTTGATGGTTGAACCACATTCTGAATGAATGACGCTGAACTGTACACTTTAAAAGGGCTTAAGTAGGGGGCTCCTGGCTGCCTCGGTAGGTAGAACACTCCAGTTTTGATCTCGGGGTTGTATATTCAGGCCCCACGTTGGGCATAGAGATTACTTAAAAATAAATAAAATCATTAAAACGGCCTAAGTAGGTGACTTTATATTATGTGAATTTTACCATAATTAAAAGAAAAAAAAACAATAAAGGGAAAACAAAAGTTCTGAGGCCTAAATCAATGGAATCAAATTAAGCAAACAGAACAGCAAGGCCTGCAGGATGCCTGGGTGGCTCAGTAGTTAAGCATCCCACTCCTGGTTTCCCTTCAGGTCATGATCTCCTGGTTGGGGAGTTCAAGGCCCACATCAGACTCTGCACTGACCATGTGAGGCCTGCTTGGGATCCTCTCTCTCCCTATCTACCCTTCCCCTGTTCATGCATTATCTCCAAAAATAAATAAACTTATATATATATATTAAGAAAAGAACAGCTAAACCTGCAAACTCAATTGAATACTATTTGCCTAAGTCACTGCCATCTTGTTTTCTGTCCACACAGCCAGCCCAAATCCTGACTAACATAAGAGCCATAGAGAAACTGTCTAGAGCTGGGGTTAACTCTTAAAAACATTTTTTAAAAATATTATCAATGTTCCTTGTAGATGATGAACACAAACTACAAATCAACCATATTTCCATTGTCTGGAAAGAAAGAATCTGTTCAGATCTTTTTTTTACACACAGAAGCATAAACTTTTCCCTAAAAAGATATTAGATATTTTAGTAAACTCAACTACATGAATGCATTGCCTGTATACTTAACACTGACACATCTTTCACTATGTACAGGCAGCGTTCTGTTACTGCAAATACTCGGCGCCCGGACAAGAAACACGCACTCAGGGAATCAGAAAAAAGGATTCCTTCTGCACAGGTGCTGCTGGCCCGTGGAGTCATCGCCAAAGGCTGAGCCCCGAACTTTGGCGTCAGCCTCCTTTTATGGCTGGGATTGTAGGGGCTGGAGAGGAAAAAACGAAAAAGGGGAGGGGGCCCTTATCAGTGGTGCTGTGCAGGCAGTTGGTGGATGCAGGAGGAAAGCAACGTTACAGAAGCCAAAAACATGCAAGGGGAGCACCTGGTCTCGGAGATCTGGTTGATCCCCTTTTTTCTCTGTCCTTAGCAGATTTCCTTCTCACTTTTGTCAGCTTCCCTTCTCAGTTCTATGTGTGATAAATATATAGTAACTCATTTAATCATCCCAATAACCCATGAGGTTGGTATTGTTACCTTGCTTTCAAAGATAAGAAAACTCAGACAAAGACTGAGACTGCAAAAAGTCTGACTCTAGAGGCACCTGTTCTCAACCACTATGACCAAATCACTTCTGCTAGATGCTTGGAATTTACGGAATGTTTTGATATCAGAAACAAAAATTGGGGGGGGGGGGCGCCTGGGTGGCTTAGTCGGTTAAGCGTCCAACTTTCGCTTAGGTCATGATCTCACGGTTCGTGGGTTCGAGCCCTGCCTCGGGCTCTGTGCTGACTGCCAGCTCAGAGCCTGGAGCCTGTTTCGGAGTCTGTGACTCCCTGTCTCTCTGACCCTCCCCTGCTCACGCTGTCTCTCTCTCTCTCTCCTAGAAATAAATAAAACATTAAAAAAATTAAAAAAAAAAAAGAAACAAAAATTTGGGGTGCTCGGGTGGCTCAGCGGATTAAGCAACCAACCCTTGACTTTGACTCGCGGTCGTGGGTTCAAGCACCATATAGGGCTTTGTGCTGGCAGCACGGCCTCTGCTTGGGATTCTCTGTGTGTGTCTCTCTCTCTGCTCCTTCCCCACTCATTCTGTCTCTGTCTCTCTCAAAATAAGTAAACTTAAAAAAATTCAATGAGCATTCTTAAAGACAAATATTTAGACACAAAAATAATCACAATAAAAGTTCCTGAACTTGAAATCATGGCTCAAGTTACACTATAATTTAAAGCTTTTGATACAACTCATACGTTTTTGAAATGGTCAGCCTTACCTTTGTGGGAAAGCACACAGATTCACAGTCAGGGAAAAGATTCTCTGTGAAGTACACAGCACCATAATTTGGTTGTGAACAAACCTTGAAGGTCATATATTCTGTAAGTACAGAACAAAAATTGGAATATCACTTGCTCTTTTTTTTAAAATTCCTAATGTTTCCCCTTGACTACAAGACTCCTGGTAAGAATGTTTTATTAGCATCTTATTTCTGAAACACCCTGCAATAACAACCACCTTCCAATACTTCTTTACCCAATAAAAATCGGATAGAGAGATACAGATGGATATCATCTGTAAAGCTGTGCCCCAAATAGTGATCTCCCCCCAAACAGCTTAATATGTAATTGATATTTACAATTTGATAATGACCCATTCCCTAAAATGGCCCCCAGTAATGAATGCAATGAACACAATGAAGGGATTATTGAGGATCTATTTTCATGCCAGTCTTAAGCACAATTTTACAACATGATCACCTCGGAATCATTTTATCTCTAAATACAGCAAAGACAAGATATCAAGTTAACAGTTTCATTAAATCCTATATCTGCAGCTATTACTCTATACATTCAATTTTTGCTTATTTTAACCTGCCATGTTCCTTTAAAAGCAAAGTAATTCCTTTTTCTTAATAGCAAACTTAAAATCCTGTTAAAAATGCTACAAACCAAACCTCACTCCATTTTAGACAGTTAACTGCTTCCTTATAAAAACATGAAAAAACAGTCTGTACATTTACATTAAAAATTCCAAGAATATCCACTGGAAAAAAATGAAAGTTATTTTCACACTAAACTAGCATAATTTTCCCCTTACACATACATATATGGAAAAGAAGACTATCTCATGTTAAAAAGTTTACATGAAACATAATAAGATGTCAAAAGGAAAAGCACCCTTTTCAAAGTCTAAGTCTGAAAATCTAGATTTGGCGGGGAGGCGATTAGAAAATGGGAAATGTGGCATCAAATAAAGATTGAGACCCACACTTAATTGAAGATGTCCTATCTCAGTGACCAGAGGGCTACATAAGGAAGAATGTATTCCCCATGAAGGCCAGGTTTGTTCCGCGCAGCCAGTTTGGGGCCATTCTGTAAATGCCTGAAGACTGCAGGCAGCACTTCCCTTGAGTCCATGCTCCAAATAAGGTGAGGGGTGGAGAAAGGGTTGGTGATAGTTCACCAAACTCAAATGGGAGCTGCCACTGGCCTGGGAAAAGAAGGAAAAGAGGGACCCTGGCCTAGGAAACTTTAAGTAGCAACTAATTTTGTCTTTACTACCACTCAGTGTCCCTTTATTGGCCTCTCCTTACCCTCGAAGGCCTGGGTTTTCATGTCACTGACTGTCCAAATACCCTACGTGGACTTGAACTCTAAGTTCCCTGTGTTCCCAAATGACCACTTGATCTTTTTCTTTCCTGTATTCAAATGTCTATTTCTTGTATTACTTAAAACATCCTTGTAAGAAAGCAAGCTCATAGATAGTAATTCATACTAAAGGGTGATTGACAGTTGGAGCATTTGCCACCTAAGTGTTATGGATCTCATTGGGTGAGAGATTACAGAAAGGGGATGGATGGGAGGCCTGGATTTCTTTGAAACACACCAATGTCAGTTTAAAACAGAGCAGTGAGGGGCACTTAGGTGGCTCAGTTGGTTAAGCGTCCAATTTTGGCTCATTCATGATCTCATGGTTTGTGGGTTCGAGCCCCGCGTTGGGCTCTCTGCTGACAGCTCAGAGACTGGAGCCTGCTTCAGATTCTGTCTCCCTCCCTCTCTGCCCCTCCCCTGCTCATGTTCTGTCTCAAAAATAAATACAGCATTTAAAAAATAATTTTAAAAAATGGCAGTGAGTGGGGAAGTGGCATTTTACAATCTCCAGGCTTGAATTAGAACACAGCAAAAAGGGATGGGTTTCAGGTCTTCAGTCTTAGGAAAGTCATGCCCCACTCAGTCCCTTCAGTAACATCTGCACCTCCATTCCAGCTCCCTTTACCCTCTAAATTCTGACCAACAGATCATGGTTTATTGGCTCTAAATTTTACAAATGTTGATTAATAGAAAAGGAAAATGGTGATAGAATCTTTTTTTTTAACCAGAATTAGGTTTTTAAAAGCATTCAGTATTGGCTCCAAGAAAAGCATTTCATCTCTGGAACCTTGCCAGCAGATCAGGGAGCCCTAGCTGGAATAGCCATTTGCCAGTTTGCCCTCGTGTGTGCAGCAGAGAGAAACTGTGAAGCAAGGCTACTGTTCTACCTAGTTCCCTCTTTCCTTCCCACTGACGCCAGAGAAGTTTAATTAGCTGCATACAATTAAAAAATTTTTTTACGTTTCTTTATTTTTGAGAGAGAGAGAGAGTGAAAACGAAAGAGAGATAGTATGGCAGAGGGACAGAGAGAGAGAGGCAGACAGAGAGAATCCCAAGCAGTCTCCATGCTGTCAGCCCAGAGCCTGATGAAGGGTTCAAATTCATCAACCGTGAAATCATGACCTGAGCCGAAATCAAGAGTTGGACACTTAACCAACTGGGCCACCCAGGCGCCCCTAGCTGTATACAATTTTAAAGAAATTATACAAATGTACATGAACTACTTCCTAATATGCTTAGTTGTGCAGCATTTAAAAACTAAGTATCATAAACTCTCCTTTTTTAGAACTCTAGATTTCTGGGGCGCCTGGGTGGCTCAGTTGGTTGAGTGTCTGACTTTGGCTCAGGTCAGGATCTCACAATCTCACAGTCCGTGGGTTCGAGCCCCACATTGGGCTCTGTGCTGACAGCTCAGAGCCTGGAGCCTGCTTCAAATTCTGTGTCTCCTTCTCTCTCTGCCCCTCCCCTGCTCGGTCTCTGTCTGTCTCTCAAAATAAAATAAAGACATTAAAAATTAAAAAAAAAAAAGAACTTTAGACTTCTATTGTCAGACACATTAAGCCTTATATCATCATCTTCCCATTTGGTTTTCATTTTATTTTAAATGTTGCAATATATTGACTCATTGACTAACATATATGTATGTATGTATGTATATATATATATATATATATATGTATGTATATATTTATGTGTGTACATGTGTGCATGTTTATCCTTATCCAAAAGTAGAACATTCCTGTGAAACCTTTCATAAGTTGAAATGACATAAAGCAAAGAAGCAATTACCATCATCTTTATGGAAAATTTTTTGAGTGTTCCCAGACCCAAAGTTTAACCTCTCTTAGGCTTTTCTGATTCCTTAGAACACATCTTACTAAATGATGTACCAAATAAATGGACATAAAGCAGAGATGCTCACAGACACAGTTCAAAGCGGAGGTGGCTTGATATTGAGATGCTGAGTGAAGTTCCCCGGGGAAGGAGCTTGGCGGGACCCCGTCTCTGCTCTAGGTACATGCTGCCTCTACAAGATTCATTCCAAGACAAACATGAAATGCTATTTTCCCTTTTTGCATATAAGCAAAATTCTTTTGCGGGTACTTTAGGTTTGCAAAAACAGGCAGTAACTTTCTCTTCGCACTTTCTCTTCGCGAAAGAGAAGTGGCGTAACATGAACTTTTGAAAAGCAGGGGATACCTCTCTCTCTCCATCTCTCTCCTATCTATCTATCTATCTATCTATCTACCCTCTTTCTATAGTCAGTAGTCCTGAATCTCAGGGGAAAACATTAAGACTTGTGATTACCATCTCAATAGAAGATCTTTGGTGGGTTTTTTGTTAAAATACTGACAATAACTCTCCATGTAGTGAACATAGTTCTTTTCCTTGAGAATAAGGAAACTTAAATATATTCCTTATAATAATCCTTTTGCAAACCATAACACACACATTCAAAAGCATAAAAACAACACAGTTTTTCAGTCTACACTTTCCTGATATAGTTTAATATTGTGGCTATGTATTTTTTAAGACCTTATTAGGCCAATCAAGTAGCTAGAACTGCCTTTCATGATCTAGTTGCTAACCAGAAGGAAAATGAAATTCTAGTAGTCTTTGGAGCTACCAACTCATGGAACAAAATTTTTAAAGAGCTACAAACTGCAGTACAATTTACCATAACGTTTGATATAATCCCATTACACTTAAATCTGGAACAAGAACAGAATCTCTAGCCCAGATAGCTGCTGTATATTCATTCAAGGATAGCTTAGTTATCATTGGACTAATATTAACTCAACACATTTACTGGAAAGCTATTTGTAAAGAATAGCAGGTCCTTTATAGACCTTAATTCCAATGTTACAGCATGCTTTTGCTAGCTGTCTATATACCTGGCAGTAAAGAAGGCAAAATATGTTTTAACATTTCAAACTTCTTGGAAACGATAAGCAACAAATTGCTATAAATCTACAAATCGGTAAATAGTACAATTCAAAATTTAGAAAAATTCATATATTTTTTCTAATATATATTAAAAACAAATATATATATATTAGAAATAGAAATTCTAATATCTAGCTATCTATATATTAGAAAGTGAAACTGAACTTTATAATATCCCTTTAGGAAAATTCCAGCATGTGTGGCAAAAACCCAGCTCCTTGTACCACATTAACATCATCTCTTTGTGCATGTTTCTGCTAATGTAGTAAATTTGGCTCCCAAATTATTTAAAAAGTCAAGCCCATCGTCTTCCTGTTTTTCGCTGCAGCACCCCACAGAACCAGTTGGGGAGCCCCTTCCTTCATAGTTATACGTAAGGACATAATCTGGAGACGGCATGTGGTCTTCATTCTGATTGCACAGATGCAATTTCTGTAAAATAAACAAAAAAAGGATTGTATTATTGTCTTTTTAAAAAAATATTTTTAAACATATAAACATAAAATGTATTTTTTATTTACCTTTTGTGTCTAATTTTTAACCAGTGTGTCCTCTAATGGAGTCCTATGTACAAAAAACGCACATGATTGGTCGATATCACAACCATACCATAAAGTCAGTATGTCTTACATTTCTAGTAGTCCATACAAATAAAAAAATGATATGTATATCATATCTACAGTTAAATTATCATTGAATGCTTAACTCTAAAGTTTCTATCTAGAGGTCAGGCTAGTCCACAAAATGGTGAGAGTATGCGTGGCGGCCTAGAATTTGACTTTGGATAACCATGGATATCCGAACAGTCTGGATTTCGAGTCACAGCTCTGGCTGCACCAACTACAAATGTGACTTTGAGCAGGTGGCTAAACATCTCTCAGTCTCACTTCTCACTCTCCTTACATCTAAAATGGGAATATACACAGTGACTCTCTCACAATAATGATGAAATAATAGTGAGTGAAAACTACTCTTATTTTGCCCAGCACATAGTAAATACTCAATAAACATGAACTAAAACCACTACTACATGCAGTTATAAAGTAGGCAAGAATTATCACATGGGTTTCAGAATCAAATTCTTAAGATGACCAAAACATAACAAAATAGAGAGATGCACAAGACATTATAGTGATTTAAAAATAATCAACATAACCCAAATTGTAAAACCCAGGCCTTTGGAATGGAGAGGCCACGCATGCAGCCACATCCACCCTCACAGTCTGTTACTGGCCTGTCTGCCAGCTTGTCTAACTCCCGTGGCTCTTCCTCCTCACCTGGGTGCCCACTGCCTCTCTAACTCACGACCGTTTCAGCCTCACATCCCATTATGTGATGTGCACATTAAAGAACACCTCTCTCTCTGCCCCTCCCATTCTTAAGCTCCATTCTTTCCCAACCTGATCGCACATGAATACTGACTGTCTAGAAACAGAAAAGAGATTAACATTTGAATTTGATGGGAAAAAATATGCTATGGACGCGGTAAGCTATAGCTGTGCCACAGAACGCTGCCTATTTGTAGTCCATTAAGGGCTTCTGGCACACTGTTACAATGGCACTGGTACACTCTGACAAAAAGAAAACTTAGTACCAGAAAGAGTATTCAATCCAGTGGTTCTCTACCCACGTGACACATGTGAATCGCCTGAGGAGTTTTAAAAATAATAATAGTAGGGCTGCCTGGGTGGCTCAGTCAGTTAGGTGTCTGACTTGCGCTCAGGTCATGATCTCCCCGTCCGTGAGCTGCAGCCCCACGTCAGGCTCTGTGCTTGGAACCTGCTTCAAATTCTGTGTCTCCCTCTCTCTGCCCCTCCTCTGCCCTCTCTCTCTCTCTCAAAAATAAATAAAAATATAAAATAATAATAATAATAACAATAATAATAATAAAAAGCCAAACCAATTAAATCCAAAACCTTCAAGGTGGAGCACAGGCATTAATAAGCTCCAGGGGGATTTTGATGTGCTGCCAGGCCTGAAAACCCATGATTTAATCCCTCCTTTCTTTTACATCCTTGCTATCCTCTGAATAAAAACGGTTTATATATGAACGGTGCTTTTTATTAAATCTAGTTGATATAGCTCATATTATTTAATGTTCATCCTAGAATTGTGCGCAGATGCTTTGTTTTCAGAGAGAGATGCAGATTCGTTCGGGGGAGTTTTGTGATTGTAGGGAATAAGATTTTTTTTTCACATTCTTCTGTATTAAAATAGTTCATGAGGTGAACAACATCTAAAAGTGGCATGTGACTTTAGTGTGGATATTAGAAACTTCCAATTCTCATGAGATTTTAGAAATTAAAAGAAATATGACAGATGGAGTAAAATCTCTTTTATGTTAAATAATGTAACAAAATCAAAGGGCATGGGAAGGGGCAGTGCTGGGAATGACCAGGGAGTGAAAGAGAAAAGATACATAGGTAAAAGCAACTTCTGAAGCCCTATGTTAATTTCAATTTCCTTTGTTCAACACTTGGATATTTAAATTGTAGAGTCAAAACACTGAGGGAAACTCACTTCACCAAGGCGGGGCTGGGTGAAATTATGCCACTCGGAGTAGGAATATCTGCAGTTGTCCATCTCCACGTGTCCTCCCCTGCAGGAATCCAGGGTGTGATGGTGCCCGGAGCCCTGGCACGATTCTAGGGTCTGGTGTCCGCCTTTCACCATTTCAATGGTCTCCCGCCCTCCATTTTTCACTCCGGATCTCATGGTGCCACAAAAGCCTTGGCCAGAGTTATTGACTGTCTGGGTCATAAAGCCATTGGTAGAACACTGAAATAAAATAAGACGATTTGTATCAGGAAGAAATGGGTCCTAAGTCATAAGAAGGAAAGGGAGAGAGAATTTTATTCAACCTTTTATTGATTCATCCATTCATTAAGAGACATTTGTATTTTCTAATTATGTGCTCAGTCTAGGATACAAGGATGTGCATGATCCCTCAGTGGCTCCAAAAAGCTCTTATTCCAGGGAGGCAGAAAATTGGATGATTCCTTTAGGAATATATACGTAGGGGAATGCAGAACGCTATAGGAACACAGAGGAAGTGTATTAAAAGAAGAAACCACCAGCTGCAGGAAGGTCTATAGGCAAAGGCAACAGAGTGCTTTGGGGGTGTTCAGCTTCAGCCTGTTGAGAATGGCTGCCACATAGGGTTCAGGGTAAGAGAGGAAGTGGAGAGGTTATAAAAGGCCAGAGAAAATAAAGGTCCATATGCCATGCTAAAAAATATAGACTATCATTAAGATTATAGAGACTCAAAGAAGGTTTTTTTTTTTAATTTTTAATGTTTGATTTATTTCAGAGAGAGAGAGAGAGAGAGAAACAGAGTGAGAAGGAGAGGGTCAGAGAGAAAGGGAGACAGAATCCAAAACAGGCTTCAGGCTCTGAGCTAGCTGTCAGCACAGAGCCCAACGCGGGAATCAAACCCATGAACCATGAGATCATGACCTGAGCTCACATCGGACACTTAATGGACTGAGCCACCCAGGCACCCCAAATAAGGGTTTTAATAACAGGTAAGGCACATATTTTTAAAAATCACTCTAGACAATAATATAAAAGACAAGAAGACAACAAGTTGAGTGTCATGGATATCAGAGAGGTCAGTGAACCATTCTAGGTGAAACATGATAAGGATCTAAGCCAAAGAAGAAGCAATGATGGCTCAAAGTGGCTCTGCTATGCAACTATAGATGGTATAATTCCCTGAAGCAGGGGTGAAAGATGTGCTTGTGGGTAAGAAGAGGGGGAACAATTCAATTTGGAGCATGGTAAGTTTAAGAAACCTTTGGATGTCCACAATGCGTATATGAATATGGGGGTCTGGAGCTCAGGTTGGGGAGCTGAGGTGGCGCTACAATTCCAGAAGTCACCACCATATAGATGCTAGTTGAAGCCACAGGGATAAATTATAACACCCAGGAAAAATGGCAGACTAAACAAAAAGAAGGCTAATAACAGGGTCACCTGGGTGGCTCAGTCAGTTAAGCAACATGACTTCGGCTCAGGTCATGATCTCACAGTGAGTTTGAGCCCTATATCAGGCTCTGTGCTGACAGCTCAGAGCCTAGAGCCTGCTCAGATTGTGTGTCTCCCTCTCTCTCTGACTCTCCCCTGCTCATGCTCTGTTTCTCTCTATACCAAAAATAAATTAAATAAATAAATAAATAAGTAAATAAATAAATAAGAAGGCTAATAACAGAACCACAAGAAAAAATGTTTTAAGGGGTGGGTAAAGGAATTAGAAGATCTGAAATAGCAGAGAGAATGGAGGAATCCAAAAGACAAACTCTGAAACCACGCAGAGAGGATCATGGTCAGGCAAAAACATCAAAGTAGTTTAAGAACTGTTCTAAGTAAAATAATCACCTCTTAGATTCAAGTAAAAGAATGGCCACTGATGATCTGTGTCAAAAGAATTTCCATGAAGTGCTGAATGAACAGGAAGTAATGTCATGGAGAAATCCAGTATAAATCTCTCAGAAAGTTCAGTTTCAAAGAAGAGATAAGGAGGGAACTAGAGCAAACAGAGTTGAGGGGATGTTTGAAGATGAAAAGGACTTGATTCACCAGTAACTTAATGCTGGAGGCTCATATGGAAGTCTGGGCCATGGGTAAGAAGTTGAGTTATAGCAGCAACCTCAGCGTGTCAGTTCTAATTATAACCCATTACTTTCAGACAAGACCTCCATTAAAATCAGACTCCATTGTACCACCTTCTTGCCAATCTGTTTCTCTTCTGTTGAATATGCAGAGTCTCTAAACTGGAAGACTTTCAAGTTCAGATGATTTGGAGTTTCAGATATTTCAGAGTCTGAAATGTATCTATAAATGTCATGCATAGTATCTCATTGCCTTAGAAAATTATACCAGAAAAGAGAACTAAAAAGTAGCCATTTGGTGGCACTGCTACCCTACATTTTTTGCTTAGGTTGCTGCTACCTTGAAATTGTATTTTAAAAAAATTCTGATTATCAAATCTCCTTGATGGTATAATTTTTGTCATTATAAATATGTGTTCAGAGATCACGCAAGCTAATACCAGGAGACCTGAAAATAAACTAAAACCAGTGCTGAGTCCACAGTGCTATGTTTCACATTCTCTCTCTTCTCTGTTCCTTCCTGACCATCTCCATGTGCCCTGCCCAAAGCTTTTTCTCACATGGTATCAACAACTCCTTTTCCATGTCAATGATTTCTGTTAGCTTTTACAGTCCTGACTCTTCAACCAGCTCCTAACCCCATCTGAAATGCCTCTGACTTAAACTTAGCTCTAAAACTAAAGTCATCATCTTTACTTGTACTAAAATGAGCTTATACACTCACTACAAAGTTTTGCTACATTTTGTAAAAATGTGTCTGAAATTATGTTCTGGTATAAATGAATGATTCTGGGTCCTTTTGAGAAGTGCTCCTAACAGAGAACAGGTAAATAGGTTTCAGTATGTTATGGTGAAGCGGCCAATTAATGCCATCAGCTCTAGCATCAAATGGCAAAAACCAAACATGAAGAACATCTCAATCATTCCATTTTCAGACATAAAATAAGATCTTACTATGAGCCAAGGACTTTCAAGGGACTGAATGTATTTTCTGAATGGAGAAATAATTACAGGGCTCCACATGGAGGCATGTCAAGCACAGGTGGGCTATGATTTTGCATGATGGTGGGAGAAGGTTAAAGAGAGAAAGTCAATAAGAAAGGCACCTTTGATATATCAAAGGCTTGATATGAAGTCACTGTCCCTGGCTATGGCCTCTGTCACTTTGGATTCACTTTTTATTCTGTTACTCAAAAGTTAAGAATCCATCATTTATGTATTTAAAATATCGATTATTCCTATTTTAATTTTCCACTTTCTATTATCCTACCAGAGTTATCTCCTGCTTAAACTATCAGAAGATTCTAATCCTTTTTCTTCCCCTCGTTAATGTCTTCCTGTTCTCACTGATCACTCCACTGACTCAGCACCAAGCTGTTCCCGCTGTGCCGCATCTGTGCAGGAAAACCTTCACTGGCTCTTCCTTTCCAAGAGAACAAGCCCCAAATCCTACTCCTCTCTTACATCCTGTCCCCCAAAACTGTAACTTACATCTCAAGCTTCTATTCCAAAATACCATTTGTTCCATTTCAAAACAACTTCCTTACTATTTGTTGAATAATCCCTAAACTTTGTCATCCCCCTTTTCATTCTGTTTTTAAATTTTTTAACATTTATTTATTTTGAGAGAGAGAGATAGAGAGAGAGTGACTGAGGAAAGGGTAGAAAGAGGGGGAGACAGAGAATTTCAAGCAAGTTCTGGACGCTATACAGAGCCCAATGCGGAGCTCGAGCTCATTTACTGCAAGATCGTGACTTAAGTCAAAATCAAGATTTGGACGCCCAACTGACTGAACCACCCCAGTGCCTCTCCTTTTCTATTCTTAAGGCTGTTTTCTTCCTCATTAACTATTCCCACAATCTCTCCACTTTCAAACGCTTCTTATTCTTTAAGTTACAGAGTCATCTGCACCTCTTTCACTAGGACCCTCAGGTTGACCCAGACAACACAAATGCACTTACGTATTAAAAGTATCTTTGAACTACAACAGTGCTTGGTCAGAGTGGAGCTAATGGTTTACTGGAATGTTCCTACTTATTTTTCCCATAAAAGTAGATTCAACTACTTATAATTACATTGAGATCTTTTTGAGGGAAAACTATGCCTCGTAAGAACTCTTTAAATATACATCCCCCCAAACAAGAAACCTAGTACCAAGCACCTCAGCAGCCCCAAGAAATACACAAGGAAAGAGAGTGGCAATAATTTTCCAAGTAATCTACCCTCCCCATATAAAAAAAATATCCTCTTTGGTATTTTCTTAATTAATCTTGAGAACTTTTAGTAAGTTTTTTTTTTCCCTATTATAAATGGTCAAAGAGTTAGATAAACAAATGATATCTGGGAATGAACATTGTAGAGACACCCTAAAAGACTCCTATTATAATAAATCCACATCAGAAAGTAAGTTTTGAATCATAACATTAGAGAGTGGAAAACTGATAATTAAAATAACACATGTTTTAAGAAGTCTAATAAATGCCACTACATAAATATCTGAATATCGGCAGATAAAATACTTAAGCCTACAAAATCTGACCAAATTAAAAATATAACTTCACTACTAAGTTTCAAAATAACTTCATGAGAATCAGTAAAAAAAATTATGGGAGATATTCAGAGATACTCATTTAAAAAACCTACTTACCACCTTATCATCCCCAGGTGCTTCTGTGTTTGATATGATTAAGTTTTGCTGTGCTAAATCTTCAGGAAAACCTTTTCTTTTTTTGGCACCAACAACTCCACATACCAAAGTTAGCAATACAGCTACATTAAAAAAAAAAAAAAAGTTTAACATACATAGAATAAAATACTAATCTTTCACTTTTTTATTACTGCAGGTGGACTGGAGGAAAACAGAGCCACTAAGCATGGTCCCGTGATACCTTGGCCTTTCTAAATGAATAGGCCATGATTTAGCTTGGATTTTAAAATGTGAATTCATTATATGTACATATATATATGTATATTTAAGTTTATTTCTTTTGAGACACACAGAGACAGCACAAGTGAGAAGGGGGGAAAGAGAGAGGCAGAGAGAAAGAAAGAGAGAGAGATCCCAACTAGGCCCCAATGCGAGGCTCAAACTCATGAAATCGTGATATTGTGACCTGAGCCTAAACCAAGTGTCAGATAATTGACTGAGCCACCCAGAAGCCCCATTAAGTTCTTGTATATTTTGATAATAGCTCTTTTTAAGAGTTTGAATTCTATCTATCATGCATGTTAAACTATTCACAATCGAGGATCAAATAGTAAATTTTCAAAAAACTTAATGACATGTATTTAAGACAAAGACTTTAAAAGATTTATTCATTCCCAAAAGGATGGCTTGCCTATATGAAAAACATGACAGACTTTTTCCTAGAATATCTTATCTCCAAATATCTTAATTAAAACTACTCCGTATTTTTATGGAGTAACATTCTATTCAGAATTTTCATTCTACATCATACCTGTGGGAGGTTGAAATGTGTGACAATAAAATTAACAGTAATAATAATAACAGTTAATAATAACAATTCCTTACAATGTTCTACAAGTCCCTCTACCAAGGATGGACAAACTCTCATCTTATCTCCAAGTATTTTAATTAAAACTACTCTGTATTTGGTCTACTCAGAATTCTCATTCTGAAATATGTGATAATAAAATTAACAGTAATCATAATAACAGGTCCTTACAATGTTCTACAAGCCCTTCTACCAAGAATGGCCAAACTGCACCCCCAAATCCCTTCCAGTGAATTTTTTGTATGACCACCTGTTTTTGTATTGTCCATGAACTATGGTTTTTACATTTTTAAATGGTTTTTAAAAATCAAAAGAATAATAGTTCAATACACATGAAGATTATCTGAAAGTTAAATTTTAGCATCCATAAATAACGTTCTTTTGGAACCCAGCCATGCATATCATTTAAATATGTTCTAAGGCTCCTTTCCTACTAGAAGGGTAGATTTCCCTGGTAATAAGTGAAACCATATGGCCTGCAAAATGTAAAACATATACTATCTAGCCCTTTACAGAAAAAGGGCACCAATCTCTGCCTACATCATGTGGACCCTTATTAAAGTTTCTGGTTCCATGTCCTACCCCGCTCTCTTAATCCACTCCACTCCAGCCACACCAGTGTCCCGGTCATGCCTTGACTTCTCCAGACACCCTCTCACCTAAGGACCTTTGTGCTGAGCTCTGACTGAAAAACCTTTCTCCCAAGTACTGTACTTAGCTGACTCTTTAACCTTTTCCCTAAATCACTGAAGAACACCTTGTGAGGGCTGCCACACCATCCACTGAAAACCGGAGTCACTAGCACTAACACCCCGCCCCCCCCGACACCCACACACGCTCCACAGCACTACGACTCCTTATTATTTGCTCTATTTTTCTTCTACAGTATTTCACTTATTTATTAGTTTACTGTCACAAGGTACACTGTTCGCGTTCAGTTTTGTCTGTTTTGTTCACTGATGACTCCCAAGCACCTAGACAGTTTCTGGAATATAGTAGGTGTTTGATGTCTTTTTATTTTGTTGAGTTGTTGGAAAATAATAAGCACTGTACTGTTTGAAGCTTTTCACATGGGTTAACCCAATTAACACTCTGTGCTGCCCCGTAAAGGAGGCTACTACTACAATTACCCCCTTTCACAGGTGAGGGAACTAAAGCACAGTTAAGACTGGCCTCAGGTCTCATGACTTGCAAATGATAGAGCTGGGTTACAAACCCTGATAGTTTGGTGCCGGAGTCTGGCTCTTAACCACTAGTCCTATCACAGACCAAAGGAACAACAGCTAATCTAGGCTGGAAGGTGGGATGGAAATAAAAAGAGGACAAAATACGGTGGCAATGGGAATGACACACTGGTAAGGAAGGGGTTAAAAAAAATCAACACCGGCAAGATACACCCAAGAAGAGATATTGCTGTAATGCGAGTAATTGCCCCAAGTCCGTGGCTGAATGATGACACAAAAATCACAGTGGCTTACAGTGGACTTTCATATGGCGGAAGTTTTAGATTGTTGATTTAGCCCTAAAAGGGGTAGAACCAGGACCAAGAAATGGAAACTATATGTTGCCAGATTTGGAACAATCTAAGGAATTCTAAGCAGCCCTGTCCAAATGTGAAGTTTTGTATCACAAAAGGGATCTTGTTCCTTCTCCCCAAAAATATTCCATCAGAAATCAGATAATAACATGAAAGCAGTTTGTAAAGAGGACTCACTCCAGCTGGATGGTTGGACGAGATTACTTTTTAAAGACCTTTTTCTGCACTCAGACATTTGTGATATATTTTAACTTTAAGTCAGTAAAAGGACTTACAAAACAGTAAAGCTATGCCCAGCAGTATGGCCAAGATCGCCCATTTTCCGAGTCTGACTCCTGCACTCCTTCGGGTCGCCAGACACTGACTCGGGTGAGTGCAATCACACAGATTAATTCTCAAGGTCTTTGTTGCAGATTGACCTTCCCTATCTTTTACAGTAATAGGAACACTGTATTCCTGAAACTCAGCATTTTTCTGATATGAAAGACGGGCAGCTGTATCTGAAAGAAAATGAAAGAATTATATTTTTAATGGACATTTACTTCTCCCTTCGCATTGGTTTCATCACACTTGTTTCTAAACATGTTATTCTCAAGGAACCACATGTCACATGAAAATGAATAAAAATGGACAGCTATCTCCTATTATTCTATCTTCTATTCTATTATTAGTGCTGCCTTTTCAGCACTAATATTACCATGTATGTGTTGTCCACTGTAATTTTCTACAAGAGAGGTGTAAAGAATTAACTTGGCATTGGAGTGACCCAGTAGCATTTCTGCAGTATATAATGTTATGTACCTATTTCCTTATTTACAAACCAATGATGCTAGATTGGTCCTTGACATACACTTCAAGCATTTTTCTACAGTACCAGTTTATGGTACTTATAAAGAATTAACAACAATTGTTACACACAAAGCATGTCCTTATTCGCTATTCTCTTACCCATTTATTTTCTGGTACTTGTCCATTATCTTTACATATAAAGTAATTTTTCAAAGTACAACAAACCCTTTGTTATTTTGCCTTCCCTCTAGAAGTAATCTCAATACCTCAAAGCTAGTTAATGCCACTTAGGCAGCTATAAAGCTTACAAAAAAAACAGATGTATCTGTGTCATAACAATACATTTTTATCAACTATGATATTTCCCCAATAGTCTTGATTACCTACTGCAATGACTTTATAATGAACTGACCAAAAGCTCCATGCATTTTCAACGTCAATCACAACCTTCTGAGTTTTACAATAAGTGAAATGATGAAGTAGCACCATGCACATTCTGGAAGTCATCTGCAATGCACTATTACAGCTGTTAAGAACTTCAAAGATTTCTGGCTGTACCTCAAATGCAGAGCTCCCCAGAGGAACGTGAATTACTGCTAAGGTTTAGGTGGAACCCTCCCAGGTTCTACTGTGGCTAAGGTAAAATCCTCCAAATCCTCTCCTCCCTCAAGACCACAAGCTGC
Source organism: Hyaena hyaena (assembly GCF_003009895.1). Lineage (NCBI taxonomy): Eukaryota > Metazoa > Chordata > Mammalia > Carnivora > Hyaenidae > Hyaena > Hyaena hyaena. The sequence continues at coordinate 211,510 of NW_024081123.1, forward strand.
ACCATAGTCACCTCTGCTGTCCTTGTCACTCAATCCTGCCCTCTTCAAACTGTACTGTCACCAATGTCACCTTGTTAAGACATAAATCTGGGCACAGGATTCCTTACTGGCACACTCCCAGTGCATTCCTGCTGTCACTGACTGTACCAAAGTCGGTCTCCTCAGCCTACTACATAAGGCCCTTCACCACCAGAATCCATCAGCCCTCCCACCCAGTCTCAGGGCTTTCCTGCTAAAACCTAAACTCTAACACTGATTTACTTATTCCCCTAGCATTTTCCTTCCTTGTGCATATTTATTCACCAATGATTTATTAAGCAAACACTTATTAAGCAGTTAGTATCTACAAGACACTGAGCTAGGTGCTGGGAATATACAAATGAACCACAAATATCCTGAGAAACTCACGAATTGGAGGAGAAAGGGAAACAGGTAATAACACAACATGAGAGGAGCTATAATAAAGGTAGAAAAGGTCATGGTGCTACTCCTACTTCAAGAAAGACTTCATAGATGTGAGCATCTGAACTGCAGTCATATCTGTCTTATTAATTTCTACATATATTGCCAGGGTCAGACCAGTGCATGGTAGACGATAGGTGCTCCATAAGTATCTCGTGAATTAATATCAAGCTATGAAATGGGAAGGGCAGTGTTCTAGGCAGAAGGCACAGCATACACAAAGGTCTAGTTGCATGGAAGAGCATGTATAGTAAGAAAACAGCAGTGAATGGTGACTGAAATATAGAACTACACCCCCCCAGAAACCACTATCATAGGAGGCTGTCCTGACACTTCCAATCCAACATCTCCATCCACAGCCCACCATGCTTCCTTCCAGAATACCAGAGACTTCTTGCCTCATATACCCACATTCCTCATTTCCAGAGTTTGCTTTCAATAAAATTTAAACTCTCCATCTCCGTTCTCTCTTCACCTCCCTGGAGTCACTTTAAAAACACATCAGAAACAATTCATCTTCATGATAAGCTGCCCAATATTTTTAGCAAATCTTTTTTTCTCTTTGTTGTAAATGTAAATTTTGCCTTCATAAAAATGATGATTTCATTTTATATACAATATATAACAGACCCCATCATAATATTTGTAAAAAGCTGAATTCATCTTCAAAAATACGTTAATGAGGACATTATAGTAAACAAGGAAATCCACCCTCAGTTATTTTAGAGCATATAAATCATTACTTTTTGTTAGATACCATTAACTTTGGTGAGGGTCCACATTCTGTTCGTTTCTGGAGAAGTGTTTGCCAAGCTGAAATAAAATGGAGCGCCGTGGATAGGTTCATCAGGATCGACAGCTGAAATGTCAGTATATCTCATCTTTGGTTTGCAAATTGTTAGATAACTTTGAAGTATTTCTGGGGGGTTATCATTTATATCTTCAATGTTAACCACAAGTGTTCCAGTACATGATCTACCATCTAGGAAGAAAGAAAAAAGGTTTAGTGTAGTTTTATGTGTTCTTTTACAGTTTCTGAATGAAACAAATTAACTACATTCTATATGTGATATATGTTTTCTCAAATAAGCTGATATTAGAGAAAATGGTAAGTAAGAATGTAGAAGAATAAGTGAAACCTGTAGATCATCTGAGAGGAGTACCGCAATTGATAATATCAGATACAACTGCCAATAAACTTTTCGCCAGGATCACTAACAAACAAGAACAATCAATGTGTGAACTCTGTATTCTTGGGGATTCCCTCTGGTGCAGATGTTAACAAGCAGCAGAAAGGCTACAAAAAGTTATTCTAATCTTGATACACATTCAAGCCACTTAGCAAGATTTTGAAAATATATGATGCTTGGGTTCCCCAAATATTCTGATTCACTTCATCTAAGTCATGTCTACAAAAATGATGTTTTAAGTCCCCCAAGTTATTGTATTATGAAGCCAGGGTTAAGAAACTGAGTTGTTTTAAGCAACAGAAGTCAAGGAAAGGGTCGCTCTGACCTAATAATCAGCTGAGTTACTCAAAGATTCGATTTAAAGTGGCATAAAGAGATCTAGAAGATTCTGGTGAGATCATTTCATCTGATTCTAGACTTACATTTCCTCTTTGCCCTCCAACATAGAGATCTACAAACATTTGAGGTCTCACCAAGCTGAGGATATAAAGATAAATAAGACATGGCTTCTTGTTGCCCTGAAGGTTCACCATGTTAAATGATTAAGAGAAATAGGAACAGACTTCAAAGTAATGTCTTGACAATTCAAAAATACTTATCACAAAAATTCTGCACAATAGAATTTCAGTTTATTGTCCAAGATACCATAATAAGATATCATATTAAAAATTTTTAACCCCCCCCCTTTTTTTTACCTTGGTCTATTGCCAGGACTGTAATATTATATAAGTCATTTCTGGGAGTCATGGCCTCCCGGTCCAGGATTTTGGAAGTTGTGATTGACCCTGACATCTCATTAATAGTGATCCATCCTTGAGGATCATGCAATTTTTTGTACCTATTAATATAAAATAAAAAGTCTTCACCAATATAGAACGTATTAAAACAAGTTACAGTCTCAATTATTACAAATACATTATTGGTATATGGTTACAGACTTCTTTATACCTTAAGCCGCTGGTACTTCTCGTTTCAGGGTCATATGCCTTATAACCATTGATCTTTGACCCCACTGCTGAGTTTTCTTGAATCCGCACATACTGGGCTGCCGGGCTACATTCAGGCCCTTCGTCCTGATCCCTCACGTGAACTGTGACCACGGCTCTGTTCATGGCTGTTGTTCTGAATGTAAAATCTCGAGAAAACGGAGCTTCATTGCTTGCTCCAATTTCCAGGATCACTTGTTGGTTTTCTTCATAATTCAGCGGCTTTTTAAAAAAGCACATGGATATCAGCATCAGTGTAAAATACATGGGTATTTCAAGTAACATGTGAGCCTCTGTAAACACGAACAGTGGTGCCTAATTTCTATGTTCCCATTCAATCAATATGGACTTTACCCTTTTCTAAAGAGAGAGGTGATTCTTCACTACACCTTTAGCAAGTGTGGCCCAAAAGTTTTATGGAGTTGTGGAAAAACAATTCCTGTTATACTTTTATAGTTCATTCTTACTAAGGAAAATTATTCTGAACCTGAGACAATGCAAAGAGATGACAGTGTTTTTATGACCCTGCTTTAGAGTGCTAACAGACCAGCCTAAAGGGCATCTAACTCCAGGAGAACGCAATTTTTTTTTTTTATGTTTTATTTATTTCTAGGAGAGAGAGAGACAGTATGAGCAGGGGAGGGTCAGAGAGAGAGGGAGTGACAGACTCTGAAACAGGCTCCAGGCTCTGAGCTGGCAGTCAGCACAGAGCCCGACGCGGGGCTCGAACCCACGAACCACGAGATCATGACCTGAGCGAAAGTCGGACGCTTAACCGACTAAGCCACCCGGGCGCCCCAGGAGAACGCAATTTTGCTTGACTTACTACTTCCTATTAACTATGTCCGTTTCCTTAACCCCCACACTGTAATCCCTCTGCTACATTGTGCTGCTTAGTTGGTTCACCAGCCTCTAAAAATATTTAAGTGAAACCTTTGATTATAATTGATATTTAGACAGCAAATCAAGCAAAATGCATAAAACCCTATTTTACATTGTACTGCAAATTTGAAGTATTTTTTCTTTGATTCTCTTTCTGCTTATCAAAACCATCACTGGCTGACCACTGAACAAAATAGAAATTGATGAGTAACATTTTTATTTTAAACCTTTCCCCATACCTAGCCATTATCAAGCTGAGATACTAACAGCAGGAGTCCACCAAGAAGTCAAGAAAATGTCTGAATCTTAGAATCCACAAAATATGTGTGAAACTCTTTTTTCATTTTTAGGAAATGGAGAGTCAAGAGGAAGAATTAATATGTTTATCTATTGCCAATGAACACTCTCTCACAAATTACACGTACACTCTCTCAGAAATCACATGTGTTGATATGATCATGCAGAGAATGAAAGCGTTCGTTGGCGATGAGGCATGGATGGAGTCAGCAAACAGCTGCCGCTCTGGGGGAGGTGCAGTTATTTGATCAGGGCCACTTGCTAAAGCCTTAGAAGTTCTCTATGTAATTTTTCAAGGTTTGCACTGAATATTAGTTTAGAGGCTTAAAACTGAAGATTGGAAATCTAGTAGGATGAAATCAGCGATTAATGAAAAAACAGGAATTCTCTTCCACTACATAGTAGCTTTAATGTTTCATCAATTTATTTTATTTTTTTTAATATTTATTTATTCTGGAGGGGGTGTGAGTGGAGGAAAGGCCGAGAGAAGAGGACAGAGGATCCAAAGTGGGCTCTGCACTGACAGGCTGGCAGCAGTAAGCCTGATGTGGGGCTCAAACTCACAAACTGTGAGATCATGACCTGAGCTAAATGAAGTTGGACACTGAGTCACCCAGGTAACCCTGTTTCATTAATTTAAAAAAATGTTCAAAAATATCCTATATCTGCACTGAGATGCTAATAATTCCCTAGAAGATGAAGTGTTGTTTTATGGCAGACTCTCAGTGTTGAGAATGACCAAGTACAGAATCTTCTTCATCAAACCCATGTGCAACTGCTGCTGCTCAAATAGAAAGGAAATGCTGAGATGGAAAGATTACCAGGATTGAGCTGAAGACTGCATCAGATCATGGGCTACAGTTCCAGAAAAGTTCTCCAATATGGAAAATTAACAACATGAGACCCAAGAACATGTAAGACTTCTAAAAATAGAATAACAATATCCTCTAGTTTACCACATGTTTTCATTTTCATTATTATAATTGAATAGCTACTAGGGAGGCAGAGAGAAGTATTATTTATATTTTATAGATAACACAGAGGCTAATTTTCAAGATCGTATGCAAAGCAATTGAACATGGTGCTTAAGGGCATGTACTTGATACCAAAGAGACCTACACTCAAATCCTGTCCTACTGCATCCTAGCTGTGTCACTTTGTGTTAAGTTTCTTAAACTCTGGTACTAAGTTTTGTCCTCTGTGCAACTCTTGTAAAAATAACATTGAACATTGTAAGCCCACAGCGAGTGCTTTACACCCTAGGTTTCAGTTAGTCTCTGAGGCTGTCACACAGCCAATCGAAAAGAAAAAGGTGATGTATTTTTTGTTAACAACCAAATATAATACAATAATAGGAGACACCAACTAACAAGACATTTGGAAGCTTTGTTCAGATAAAAGACATATATTTGAGCAATCTTTGGCTTGACTTACCGATTATTTCTTTTTGGTATAGAGGAATGAATAAAGTTTATTCCTATCCATTATTAAGTACATAGCCTATGTGAAAGAAAGATGGTCTTCAAAATACCTTGGTTATACAGTGTTTGATTTTAAAATGGAAGATACCTCGTCAACGTTAGAAAGTATTTAAATATTTAACTTAATTATATGAACACAAATCTTTAGCAAGGTAAAGGATAAGGTACTTCTAAACTTTTAAAATATTTATTTACTTATTTTGAGAAAGAAAGAAAACAAGTGGTGGAGGTGCAGAGAGAAAGGGAGAGAGAGAATCCCAAGCAGGGTCCGTGACAGCAGTGCAGAGCCTGCAGATCTCACAGACCAAGAGATCATGACCTGAGCCAATGTCAAGAGTTGAACACTTAACCGACTGAGCACCCAGGCTCCCCCAGCGTACAATACTTTTAAAGACCACTGTGGTTACCAAAGGAGCTCTGTAATGAATTCAAATTTTCTAAGGGTTTGCATAGAATATAGAAAGGAAGATAAATAATGGAAAATGAAAATTTTATTGACCAAAATGTTAGAGAATATGATGAATGGCTTAAAGAAAGAGAGAAGGCAAAGCTACCAAAGGAGCTAATAATGACAGAGGAAGGAGATAATTCAAAGAGTAAACTCAGAGAAGTGGAAATGCTTTGAAGATCTAAAATGAGAAGACCTCCTTGTGCAACTGAAGTCATGATTTTATCAAGCCATGTAACCCAAGGGTGGAAAAGAGGAGAGGATAAGGGGAACATGACCCAAGGGTACCCCACAGGAAGAACAGCACAGTAGTTCTGATGAAGGGTTCTGTAGCAGGAGTGTCTGAGTTTGAATCCTGGCTCTATCACCTTCTATCTCTATGAACAGGGGCAAGTGACTTCACTTCTTTTGACTTAGCTTCTTCATCTGGAAATGGGAAGAATGATAGGAACAACTACAGGGTTGTTATGAAGGTTAAAAATAATTTTTTGGAATCCTGTATTTTTGGAGTTTTTTTACTTTATAATTTCAAAACACGGGGAAAGAAGCAAAATAAATTATTTTTATAAAGCAAGCCTAATATTGATATGGAAACAGAAATTGTGAAAAAAAGAAAACTATAGGTATCTTTTTTTTATTATAAAATGGGGATAATAATAATATTGTATCCTAAAGGGGATATGACAACTAGTTATAACCTACATAAGATGCTTAGTATCATTCCCTTGCAGTGCTTGGTGACTACTTTTAAAATTCTAAAAGAATTTCCTAGATATAAGAGCTAGGATATAATTATAAGTACAATTATCTTATGTTTAAAAGTAATGGGATTAAATGTATATAAATTTTATTGTAGGGGGCGGGGCATGGATTTTCTATATTCTTCGAATTAACTTAAACTGAACCAGGGACAAAAAAGTAAAGTATCACCATCTAATTGCTCTCCCTCCTGAGGAATTCTGGGATGGTACCCAGAAGCTGTTCACCAGAAATAAAATGTTTCACCAGATACTTATTAGTCACATGGAGTAAGAAATATTCTAAGATATAGGCTGTTATTTCTGAAAATATTTGGAAACATTTTTCTTAATGGCTCTGTGATAAACACTTCTTGAGGGGAAAAAATCCACTCTATGAAAAAAATGGAATGTGTTGACGTACTATGATTTTTTTTTAAAGTTTACTAAAATTCATTTTGTATTGGTCAAAAAAACTCAATAAAAATTTAATTCCTAGAATTACTTAAATTTTGCCTCTCAAACCAAGATAAATATTGAGTTTTTTTTTTTAAATAATGGGTCTTTAATAATGGCCTTGAAGGAGAGAGAAATGAGGAGTAGCCTTCTAATGAAGCAGTAGTACAGAGCACTCCAGAAGATCTGAGGATGGGTCTTTGACTTGAGCTACTGCAGTTGGCATAATCTACCTATCTCGGATCTCAAACTATTCCTTTGACTCATTTCTAGAAAGGAGTCAAGGCAGGGGTGAGGGGTGTGCAGAGGAAGGTGTCCAGGAGAAATCTTTTACAAAACATCTGTTGCCAATCACATCAATTTTGAGGCAAATTGTTTATCCAGCTTTGGAAACTGATGCATAGCAGCTGTTTTCAACAGAATTACACACCACAGACCCTCAGACGACCTGGATCAGCTGCAGCTCTGGTGAACACCTCCCTCATTTACACTGATAGATTCACATCTCAAGCACACCAAGATTCAGCTCTTCAGATTCAAAGTTTGCTCCAAACCCAGGGACCTCTCTTGAGCAGGCACAGCCACGCCCAGAAGTGCCGGAGAGCTGAGATTCCCTGGAGGCAACCTTCAACCAGTGATGCATGGGTATCAACAATGGGAGCTGATGGACAAATGCCCCGGGTACCAGTTTTTGAGAAGATAATTCTGAAGTACATTCTACATGGTTCATTGCATGATTGAACACCAGAGGTGACTAAGTCAATAATACAGACTTGATTGGCTTTTTGTTCTTTCTGGTCTTAATTTTCCATTTTTACTCTGACTTTCTAGGATCTCCTTCCTAAATATTTTCCTTCACTGAGGTCCTTGCCTTGTGTTCTGCTTTCTGGAGAGTCCAAATGAAGACCAGATTAAGTTGGGCCAATACAAAGAAAATATGACCAGTACCACCTGCTTATTTCCCTTCCTACTACTATCAATTATAAAGCTTCATTTTTCTTAAGTGGTTGTTTTTAGTATTCAATTTGAGCAGATCATATTATAGAAAACTGAAATAGAGGGAAGTTTGATGTTGAAAGTCATCTGGAACAAATATAATTTGACTATTCACATCTGGATAGAACTTGCCAAGGTTTATTACATAATCTCTGGAAATTTTTAAGGAGGAAGTAACTACAAATAGATATTGATGTATCAAAGTTTCCACCATATTGTTGTTGGCAGGAAAATTTGCTTTATTCAATGGATGACTCCTTTACCTGATCATAGGACAATTTTCTTTCTTGTTCTGGGTTACAAATATAAAACCAAGGGTCCTTCCCAAATAGGGCCTTTTCTGCCCTCATAACATGGACCCAAGAATGAAACAGTGCAACCAAAACCACAGTATATAGAATAAAGATATATACTGTCTGATATAACACTATATTTCACCCTCAAAATCACCTATAAAGGATAAGATACAACCAGGTATATATTCCAGAAAGAGAATGAGTGAAGACTATGGGTTTCTGAATTATATCATGTAAGGAATAGTTAAAGGAGTTAAGAATATTTATCCTAGAGAAAATAAGCTCCAAATGGACATAGCAACCTTTTCAAAAGAATTATACTTCTTCTGTATAGGATTAGAGATTGGACCCAGACCATTAGAGACAGAGCCCAGACATGGGATACAAGGAGAATTATTAGGGGACAGTAGAAGTAAGGACTTCTGAGAATCAGAGCTTTCCAAATATAGAATAAGCTGCCAATGGAGACCCTTAGAACTGAGAATGTTCAAGCAGAAGCTAGATGACTAATGACTGGCAACAAAATTATGGAAGAAAGACAGCATTTGACACGAACAGTTGCACTAAACAGAGGAAGCTCTATTCCATCTTGTGGATTCTTTAATCTGAAACTATTTAGTTGATTAAACCATTAGAAGAGAACTTGCTAACTTGCCAAATTGTCAAGTATTCTTTATTACTGTACCTTTACGACATACAAAACACCTTCATTAGTTTCTCTGTCTGTGCTGATTTTGAAATGTCCATTCTCATTGCCCTTCAAAATGGTAAAATTGGCTCTCCAGTTGGCAGTGTTAATTAAATCCTTATCTTCTACAGATATTCGTAAGATCTCCACATTGTATGCATTTTCCTCTACTGATGCTTCATACTGAAACAGAAAAGCTCATTAAAAACTTACTTTATAAAGAGAACTTTTACAAAGAAAGTAAAATATTTCTTCCACTCCAAAAGTATTGGTTCTTATCATTTTTACCTAGTTTATTTTAAAGCCATGAATCACAAAGACTGTTGTTTCATTAAGGATTATCTTTGAAATAAAGAAATTTGTTATAAATGAAGACAAATGTTACTTGTCTCTAACAAGGAGATAAAACACTACTATGAATTAATAAAGGAGATTTATATGTCAGCTGTTCAAACTTTAATCTTATTCATAAAATAAACATACATTCTTCAAAGCATGACACATATTTTATTCATTTATATTAAATAACAAATGACAACAAGTAGAGACAGATTTTGATATTATGCTTACAGTATTTTGTTTGAAAGTGGGTGCATTGTCATTTGAATCTTTTATTGTTATGATGCAAGTTGATGTACTTATCAATCCAAATACTTGACCATCCATGTCTTGTACTTTCATTATCAGTGAGTACTTATCTACAGTCTGAAAACAAAGCAAAAATTTAATTATTTGTTTGAAAACATTTGCTCCAACTTATAAATGAAACCTTCGTTGTGCAGTCTTCCATTTATGTGTATCCATGCTTTTATCTGATTTCTTATTTGTATACACTTTAAGCATTGGGATAAGTTGAAAAAGTAGACAGAGGTTAAATTACAAAGAGTCATACAAAGAATTTACACTTCTATTTTAATTATCAGGTAATAGGGAAAAGTTTTACAACAGTCATAAGGGGAGCACAAAATAAGAATATTTGAGTTTCAGGAAGAATATTCTTTAAAAGATTCAGCATGATTTGCAGTAAACTGAGCAGAAATTCAAAGAAATCAGTTAGAGGCATTTGCGTGGCTGAGTCAGTTAAGCATCTGACTCTTGGTTTCAGCTCAGGTCATGATCTCACAGTTTGTGAGATTGAGCCACTGAAAGCACAGATCCTGCTTGGGATTCTCTCTCTCTCCCTCTTGCTCTGCCCCTCCCCCACTGTCTGTCTATCTGTCTCAAAATAAGCAAACTTAAAAAATAGGAAATCAGTTAAAAAGTCTGAAATAGTCTAAGATACATGATCCAAATCTGAGGCAGTGGCAATGAGGGCAGAGAGTAAGGGTGACAGCAAAGTTACTTGGGAGTTAGCATTTAGTAGGATGTGATGGTAAATTCTATATAAAATTTAAGAGAAAGGAGAGAGTTGAGAGTGATGCTCAGGTGTCCTATTTGGATAAGCAGAGGGTATATCATCAACCAATGTAGCAAAAGCAGAAGGACAGCCTGTTCTCTGAGGAAGTGAGCTCTAGTGGGGTGAGCAAAAATGGCCCAAAAGAATGAGTTGTGTCTGGCACATACTGAATTTTATGTCCCTATGGGAAATCTGAGGAGAAATGTACAGAAGACACTTGGATGTGTGATGGTGATGGTAAAATTGATTAGTTTGTGGAACAGTCCTCTCTGCTAACTTTCTCTTCTTACTATTCTTTAGCCACTCCTTCGGTTTTGTTTTGTTTTGTTTCTTTACTTTTTTCCATTTTCTGGAAACCAACATTTTCACCCTGAGATGCTCCTCCTATAGGCTCCACTCTCGGATACTCTGCTGCTTCTTCCTTTAAATGCACTGGTTTTGTTTTTATATCTCCTTTGTTCATTTCTTTATTTCCGTGTTATTCCCACAACAGACTTTGTGGCTGTTCTCCCAAAATTCCTGTTGACTTTTCTTAATTTAAGGTTATTTATTTTGAGAGAGAGAGAGAAAACAGGGTGAGGACAAAGAGAGAGGGAGACAGAATGCCAAGCAGACTCCGCACTATCAGCACAGAGCCCAATGCCGGGCTCCGACTCACAAACCTGTGAGATCATGACCTGAGCTGAGATCAAGAGTATGATATTCAACTCACTGAGCCACCCAGGCACCCCTTGTTGACATTTTTTGGTCAGGGAAAGCAAACCTGGGTGTGCCTACAAATCTGTATCTTACAGGCTGTGTCTCCTTCTAAATACCAATCGATCTGTTTTTCTATTCCAATGGCTTTCCCTACATAAGGAAATAGAAGTAATATTTAAAACAGAAAACATAACATGGCTGGGAATTTTTATTGTCTTACACCGAAATAAAAGAGAACAGAAACTCCTAAGTCCATGGGAGAGCAAACTACAGTAAATGGAGTAGGGGGTCTAAGCCCCCAGCCAAATGATATTCTAAGGAGTAGAGGGCTACCTCTCTGTCCAAATAATGAGCGACTGTGGTGATGACACCTGTCCTCGGATGCACAGAGAAGAGCCCTGGAGACTTCGGGGTCTGCTCCAAAATGCTATACTTCAGGCGTGTATGCATTGTGTCCGGTTCATCTTTGTCTGTGGCACAAACCACTCCCACTGTAGTACCTACATGTTTTACCAAAAGAAGAAAAGAAAAAAGAAAGAAAAGAAAAGAAAAGAGTCTTTAATTTCCAGAACTGCAAAACATATTTAGGAGTATCGTCGCCTTTCAAATTTTAGCAATGATAGCGGAAATCTAATTTTATATGGATTTCTTACGAGAGGTGTTCCATCTTTCAATAGCACCAATGAAGAGGACTTCAAATTTACAACATAAAACACTATGAGGCTCTAGTAACGAGGTATACTTCTACTTTTCTCACAGTTAAAAATGTTTGATAAGAAATTACTAAAAACTTATGTAAATGGCCATCAAGAATAATTTCAACACATATTCCCACATACTGCAATACCAAACTGAGCTGGAGAGAGAAATCGTGTTTCCTAAGTAAATCAGATTTTTAACTGAATTTCTGATTAATAGATAAATCGAGACTGACTTGGGGTATAACTGTATAAGTGGCCAAGACTTGACCTTTCACACTCTAGTCTCCATTCCAGGATTTTTTCTTTTTTGTGCTAGTCTTTGACATATTTCATTATGCTTTCACCCACTTAGTATCCAAACTGCACAGCCCTCAGCCCCACTTAATCCTCAGGAGGGGATTTCAAACCATTCACCCTTCGGAGAGAATTTAGGTCAATTGTTTCTTCATTTGGAGCTATTAATATTTCTCATCTGTATGGAATGTAAGAATATTGCTCAAGTAAAGGATTATATGTATCAACGAGTACAAACAGGTGGTATTGTCAAGTGTAAGGTCAGTGTTCCAATGCCAATGAAAATGTAATACATAGATCCACTTTGCCCATACCCAGTGTGTAGGGCTGGTCTGAGGAACAAATACATAGACATATACAGTCACACACATATTCACATACACACACACACACACACACACACACACACACGTTTGCTGAAATACTGTATTTGAAGAAAATAAAAACCAATTAATACCAGAAAATAATAGTTTCAAATATTTTTCACTGTAATAGGTGTTTAAAATTTGTATGTGTGTATGTAAATAAACAAATACATATATATACACATATATATAAACATTTTAGAGAATGTCCAGTTATAGATTCACAAATAATGACAAAACTTTGCAGTGGATCAATATGAAGATATGAAGTAATTATCATATTATGAGAGAACAAATGCTATTCATCTATGTTTACATAGAGAAAAAGTTCCTAACCTTTTTAAGGCAGAATATTTTCTTCCTGCAATTTTACTGACAGGACACAAACACTGTTAATTCTCTGGATTAAAAACTGTTTTACTGGGGTGCCTGTGTGGGTCAGTCGGTTAAGCATCCAACTTCAGCTCAGGTAATGATTTCACGGTTGGTGCGTTTGAGCCCTGTCTCAGGCTCTGTGCTGACATATCAGAGCCTTAACCCTGCTTTGATTCTGTCTCCCTCTCTCTCTGACCTCCCAGCTTGCACTCTATCTCTCCTTCTCCCTCTCTCTCTCTTAAAAATAAACACTAAAAAAAGTTAAAAAAAAAAAACTGTTTTAGTTATCACAGAAAATCCTCAAAAATCCTGACTTCAAAACCCCTTTTCATGAGCACTATACTTAAATATTAGTTGAGCACCCACTGTCCCAAATTCTGTGTGTGAGTTAATGCAAACTCAAAGAACATCCAGTATTTCAGAGTATCACAGCCCAAACTGGTCCGAACCTTCTTGTGTGATTTGCTTAAAGGAACTTGGGTTCATCTGGGCATCAAAGTACTTGCCCTTGATTCTCATCTGTCACTATCGTAGAAAACAAAATTCTCAAGAAAGACTTTGAAATCAATAATCCCTTTGAAAAAAAAACTGAACCAGAGTCATAGTCACTCTAAAGCTAAAAATATTATAGGTCATCTAATGTAATTAACTCCTTTTACAGGTCAGGGAACTCAAAGGGACTTCCACCATTTCCCACAGTAAATTAATAACAGACCCCAAATCAAAAACTAGGTTTCTTAAACTCCAAACCAACCATTTTTATTTTTTTAATTGTACCATATGAGTAATAAAGAGGCTAACATCTATGACATCAAATTATCAAAGTGAAATATAAAGGGAAACAGCAGGTATAAAAATGTACTGAAGATCTGAGTAACTACTAGAAACTTTAATAGGCAAGTTAGCAAAGTCATCCTTTATGAATGAGTCCACACTCTTTCAACTTTATTGTGAATGGCTACTTTCCATGTTGCAAGTCTCAGAAGACATCGGGGCCAACGAACCTGAACACTCTGGTTTTCCATGTCTTAGCAAGTGTTTTAGAACATGTGATGTAAGTTTCTCTAAAGTTATCCCTGGATTCATTCTAAATTGGAAGTAGTAAAGTAGCAGTTTTAAGAAAAAAGATGATAAGAGCTTTAAAAAATTGTGTTTTCAGTAGATGTCACTTAACACCTCCTGAAATAAAACCTAATAAAAATATCAATATTAATTTTAATTTTATTGTAATTCTATCCTATATGTCCTCTCTTGGAGGAGAGGATAATGATAAACCCATAAAATGATAAAGTGATATAAAGTATATAAATTAAATATGATTCCAAGCTTAAATAACTGTTACCTGCTTTTATAATTAATTGGTATCATAGAGACAAGACCAGATTCCTGTAATATTCTGTAGGTTACACTCTGGCTGTGACAGGATTAAATGTATTCTGGTAAATATATACCGGTTCAATATCACCTCAGGATAATCTGGTCTTGAGTATAAAAAACCCAATACCTCAAAAAAATGTACACAAACATATTTAGCATAATACATTTTACTTTTAGAAGTTCTCTTACTATAAAGTCTGAAAAGAATAAGGATTGATTTAACTAAATAGAAGTCCTGAACCTCTGTACCTCAAAAAGTAGCACTAATAAAATTGGAAAGCAATAATACCCTGGGAAAATATTTACAATGGGACAATAGGTTATTATCCTTAATATGTAAAGAGCATTTTTAAGTAGATTAAAAAAAACAGTTAGGAGCAGGATAAACATCAAGAAACGTAAGAGCAAAGGAAATCCACATACATTTCCTAAAAGAAAAAATACAAATGGTAAAAGAAAGCACACACACAAAAAAGTTCAATTTTAAAAAGTTATCTTACCAAGTCTGCTACTTTCTGGAACTTCAAAATTATAAATAGCTTCTGTGAAAATAGGGTGGTTGTCATTTTCATCCTCCACTCTGATGGGCAGCGGAAGAGGTATGTCTGCTGAATACCCGTCTGCAGTTGAGGCATAGGCAATCAACTGTGAAACAGGAAAAAACAAGATCAATAGTCCATTAACACAAGATTCTAGCAAGAGGGAACACTATGCTTTATCTGCTACCTTCTTTGCAAATCTTTTGGATAGCCAACCACTAAGAATTTCTATTCAGTTCTCTTTCAATCATCAAAGCATCAAAAGGAAAAACACTTTAAGTGCAGTAAAGAGCATCCAGTATTTGGTAGAAATGGCTACTCTTTGAATAAAACTCCATAGTACAGCCAAGTCAGCGAGAATTCTGTCCATTAGACTCAGATTATAGTCCTTATTCTTTCCACAGTCAGGAAGTTACATTGGGGACAACAATTAAACTCGTTGCAGTTGGGAAAATCCTACTACATCATCTAAATAAAACCATGATTTTCCATCTGTAACTAACAAAGCCCTTTTATTTACTTCATAAATCACATATTTATAGAGTTTTTCTAACAAAATGCATTTACCAGTTTCCGCATTGCTAAGAAATCAAAGGGCAATGTAATGTCAAGTAGAATGTATTTCTATTCAGCATGTGATTACAACACGGAGTTAAAACTTTTGTTAAGAAATGTTATGTGGTGGACATCAGTCACATTTGCTTACCAGCATCTCTTCCTCCTTCTAGGAAGAGAATCCCTCTTTCCTATGGAGAAACATATGTGGTCCCCCTGCACCACAGGGATGACCACGTGACCTCAGAGAACTTAACCATAGTAATACTGAAAATTGTCTGAGTTATTCCCCATTGACTGTAAGCTCATCAATATCAGGAGTCTGGCTTATTAACCTTGTTTGGATTTGGTTTCCCACTTTTGCTTCCTTATCTAGTTCCCAGTAATGGTCAGAGAATCACACAAGTGGAAAGAAGGAAAAACAAAAAAATAAATAAAAGAAAATAAAAAAGAATAAGAAGAGAAGAAGACCCTTCTTATCAACTGTGCCCACATCCTGGAGAGAGGAAATTGTAGCATGAGCAGAAAGAGAAAGTCCCTCATAAACAAAACCAACTCGTGGAAATATACTAGAATATACATCCAAATACAACTAAACCTCTTTGCTTCATTTTAGGCTTACCTAACAGAAGTTAAGATAAAGAACAAATCAAATATTTTAAAATACTGCACAACCTATTTCTTTGACTCTAAGAAGAGAATGCAGAAAGACAGAAAAGAGTCCACAGAATATCAGAAGAAACACAGTTCAATCATTTAAAGTCATATATATCAGTAAAACTCTTACATCAAAAACTTCATATTCTTCACGATCCACAGGTCGGGTACAATACAGATTTCCAGTGTCTCTTTCTATGAAAAACAAATTTAAAGGTTCTTGGTCAACTCCATGCCCACTTATTGAGTAGAAGATGGTATAGTTCTGTGCTGCATCAGATTGAACCTAAGAGGGAAAAAAACACAGATGTAAAAATTTTAAATCAAAAATCTGTTAAAATACTATCTTTTTAATGTGACTTATGGATGTATATCTTTTTATTTTAAAGACACTTTGATAAAATAATAATCACATTTACCACTTCATCAGCACACAAAACAGTCAGAAGCATTTGGCAAAAGATTTTTTTAAACTGCTCAGTATAATGAAAATAATGTTCAACATAAAGAGTAACCAAAGAAAATCTAATTAAAAACAATAAACCATAACTTCCCATCTAGAGATTTGGCAGAGAGGAAAGGACAATAATACCCATTGTTGGCAGGAGCTGGGTCAACAGGGACTCTCATATACTGGTGAAAGGAAGAGCTAATTTGAATGTTCCTCAGGAATGGGAACTGGCAAAAATTAAAAGAAGGACAAATGCGAATAAACAAGGAAGACTCTTCCTGGCAGAGGAGACATAAAGTACAAAGGGAGGAGGTTAACACTGTGCTTGGAGTGTTCAAGGTGCAGCAAAGAGGCCACTGTGATTGGAGTGGGGAAAGTCAGTAGTCAGCAAGAAGCAGGAGACGAGGCCACATCATATAAGGGATTCCAAGGCTGTTGACTTTTCCTTATAGACAGGTGGGAAGACATTGGAAACTTTAGACAAGAGTAATATTATGTAATTTATATTTTAAAAAGGTAATACTTAGTGTTTTGTTAGGACTAAATGTGGGACGGTGGGTGGGTGGGTGGATAGGTGGTAAGTGAAGAAGCAGGAAGACCACTTGGTTATTGCAAGAATTCATGGGAGTGATGATGGTTTGTTAGACAGGATGGTAGTGGTAGAGATGGTGAGAAGTGCTTAGATTCTGTATATAATTTGAAGGTACAGCCAACAGGATCTGTTGAAGGGCTGGATGCATGGCATGAAGATGACACTATGTCAAAGGGTGCTGATATCCCCTAAGATCTATTCTGCCCATGTCTTTACACTAGAATTTATAGGTGACTATAAGATTGCCCAAAAGAAAGATATTTCCTAGGCTCCCTTACAATAAGGTATGGCCACATGAAAATGCCATTAATGGGATATAACCAAAAATAACATATGCAAGACCTAAACTGTGTCTAGAAAGTGAAGGAATGGGTTTCCCCATCTGTACACACTGAGGAGCTATCTTGCAGAGACGGCCAAGTTAAAAAAAAAAAAAAAAAAGTCAAGGTCCCTTGCGAATTTTTATTAAATATCTTTACCAGATCATACTTTCACATAAAATAAATCTCTGTCAGGCATAAGCCACTCAGTGACACTTTGGTTCCTGAATTATTTGCTGCCCCATCATGGAGGAAACAGCATGTATGCCCCTTGGTTGTGGATTCTGCAGTGTAGCTTGGAGACTCATTCCCGAAAGTTCAACCTAAAGTTTGTTTCTTCAGTCCCCACAACAATTCTATATATGGCTTATATGTTGTAATAAATCGCTGTCTGTTAACTACTTAGAGAGACATATGTTCTCTACAACTAAAACCTCACCAAACCGACTCTAAGGACCCAACAACTGAAAGAATGAAGGTGCCCATTAATTGAGATGGTCAGGTGTTTTTAGGAGAAAACCCAAACTTTTTTTCCCCCACATATGTTAAGTGTTAAATATACATTAAGCTTTCAAGTAGAAATAACAATTAGGCAGTCTGTCCAAGAAATATGAAGTCTTAAGTCTCTAATAGATAGCAGTACTCAAAGCTATGAGACTGGATGAGATTATCAAGGCAGCGAATATAAATAAACAAGAGACAAGGTTCATGGGCTGAGCCTGGAGCTCTCCAAAGTTTGGGGAAGGGAAAACATGGGAATGAGGAAGAACTAGTAAAACACAGTATGAACGAGTGGCTAGGGAGGTAAGTGGACAATTAGGTGAGTGATGTCCTAGAAGTCAAGGGAAGAAAGTACTTGGAGGAAGACGGAAGGGTCAGCTAGGCAAGTGTACACATGTCAAGGAAATGAGACTGAGAAGCGGTGACCAGCTTAGCAATGCAAGGGCTAAAATGAGCTATGATCAGTACAAATTTGGTAATCAGAAATCATGTCTTAATATGCCTCATCAGTGCTTAAAATACAATATTTGAGGGGTGACTGGGTGGCTCAATTGGTTAAGCATCTGACCGACTCTTGATTTTGGCTCAGGTTATGATTTCACAGTTTGTGGGATTGAGCGTTTCATTGGGCTCTGTGCTGACAGCATGGGGCCTGCTTGGGATTCTCTCTCTCCCTCTGCCCCTTACCCCTCTTGTGCTCTCTCTCTCAAAAATAAGTAAATAAACATTATTTATATATATATATATAAATGTATATATTTATATATATATATGTATGTATAAACAAAATTTGAAAAGAAGAAATAAGATCTAGCAATGGAGAATTTTTTAAAAAGTGTGAAAGACACTGGAAGGGCAGTTAAAAACATCAACAAATGGTCCCACTATTGGAATGAAACATCAGCCACAATAATAGAAAGAAGCAAGCACCAAACCACAGCCCTACTTCAGCGACCACTTTCATTGTATGTGTTCCACGTAGATCTTTATGAAAAGTAAACCTGACCTGGTTGAAAACTTCTCCTTGGCTTCAGGAAAAAGTTAAACTCCCTAACAGGGAGTTTACCATCTGTCTACCTGTGTCCTCTGCCTCATCTCCCTGCTCCAGCCCCATCATAAATAGAAGGACTCCTCTAAGGAGCTCGCCCTCTCCTCTGCACCTCCCTCTTCTTCTACGATTATTTACCTGCACGACGCTTTCCCATCCTTCAGGTCCAAGCTCTGACGTCTCCTCCTCTAAGTCTTTCCTTGATTTGTAGCACATTCCATCTCAGGACTTGGTGCTGACTCCATGAATTCTTAGATCACCCAAACCATCTCTACCACAGCACCCATCACTCAGTATTATAACCATTTGCTTACCCCGTCTTCCTCACTAGAATAACCTACATGAGAGCAAGGATATGGCTAAGTTTATTTCTAGTGTCATACTTAGAGCAGTGCCTTCCATGGGACATAGTAGGTGCTCAATAAGTAACTGCTAAATGAATGAACAAACTAATAAAGATCTTTTAATGGCTGCATTCTTTCTCATATAATAATTAGATTTTTAGTGGTTTTTCTCATTTTACTCACGTTTAGTATACTTCATGAAAATCTTCAATTGAATCTGTTTTTTTTTTTTATTTTTTAATGTTTATTTATTTGAGAGAGAGAGAGTGAGCAGGGGAAGGGCAGAGAGAGAAGGAGACAGAGAATCCAAAGCAGGCTCCAGGCTCCCAGCTGTCAGCACAGAGCCTGATGTGGGGCTCGAACTCACAAACCGTGAGATCATGACCCTAGCCGAAGTTGGACGCTTAACCAACTGAGCCACCCAGATGCCCCTGAATCTGTTTATTTTTAAATGTCTAAAGAGTTGTAAAGCCTGAACTACAGGCTCTGGGAATTAAAACCCTCCCAATCAGAAAGAAGTTTACGTAAAACCTACTTGCTGAAGAAACAAAGGGAAAGGGCCCAACGAATTCTCTTGCATTGAGCAGGGAATAGGGGCCCATCTCCTCTTGGAACGCCTGAGAACGGCTTCTTTGGCATGTCTTTTCCTCAGCACCTGAGTTTAGAGAAAGAAAATTAAATAAGTAAAAGTATCACAGCCGACGTTGCTGCAAAAGAGTGGACGGTCCATAAACCTAATGCCTCCCTGGAGGCTCAGTCTCAGGAGTCTTTTAAAGCCTTTTTTAAGGTCTTTTTGCATTAGGTGAGTAAGAAAGAATGCATCCACAGTTTAAAGGTTTCATAAACTGAAGAATTTCATTTTGTGTATCTTTCTAACACTGACCATACTTTCAGGTTAGGAAAATCAGCAATGCACTCTTAGTTTTTCTTCTCTCCCGCATAGACATAGTGAACATGTCCTCTTGATAACAATTTACTGACAGCCCTTACCTGTCACACTCTCAGGAGAACCAAAGCAAGAAAATGCACGTGCTTCTTTCCCTTATCACTCCCATCCGCACTCTCCAATATGGTAGCTCTAGCCATACGCTGACTACAGCAAAACCTTGGATTGTGAGTAAATAACTTGTTATATGAGCAAAGATTTCTAATAAATTTTAACTTGATAAACGAGCAATGTCTTGCAATACAAGTAGTACGTGACGCCGGCTGTCACATGATCACAAACTGAACCAACAGTTCTTGAAATTTCCTTTGATATGCAAGTGCTTTGGATTACAAGTGTATTTCTAGAACAAATTAGGCTCACAAACCAAGGTTTTACTGTATTTAAACTTAAATTGATTATGATTAAATAAAATATAATTCCACCCTTCAGTGCCAGTAGCCACAGGCCGAGTACTCAGTAGCCACTAACATCGGTCTACCATATCAGTCCACGCAGATTACAGAATGTTTCCATCACTGCAAAAAGTCAGATTGGACTTTTTATGGATTTCTATTTCATTTCATGGTGTTGCAAGGAAGAAATTTATTTCCTGGGAATTAATAAATAAATAATTTTAATAAACATTTCTTAATGTGCTAAACACTCAAATTAATTTTATCCTTAATACACTCAAGATGGATTCGATGTAATCCAGTCTAAATCTTTAGTCTTCTTTGTGACTGCTTTCACAACGGCATTCCTCACGATGTAGAATCTAGAACTGCCAATACCATGCATATGTATTTACTCATACATACACACACTGCAGGATTTCCATCCCATTTTAACAGCAGAATCACAGTGACACTTGAAATCAACCTCTAATTCACTGGGAAACACTACTCCTAACATGAATTTAACATACACCTACTGACTAGGAGTTAGGTATTACTGAAACTATTGGCAGAAAGGGGATCAACCGTGCCCTCAAGCAACTACAGACAAATTATTTACACAAATAAAAAATTCCAAATGCTTATAAAAGAGGAGTAAGCAAAGTGACACGGACGCTGACACATGAAAGCAATTAGTTGGACTTTAGAAGGGGAAGAAGCCTTCCCAAAGGAGATGCCATTAGATTTAACAAAGCAAAACCCAAAGCCAATGTTCAGTCGGGGCTGGTGGAGGAAAGGGGGGTAAAGAGAGGGAAGGAGGGAAAACAAACTGAAGGGAAAGGAAAAGAAGAGGATAAAACCCCATTTGTCTTTTTGTCCTCTGTGCAATTTTTAATGAAATATTTAAAGGAAAAGAAAAGCATGCCTGAAAACATTAACGTATTGTCAGTACCTTCTTCTGATGTTCCAGGAGCACCTTTATCTCTTTCTGTGTGTGTGTCTTGGTGTCATAGAGCCATATGGTGAATGACCTTTTCTCATCAGACACCACCACAGTGCCGGCTGTGTATACTGACCCATCATCTAGAACTCTGAAATCAGGGTCACCCGACCGGATGAGGTCTGCAGACCTGAGGCACTCTTTCAAGTTAACTGCAAGAAAACGTTTCCAAGTTGCAAAGTAGGAACACATGCAAAAGGAAAAAAAAAGGGAAGTGTTAAGATAGTGTATGCGTCTACTTTAAAATTATGAAGTAGAATGAAATAAACCAATCACTTTGCATTTACCAAATCTCTTAACTAGCTTCTTCACAAGTATAAAATAATAATTTCCTTTCAGTTAAAAAATAACTAAGTATTTCTTAATTGTATACATGCATTAAAGTGTTTTCCAACCTTATGTGCTTCTAAAAGGCTTATAAAAATGATCTTTCTATTAAAGAGGCGTGTGTGTCGCAACCACGGAGAAGCCGAGCTGTAACGCCCCCACACACAGCTGAATAAACAGAAAAGCTTTCCTCAGCATTATAGTCTGAGTCTTTTAAGATACACCTGTCTTCAGCCAGCAGTTATACACATGAGCCAAAAGAGCAACAGAGGGTATGAATTTAGCAAATAGTCAAGTAAGAAAAGTCCATCTTTTTTTTTTAAGATTTTACTTTTAAGTAATCTCTACACCCAACATGGAGCTCGAACCCACAACCCCGAGATCAAGAGTCACATGCTCCACCAACTGAGCCAGCCAAGAGCCCCAGAAAACTCCATCTTTGAATTCTTCCCACTGGCACTTTGTTGTCACATGCCTTCCCCCAGCCACCGGCTCCCCTTATGCCCTTAGTTCTCTCAGTGTGCCTGTTCCTAGCTTTCCAAGGCTCCCCACTCAAACCCTGCATGTCTTCTCTGCCTGGGAGGTTTCCCTGGTAAAAAGTAATAAAATATAAATTTCAGTGTAAGTAGTTTGAAACTTCCATCCAAAGTATCAAATCCATCTCATTCTTCAACTATCTGTTTTAACAACAACCAAACTGATACATTAATGTTCACTTAAGTAATAACTTCTCGTGGGATTCCTATGTTACTCATGTAAAGTGTTTTCACTTTAATCCAAATCTGTCACAGATGTAAACATTTAATCAAAACAAAGTGAATGTCTTTAGGAATGATGACATAATTCTCTCTTCACATTTTTAACATAAGAACTTCTGGTCTCTCCCCCTAAAGGAACACCCCTGACCTCTCTTTTACATCCTTTTTCTTCTTCCTTTCCTTAGAAATAAAAGTGACATTCGCATAATAAAAATTAAATGAGGCACTTAACCACAAATGGGACACTTCGCTGAAAAAGTAAATTTGGTATCTCTGGGGCAAGCTATATCTTGTCCCAACAACAACAAAAACAAACAAACAAACAAACAAACAAAGCAAACCGTGATGTTTTCTTCTAATGTTCCTTATGCCACATGGAAAGTTCACTGGGCAGAGCTTCCAGCTGTTGGGAAAGCTTGAGGTTCCCCAAATTCTCCACGTGAAAATGACTCATTAAGTTCAGTTTTGAATGGAATGGCTCACCTTATGATGTGTCTCAAGGCAGCTCTAACACTGATAAAAGCACTGCTCTGATTTTCTCAACCACTTATTGATATTTCTCCAATGCTTAGAATCCTAGGGTAATGAAAGGGCTACATTCTACATGTAACTCTTTATGTAATCTTTAATTTGTTAAAGCATAAATGACTACAAAAACGTGAATGAGAACATTTGCACTAGAATCAACCACAGAATTACGTGGGATTATAAAAAACAGAATATATATTTAAAACTATCTTGAATTGTATCTAAATATAAATAGATTAAGGCTAAATCCAAAAGGCAAAGATTGGATAACATGCTCTTTTCAGCAGAAGTAAACTAAATTTCTGTTTTAAAACCACTTGTTTTGAAATGTCTCACCTCTGCCAACTATGCTGTCTGCCTCTAGTCTGGAAGGTACATTAAATGTCACCATTTTGCAGGCTTCACAAGCAAAATTGAAGACCTAGAATTAAAAAAAAAGTCACATTAATACAGTATAGAATAAAGAATAAAGTCTCAAATAAACAGGAAAAGTAAGTCTTAGAGATCCACTGTATAGTTAACAGTATCATGTTATATATTTAAAATTTTTGCTAAAAGAATAGATTTTATGTTCAGTGCTTTGTCATAAGAAAATAATAGAAATAAAGAAACTTTTAGAGATGATGGATATATTATGCCAAAGACTGTGGTGAGGATTTCACAGATGTATACTTATCTCCAAACTCATCAAATTGTATATGTTAAATCTGTATGCTTTTTGTATGTCAGTCTTCAATAAAGTGGTTTACAAAGAAAGACTAAAGCAACCCGATTATCTCAATAGATGCAAGCAATTGACAAAACCCAACTTCTATTTACAATTAAAACCCCTCAATAAACTAGGACTAGAAAGAAACTTGCTCAGCATGATAAAGGGGCATCTATGGAAAATTTAGAACCAACATCTTTCATGGAGAAAGACTGAAGACTTTCTGTTGACATCAGGAACAAGAAATGATGCCCTTTCTCACCACTGCTATTCAACATTATATGGAAACTTCTAGACAGGCCAATTGCACATGTGCACGTGCACACACAAATTAAAGGCATCTCAAATGGGGAGGAAGAAGAAAAATAGTTTCTATTTGCAGATGATGCAATCTTGTATATAGAAAATTCTAAAGAATCCACTGAAAAAAACTCAAAAATCATAAATGAGTTCAGTAACACTGCAAGATACAAGATCAACCTACAGAAGTCCATTACCTTCCTATGCACTAGCAATACAAAAATCTGAAAACAGAAGTAAACAACTACTTCCTTTCACAACAGATGTTCCATCTTCATGGATCAGAAGATACATAATCTATCTCTCTCTCAAAAATGAATAAATGTTAAAAAAAATTAAAAAGAAAGAAAAAAGAAGATACATTTCCACAATTCACCAAACAGGTTCAATGCAATCTCTATTAAACCCTCAAAAAGTTTTTTTCCAGAAATTAAAAATTAATCTCTGTAGAAATCCAAGGTACCCAAAGACCCAAATAAATTTGAAAAACAACAGAGTTGTAAGACTCACATTTCCCATTTTCAAAATTTACTACAAAGATACAATCATCGAGACAGAGTGGTACTGGCATAAGGGTAAGCGGAGAGACAAATGGGATAGAACTAAAATCCCATAACTTAGCATGTACCTTTGTGCTTAGCCAATTTTTGGCAAAGGTTTCAGGAAGTTCAAGGGAAAGATGCAGTCTTTTCAATAAACGGTGTTAGATAGTTTAATATCCTCATTATGAAAATGAATTTGAACCCCTATCTCATACCATATGTAAAATTAACTCAAAATGAATCACAGACCTAAAGAACTAAAATGATGTCTCGGAGAACTAAAACACAAATCTTGATGATCTTAGGTTAGGCAATGGTGTCTTGTAACACCAAAAGTACAAATGATAGAAGAGTAAGTAATAGGACTTAATCAAATTTAAAACTTTTGCTCCTCAAAAGATACTATGCAGAAAGTAAAATTACAACCTAGAGAATGGGAGAAAATATTTTCTAATCACATAGCAATAAAGGACTTATATCAAAAAAATAAAGAAAAACTTTTACAACTCAATAATAAAGACAAACAACACAAGAAATGGGCAAAGGATTTGAATAGATGTTATCCAAAGACATATAGTCAATGAGTTAATGAAAAGATGCCCAACATCATTAGGCACTACAGTCATGCAAACTTAAACCACAATGAGATACCCATTAGGATGGATAAAATAAACAGGACAGAAAATTACAAGTGTTGCCAAGGATGTAGAAAAATTGGAACTCTCATGCATTGCTGGAAAGATAAAATGGTGTGGCAAATATGGAACACAGTTTGGGAGTTTCTTAAAAAGTTAATCATATGCAACATATAATCCAACAATTTCACTTCTACCCCTAAGAAGTAAAAACCTATGTCCATGGAAAAACTTGTACATGAATATTCAGAGCAATATCATTTACAATAACAAAAAAAAATGGAAACTCACATATCCATTAGGTTATAAATGGATAGACAAAATGTGATACATTCAAATGGAATATTATTCAGCCATAAAAGGAGACAAGGAGCTGGTGTTATGCTCCAATACCAATAAGGATAAACCTAAAAAGCATTATGCTCAGTGAAAGAAATGACACAAAGGAGCACATATTGTATGATTTCACTTATTAAAAATGTCCAAAAGAGACAAATACACAGAAACAGACTAGATTAGTTGCCTAGGGCAGGGGGTAGGAATGGGAGTAGCTATAAATGAACAGGAGGTTTCTTTTTAAGATGATAGAATTGTTCTAAAATTGGATTGTGGTAATGATTGCGCATTCTGTAAGTTTACTAAAATGTATTGAGTTGCATACAGCATAGGTGAGTTTTACAGAATATAAATTATTATCTCTAAAAAGCAGTTTTAAAAAATGATGTAAAAACCATAAACACCATTCTTTCCACACCCACCTCTACAAATTGGCCATATTTACAAATTCATGTAAGTAGCTTCAGCGAAACAAAACTGGATAATAACCACAAATAAGTATTTCACTTCTGATAGAATCAAATATAAAACAAGTTCCTTCACCAAATGAAAAGACTAAGTCATGGTGGTAACAAACTCTATATGTGTATACATATGCATATCTTATGCTAATACATGCTCTAAATATTACTGCAGTGTAAGATCTATCAATGATAGATCTATCTTCATCTATCTACTTAAGAACAATGACTCAAAAGTAGGGTCAATATGTAATAGTGTTCTTTATTTTAAATATAGTAAGCAAAAAAGTTCAGAAAGTCATAACCAGACTGCTGTTACAATGAAGCAGTAAATTATTTGCTCTTAAAAACAATTCAACCATATTATATATGCTCAACTGAATTGTCCCTAAGAATATAGTTGTCACCAGGGGTGAAAAATAGTTTTATTTAATAATGCACCCATTGATCCAAATATATTTTAGCTCTATAGTTGGTATTTCTGAACATCAGTAGAAAGCCATGTTCAGTACATTTTAATCACAACTCTTTACAAAATATTTGAAGTCAGATATGAAATGTTTAAATCAAATAGAATATACTAAAATAAATATGCATGCACCTTTTCAGATTTTTAAATTAATATTTTGCCATTTTTCCTTCATTTTTGTAAGTTTATTTATTTTCTTTTAATAACCGCTACACCCAACATGGGGTTCGAACTCACAACCCAAGATCAAGAGTCTCATGCTCTTCAAACTGAGCCAACCAGGCACTTCTTTATTTCATTTTTTTTAAATAAAAAAAATATGTTTATTTATTTTTGAGAGAGAGAAAGAGACAGGCAGACAGACAGAACACAAGTGGGAAAGGCACAGAGAGAGAGGGAGACACAGTATCTGAAGCAGGCTCCAGATTCTGAGCCGTCAACAAAGAGCCCCACCAGGGGCTCGAACTCACAAACCGTGAGATCATCACCTGAGCTGAAGTCAGACACTTAATCGACTGACCACCCAGGTGCCCCTATTTCACCTTTTAATTAAAATTTACAGATGTGGCCATGCTCTATTCCATTTCCTTCCTCTTCTTCAAGGGATGGTTCCTTCTAAGTTGGCATTTATACTTCCTTTGTAGGCTCTTGTACTTTTATTATATGTGCATGTGCCTATAAAGTATAAGCAGATATTGCGGACAGCTTGTGTCTCATACATCCTTTTACAACTTGTATTTTTCACTCAACAATATATTTAAGATTTTTCTGTGAATATACCACAGTTTATTTTGCTCGTTCTCCTATGATGGTCATTTAGATTATATTCTTGTTTTCTACTTTTCTATTACAAATAACACTACAATAAACATCTTTGCAAGTATAAGATGTTAAGATGCATACCTGCAATAGAAACATCTGAGGCTCTCCAATTCCAGTAACTATTGCCAAGTTGCTGTCCAAAGTACTAACATCAATTTATATTCATGTCCTCCAGAGTATTAGATCTATTTCTCCTCACCTCTAATACAATTCATTATACTTGACTTTTCTAACTGTTGCCAATTTTATAGCTGTTGCTTTAGTGTGCATTTTCTTAATTTCTAGTGAGACTGAACATAACTTCTTGTGTTAATTTGTCATTTACCTTCTGTAAATCATCCATTCCTCTCATTTTGTTATTTTTGTTTGCTTGTCTTTTTTAAATTATATTTTACTTGTAGGCTTATGTAGTTTTCTTTTAACTCTTTTAGTGTTATCATTTGATAATTAGTGTTTCACTTTGAAAGTAGTCAAATTTATTAAGCATTTCCTTTAGTTTTTTAAAGCAGTCAATCTCATTAAAATTTTCTTCCAGCTTATACTTCTGTGTATTAACATCTCCCCCTCTGCCTGTCATAAATATACTATCTGATATTTTCTTACAAAAATTTTAAAGTTACTTCCAACTTTTAAATCTTTCACTCATCTGGAATTATTTTGTGTGTGATTCACTGAAAATATCTAATCTTATCCTTTGCCATATGGATAGCCAACTATCTAGAACCATCACTGAGCAGCTCGTCCCTTCTTAACTGATAGTGATAATGCTGCATATGTAATATGCAGGGACCCCAATTATAGAATCTATTTCAGGACTCTGCATTACTTCATCAGATATGTTTTTTTTTTTCTCTACACCAACACTATATAGTTTTAACTAATGTAGCTTTATTATAGATGGCAATATTTGTTATGGTGACCCAACCCTTCTTATCTTCCTTTAAATTATGGGGCTTTATTTTTAGCCTTCTACTCTTTCAAAAAATTCTTATGACCAGATGACCAAGTCCATGAAAACCCTTTCTAGGATTTGCTTGCTTGCTTTACTGGTCCTTGCTTACTTTAAGTACTTCCTATTAGTTTGTCAAAATCCTACATGTGTAGGATCTCACATGTAGCCAATCCTATAGCTGGAAAAATAGCAGATTTCTTTTCCTTTAAAACCTTAACCTCTTTTCCTATTGCTATTACATATTTTATCTCATGTATGTGCTTGTTAAGACCTCCAGCAGATGCTGAGTAGGAAGAGCTATAGTCACCATTGTGGATTTGTTTCTAACTTAAAGATAATACTTTTACCATTTCACTATTCATTATGAGTTTCCTTCTTTCTTCCTTTCTTCCTTCCTTCCTTCCTTCATTCCCGCCTCCCTCCCTCACTCTACTTTTCTATTCCTTTCCTTTCCTCTTTTCCATTTTTTCTTTCTTCCTTTCTTTTTTCAATCATTAAGTTTTATTAGGTATGCTTCAGTATTGTTTAAAAAAAATAAGAAGTTCATTCCCCTACATTCCTAGTCTACTGAGAATATTTTATAGCAATAAATATAATTTCCTACTTAGTTTGAAACACATAATTTTTCTCTCTGAATATATTACTATGTTAAAATACAATAATGGATTTTCTTATGGGAAACCATCTTTCCATTCCTGAGACAAATCTTTCATGGACATGCTAACTTTTTAAATATGTTATTGGTTTGGCTTGCTGGTATTTATTTTAGTACTTCAAATATACGTTCACAAGTGAGATCAGGCTACTAGTTTTTCAATATCTTACAATCCTTATAAAATGAGTTAAAGACAGTTCTACTTTTTTCTGTCCTTTGAAACAATTTATATAAGGTAGAGATTATCTGTTCCATATAATTATGGAAAAATTCACCTACCATAAGCCTAGGCTTGATGGATATGACGGTGTCGTGTATGAAGACATTTGGCTTTTAATTCAATATCTTTCATTGTTAAGTCTATTTAAGTTTTGCATACCTCATTGAGCCAATGTTGACAATTTTCATTTTGTAGGAAATTGTTCATTTTGTGTGTATTTTCAAATAATTGAAATAATACATTAATATTATTATCTATTTGTCTAAAACATCTGTCCTCTCCATGACTGTACCTCCTTTTATTTCTAATATTGGTTTATCTGGGTCTTCTCAATTTTTTCCTTGCTCAATCATAGTAGCATTTGTGTATACTTTCAAGGAATAGCTTTTGGTTTTGTTGATCTTCTCTATTGCTTGTTTCTTTTTTTTTAATGTTCTTTGTAAGACAGAGTATAAATACAAAAATACTATATAAATGATATATATCATATATGTGTTTTAAGAAATAATAAAATGAACACTAGGGCACTCAACTTCAGAGTTAAGAAATGAAATATTACTACTATTTTCTTTTTTTAATGTTTCATTTATTTCTGGGAGAGAGAGAGAGACAGTGTGAACAGGGGAGGATCAGAGAGAGACGGAAGTTTAGAGTCTGAAACAGGCTCCAGGCTCTGAGCTAACTGTCAGCACAGAGCCTGAGGCGGGGCTCGAACCCACGAACTATAAGATTATGACCTGAGCAAAAATCAGACGTTTAATTGACTGAGCCACCCAGGAGCCCCAAATATTACTATTATTTTCAAAGTTTCTATATATTGCTCAGTAGCATTTTCTTCCCCTGCACAACCTCTAAAACTCAAGTAATCATTAATGGATGATTTTTGTGTTTACTTTCCTGCCTCTGCTTAACTTTATTCCATGTATATGTGTCTTAAAGAAGATACAGGTTTTTTTTGCCAATTTTTAGCTTTTACATATATGCTAATTGTACACTACTTGATTTCTTTGCTCGAATTACGTTTGTGAAATTTATCTATGCTGAGCATACAGAGGTTCATTCATTTTCATTGCTATATAGTACATCATTATAAATAATGTACAATTGATTCATTAAACATAATTTTGAAAGAGATAATATTAATATACAAATTTAAGTATGTCATGCTTCTTAAAACTATAAAATAATTTGATACTATATTTGTGGGGTTGGACATATTATTGAAAATAAAATTTAAAAAATTAGACTAGTAATGATGAATTAATGACCTTTAAAGTTATTTTAAAAATAAATTTTGTATTGAATGCCCAATAAAAAATTCAACATCCAAAAATAATGTTAAGATTCATGAATTATTAGGGTGCCTGGGTGGCTCAGTCGGTTAAGTGTCTCACTCTTCATTTGGCTCAGGTCAGGATCTCACAGTTTTGTGAGTATGATCTCTGTTTTGTGCTCTACGCACTGACCCCAGGAAACCTGGTTGGGATTCTCTCTCTCCTCTCTCTCTGCCCCTCCTCCCTCACACTCAGTCTCTCTCAAAATAAATAACCTTAAAAAAATGATTAATGAATTATGGATTGACTATTTCAGTTCAAAGAATCTCTTTTAATGGAAAATCCTCCAGGTCAACTTTAAATATCTAATTTATAAAGCTGAGATCTGCACAACTTTAAGTTAAAATGTAGTAAATGTAGTTTTAAAAATGATAATATACAGTATTGTCCATGTAGTATGGAAAAATTAATTACTTTGTTTCATTTTACAGTATAATCCAAATTTTATTAATTGTATGATAGAAAGCTGGCATACTAATAATAAATCCTGATAAGAAAATCTAATGCCAAAAGGAGAGTGAAAATGAGAGGGGTTATCTGAGATTGTTTTACTGTTCTTGTGGCCAGTTTTATAGTGAATTCACAGGTAGGCTTTCTAAAATGACACCCTTTTTCAAGAGAGGAAAAAGAAGCCAAGGAATGGAAATTTATGGAAAATACAAAAAATAAATGGGATCTTCTTTTTTTAATGTTTATTTATTTTTGACACAGAGAGAGACAGAGCATGAGTGGGGGAGGGGTAGAGAGAGAGGGTGATGCAGAATCTGAAACAGTCTCCAGGTTCTGAACTGTCAGCACAGAACCTGATGCAGGGCTCAAACCCACAAACCGCAAGATTATGACCTGAGCCAAAGTCAGATGCTTAACTGACTGAGCCACCCAGGCACCCCTAAATGGTATCTTCTTAGCTGAGCATGATAGAAATGAAATTTTAAATTTGTCATTTCTCCCCTAGACACTTAACCTTCTGCAAAATGGAAATAGTACCTTTCAAATTCTAACCAGCTCAAAGGTAAATCGTAAGACTGACCTCTCTGTACTCTCAGTACTTAGATCATGTCATCACATTTCTTGCTAACCAAACTCTTTGTGAGAACAGGAATTCTAGTTAAATGGAAAGCATGATGAACCACAGGTGACCACAGATTCCATATATGGAATGCTAACTGCCTAGAGGATTACTATAGGACCAAAAAATGTGCATAGGCTTATATATACTTAGTGATTCAGAAGGTGTTTCAGAAACTAGCTGCACCTCAACATGAACACCAACAATCTACTTTTTAAAAGGTAGCTGCAGGGTGCCTGAGTGGCTCAGCTAGTTAAGGGATGGACTCTTGACTTCTGCTCAGGTCATGATCTCACTCATGGTCCTGAGAGTAAGCCCTATGTAGGGCTCCCGCTCTGGGCATGGAGCCTGCTTAGGACTCTCTCTCTCTCTCTCTCTCTCTCTCTGCCCCTCCCCTGCTTGCTCTCTTTCTCTCACAAAGAAAAAAAAAGAAGATACCTGATAATGCACTCATTAAATATACACCAAAACTTTGACTTTTTTAGGATTATTATTTTCAAATAGACCAGTTCTCATTTACTTCCTTTATTTGCCTTGGGCTTTTTGTCGCTAATGAAAAAGTTAATAGAAATTATTGTACTCTTATTTTTAAAAGATTAATACATCAAATGTTATCAACAATAAGAACAACAAAGTCTGCTAAAGCAGCACATTATTCTTGTTAATTAATGCTATAAAATCTGGAAAGCTAGAATGTCCATTTGTTAGCATAGGCTGCAGGTAGAATTCATATACTTCAAGGGAAAAAAGTATGCTATGCTAGAAAGGAAAAAAAACTATTTTAATTCCTTTTGAAGAGTTCTTTCAGCAAAATGATAGATTAACTGTGCCCACGTCCATACCATTTAAAATATATAACAGATAACAATTCCCCAAGTGGATGTGATGTGGTGAACAATATTAAACACATATTTGAAAGGAATGCATTATTTATCTTTAATGGGACAGAAGGAGAGCTGAGCAACTGAGCTAATGCAAATTCATTTTCAATTTTTGTTACAGTCAGAGGAGAAACATTTAAGAGACATTCGATACTTTCAATAGTCCAGTGATGGTCTGATATATTTATTTCCTAGTCCCCAATTCCCACCCGATCCCTTTTTTTTTTTTTTTCCTATTTTTCTTTTTCTTTGTGTTCGAGGAAGGCGGTTGCGGTAGTCATTAGTTGTATTTTGTGGCAATTTAGAGAGTACTAAGGACAGAGGGCTGTGAGAGATGGAGAAGGGTGCGAATGGGAAGATTCCTCAGCCTGTGGGCCAGCTCAGTGGAAAGGCTAACCTGTTAAAAGTCTCAGTTTTGTGTTAAAGACTTGCTTTGAAGCGCTCTCCCTTCAAACAAGGAATTGTTTGTGAGAGATCCGTTAAGGTATCTATAAAAGTGTTATGCCTTTAATATTATACTGAAAAGCTTACGGTTCTATGAAGCCAAAGGAAATACAAACAGAAGATGGTCAGCGGGGATCTTAATTTATCCATCGAGAAGAAATCGAAGGTATCTGTACACTGGGGATTTCGGATGAAAGAAATTATTCCAGACACACTTTCCAGTATTCAAGTCTCCCCATTTAGCCTAACCTTCAGGAAATTCTCTTTTAAAACAATCCTAAACGAATACGTCAATGCTATCTCCATTTAGAGTAACACGCACTTGCCTTGCCGCACCCCAACACCCGCACCCCCGTTCTGGTCACCGCAACAGTTCTTGAATTCCACACCCTCCCCTCCGGGGAATACATGGGAAATCTTGGCAACCCAGCTCCTCTGCTGTCTCCTCTCCCCATTCTCCAATCCCTTTCGCAGAAAAATCACACAACACTAAATCCATGCTTTTAAACATCAAAACTGAAAACTCTTTCAAATGTATTACAAAAGAGCACACGTTGAGAGCCGTTCCTATTTGTAACGAGTCATTTCATCAGTTCATTTTGTTAAACAGCTGCCTTGCAGGGCGACGCGCTCATTTGTACAATTCATTGTCCATAAATTAACTTAGATCGTAAATACCAACCTAATATTCATAACTCGCTGATTCAAAGAGAAGACAAAGCTTTGATCCACTCGCCCTGCTTGGGGGCAGAGGAGCAGCAAGAATCCGTGTAGCCACAGCCAACCTGCTCCCCAGCCAGGTAGGTTCTGTCCGAACCGGAACGCAGGCGCGTCCTAGGACTGGGGTTTGCTGGTGGGCGGCTCCTTTCCACCGCACGGCCTGAGCGCAACCCTGATCTAGTCTGAAGCTCCGCACGTAATCGCGCCCACAGAGTTTCGGATCTTTTGCTGTATGTCTTCTGAATTCTCAGAGAACTGTCCCTAACTTCTATCCAGGTGAATCCGGTCCGGGGTCGTAGGTGTCCGGGGCATATAAGGCCCAAGGCGGACTCTGGGTTCGCGCAGTCCTTCCCGGAGTTAGACACAAGACCACCCAAACCCAGGCCTATCCCCCCCACTCCACCCACCCGGACTGTGTGCTCTCTGCCCAACCCGACAGCCCCTCTGCCCCCATCACACCACCGACCCCAAACCCCGCCAGGATCCAGCCTTCCCACGCCCAGGTGCCTCCGGCACGCTTCGCCCCGGACTGAGACTCCCCGGTGAGTTCCCAGAAACACTTAGCGGGGGCAAAGCCTGGAAGCCGGCTTTCAGAGTTCACTCCGCGCCGGGACCCAGGAGCACCCTCCACTCACTAAGGTCCCCATCCCGGGTAAGCCTGGGGCGGGGCAGCCTCCTGAACCCCATCTCACGTCTGTGTGTTGCTCAGGGATTCTGAACTACCTGACCAAGCACAGTTAGCCGCTCTAACCAGACGCGCCTCACGTTGCTCACTCGCCTGGGGAGCCCGGGCGAGAGCGCGAACCGCAGGCGCCCTCGAGCGCCCGGGGGAGCGCACCCCGAAATTCCAACAGTCGACCGAGATGTCCCAAACACAAAACTCCGTCCCGACTCTTCCCTCCAAGACTCGTTTTCTGTCCTCATCCGTCCAGGCCCAAACTTGGCTCGTCCTGTCCCGCGGGCCTGAGCTGAGCCCCCGGGGTCCGCTCTCGGTCCGCCTGGCCCGGGTTCCGCTTTCCCCGCGGGTCAGGGCGGGTCCAGCCCGGCCCCAGCCCGGCCCCCACTCACCGTGAGGGTCAGCAGCAGCCCGCAGAGGGCTCCGCGCAGGGGGATCGGAGGCTCGGCGGCGGCCATCGGGGTGCGGGGCGGGCAGGGGCGCGGGCGCAGGGCGGGAGGCGGAGACCCGAGGGCGCGGAGGTGCAGCGGTGCGGGCGTGCCTCGCTGCCGCTCCTCTTTAAGTCTCCTCGGATCTGTCAGGCTTGCCTGCCCCGGAGCGCGTTCGTTCCTGAGATGGGATTGGACCCAGGAGACGCGGGGCCGCCCCGCCTTGTTATTTCTCAAGTCGTCTCACGCGGGGAGCTGAGGAGCTGCCCGAGCCTGCCCCTCCGCTCCCCGGGGGGGCGCGCCGGGTGCTGCCTCTCGCGGGAAAACGGCCCCAGGCCCACCCTCTGCCGCCTTTCCCACGCCCCTCGTCCGCCCCGGGCGCTGCCGCCCCGCCTTCCCCGCCGCGCGGCCCAAGCAGCCCAGACCGTCCCGGGGCGTCCCCGATGCGCGTTCCCGCTGCAGGACCCAAATCCGCCCGCGGGGATCCCTGTCTCAACACGGGCGCTCCGGGGTGCCAGGAACACCTCCACGGTTGGATCAGCGGATCCTCCCTTCGTTCAGCTCCTGATCGAACGCTGGGCAATGTCTCCAGGGTAATAAACCGTTTATGTATTCTTCACAAATTTGACTAACATGCTAAGATAAACGACGGAGGGAAAATTATCCCAAGAGGCATCAGAAACTCTGATATCTGACCAATTGAAGTACCCAAAATATGGGTGGTTACTTGCAGAGCCTTCTTTACTGCCAACTTCGTGACTTTTATTCGTACCTTCTAAGAAAGAATTTGTTCTCCTATGTAAATTAGGTGGAGAACAAATCCTATGTGATTACGTGGTAATTGTACTAAGGTGACATTTTTCAGTTTGTGGTAAACAGAAAAATTTACCACCCGAAAGCTTCTACTCTAAAATGAAGTTTGCAAATTCAGTAGCACGCAGTAAGCGTAGCCCAGGTCACCCATGTATTGTGTGAGGGACTGGAGGAAAGAGAATGTACATAACCCAGTTGCAGCCCAAAGTCTAGGAGGGAATAAAGGCAAGCATCCTAGCCCACCAGGGTAAATGTTTTAATGGAGAGGCCGCTTACATTGCCTGGCCACATTCCTTTATTTCCCTCCAGATGGACTTTAGTATCCTCAAAGCCCCCACTTGAGGGATTCAGGAGGAACTCCTTCTTAGGTGTGTTGCTGGCCCTCAAAGTCCATGGACAAATTCCAATGTCAGAACCCTCAGATAGTCTGGATTAATCAGGGAAGGTGCTGTGGCCTTCATTCATCCCACTCTGCCCATCCAGTAGGCTTGTTGACTGAAGTCTGGGGCTTCCCTGAAACTCTCAGGCTCTGAGGATTCAGACACTAAATTCACTTCCAGTCCCATCTCTGAGGCATCCAAGGTACCCATCAGAAATCTTGTGTCACCTCTGGAGGCCTCTGAATGAAAGAGGCCTCCAGTCTCAGAGAAAGGTCTCCAAGCTTTTCTCCACCCCAATCATTTTCACATTACCCAAGACCTCAGGGAAAGGCTCTCAAAGGTTCCTCTGGCCCTAGCCAGACTTTAGAAATGCAAGTGAATCATGGCTTTCCTGTAACATAGGTGATGCCATAGATTGAACTGTGTCCCCTCAAAATTCATATGTTGAAGACTAAACCTCCATATGACTGGATTCGGAAATATGGCCTATAAGGAAGGAATTGACATTAATGAGGTTATGATGGTGGGGCCCTGATCTGATGGAATTAGTGTCCTTATGAAAAGAGAAACCAGAGAAAGCTCCCCTCTTCTCTCTCTGTCTTGCTATCTCCCTGTCTCTGTCCCTCTCTGCTCCATGTGTGGACAGAATGAGAAGGTGTCTGTTTACAAACCAAAATGAGAGTCCTCAACAGAAGTCAAATAGGCCAGCAGCTTAATTTTGGACCCTCAACCTCCAGAACCAAGAACAAATGCTTGATATAAGAACCAACAGAGAAAGGGAGAGGGCAGGACCACGTTCCAGACAAAGGCAACAATACTAGTGAAGCACTGAGAGCCTGGTAATACCTTCCTACATCAGGATTACAAGCAGGGACATTCTTCAGAACCACTGGGGTTCAGAAGTCCTATGACTGCGAATTAGATTAGAAAGATAGGCTTATAACAAACCAGGCTGAGGAGCTGAATTTCATCCTGGAAAAGATGGAAGAACCATCTACTCAATCTGTAAAAACGGTTACTAACTACAGTTACAGAATTACTACTTTGGGTGAGTTAATGAAGTCATTAACTTCCTTCATTACCTGCTTATGTCTTCATGGAGCTTTCCCTTAATACTTAGGGAATAAAGGGCTTGAAATGTTTTTCTTTATTCTTAGTAGTCCTACTTTTCGATGATTTCAATTTTTTCTACTAGAGTCTGACCTGTTTATTACTGTCATCCAAATGACTAAAACTGTTAGATAGCTATTATCTGGTTGTTTCAGCTGTACTGGCTAATTGAGATTGTTAAGCCTTCTGACTATGTAATAGTTACTCTGAGCTTCCACTTTTATCTTCTATAAAATAAAAGTTATAGGGGTTGATTCCAGAAATACTGTAAGAAAGCATATTGGGGATATTATCAATTTATATTGCAAATTGTGAATAGTGGACATACTTTAATTACTGTGTTGACATTTCCTGTTTTGCTATAGCATGTACTTGCCCATCATGAG
The DNA here is from genome assembly GCF_003009895.1 of Hyaena hyaena. Lineage (NCBI taxonomy): Eukaryota > Metazoa > Chordata > Mammalia > Carnivora > Hyaenidae > Hyaena > Hyaena hyaena. Next base: position 248,921 of record NW_024081123.1, read on the forward strand.
TAGATTGGTCTAAGCTCTAATGAAAATGCATTTTTATAGCTTAGAAGAATCTTCCTAGGAAGTTATAATTATAAATGTGACTTGAGGATAAATTAAAATTACTTTTATTTTTCCTACGTAAATTATAATATAAAATGAGTTTGTTGAAAATCTATTTAAAACATGAACCTCAGTTTGAGCATTGTGAGAACTGGGTCCTTATGTAATGAAGTCAACTTTAAATCATCATGAGGCATCATAAAGCGTAAAGAGTTATTCTGAAATGTCTTTATTTTAATACCCATCTCCCAAGCTGCCAGATCAGTTGGAAGTCACTTCTAAAAGGATAATGTACAAAAATGGGAAAGAAAGATCATTTCCCCTTTTTACTTTCTGAGTAGCAATAATAAAGGTAAGGGCAGCAATAATAAAGGATCAATATGGGAAATGATTTTAGGCTGAAGTACAAAACTTCAGGAAACCAGGTAAATTCTAAAAGGTTTAGTAGAAAGCAAACCTAAGATTATTAAGAGTTCTCTGTACTTAGGAAGAATCTCTGGCCACAGAAAGGGTGGAAGAGAGGTGGAAGGTAATCCCCAGTCCACTGACAAGGCTGCCTTGCACAACTTAATGCCAACAGGCCCTGGTCTCACACGCCTGCTCACCTCTGTGGCCTACATGGGCGGTGACATAGCAGGTGTGGGCCTTCTTGAACACGCCTATAAAATACAGCCAGGGCAACTGTATGATTTTTCGAACAAACTTGCTACTAAGGAAAGAGAAATGTACGAAAAGAAGCTTGAATTAAAATCAAGTGAAAGATTGGTTTGAATAGTCCTTCGTAAGTCATACAATGAGTTCTGCCATGACATAGTAGCTCAGAAGCTCTCTTAGAATACTGTTTAGGATAAACGGTCACAGTAATCAACAGTAATTGAGCAAATTACTTGTTGAGTGAGGAATACCGTACAAATGTGTACTGTATGCTAGGACTGCTTGCAGACTTTATTTTTAGAAATGAGCTCTCCCCAATACACCCACTTGCTCTTTTGGAGAGACTTCTCCCTCATACTTGGGAACCAAGTGGTCATTTTCCTTCGAGAGTAACCACCTTGGCTATTTCTCCTTGGGTTCTAAGAGAGGACACTTTTTCCTGTATCACCTTTCCAAAGTGTGTCTAGAGGCTCTCCACTAATTTCCCTGAACACCACTGAGAACAGTCTTGACTTTTTGGTCATTTAAAAAGACTGCTGGAGACTTGGGGATACTAGACAATTGAAGTCAAGAATAACATATAATATTAAAAAATACTAACCTATGATACTTCATTGCTGCCCAGAGAAAGAGCTATCCCAGAATCCCTGTCTGCCCCCTCTTCTCCTGTCTTCCCGTGGCAAGTACGCCTCTCAGCTCTGTCTCCACCCCTATGGAAATGCTCCAAGCAGCTAAGAGAACCTCAAGTCTAGACCAGAATTACCCTGGCCTACCAGGCAGAGAAGTTTCCGCTTCACCTTTTCTATGCTGGGTCTGACACTAGGATTCATCTCTACCCAGAGTGACTGGCAGAGGGACTATGCATTCCCTTCAGGAGAAAACTCACTCCCATCCACAGAGGTGTGGCTTTTCACTATAACCTCGGCAGCAATCGTACCAAAACTGGACATTTCTCAAATGCAGAATTATCCAATATAAGTAACACCATGATGATCATCCAATCCAGATAGAATGTGCCAGGCTCAGAAAGGCTCCTTTAAGGAGTGCCTGGGTGGCTCAGACAGTTGAGTGTCCCAAGTTTAGGTTGTGACTCAGTTTCAAGGGTTGAAGCCCTGCGTCGAGCTCTGCCATGCTGATAGCGTGAGGTCTGCTTAGGATTCTCTTCCCCACCCTGCCTCTGTCCCTCTGGCCTTCCCCTACTCACACTCTCTCTCAAAATAAATAAACATTAAAAAAATTTAAAGATTGTCTCCTTTCAGTCTCTCCTTATTAATTAATGATTTAAGAACTATTATAATGGTTTCACTAAATCTTGTTCCACTAAAATCTTCGGACATCCTTACAAACATCTTCTGCACACAGGGCTTTTTAATGTGGGAAAGTGGTCTTCCGGTGACTTCTCACTGGACTGGAAGGAATGGTGATTTCCCCCCAGAAAATAAAACTCCACTGTATGGGTGATAACTTCCTCCAGGAACTGGACAAAAGCAATATAACAAAGCCCTGATACAAGGTGAAATTTCAGTCCCTCTCATTGTTCCATAGTTCTTCACTTCAATTCCCTTTAGAGCGGAAATCTCCTCCCACTGGGTGAGGCTGTAGTTTCTCCTGGACGTTCATTCCCATGTCCCTAAGAGCTCATTGTGTGCATCTGTCTGTTCAAAGGACATTGCTCAAGCATGAAGGTTTACAGGTGTGAGGTGGCTGACTTCCACATCTCCTGTGTCATTTATCTCCACGTCATCCTCTGATTTACTGCCCCATCAACCCTCTTTTCTCCCACACGTTTAGAAGGACTGTCCTCCACACCAGCTTGGGGAAGCAGCATATGCCCCAGCTCAAGTGCCCATCAGCTAGCTCAGGACTAGAAAATAGCTCTTCCCACTCGTTCCCTATATGGGCAGTAAATTATGTATTGATTTATTGTTATTAATTCATTTTATCGATTATCCATTATCCATTCATTATTTTTATTTGCTCAAGATTTATTATTCTTGATTTGTCTCTTCTTTCCAGCATTCCCAGTTTCTCAAGCCCTCTGTCACTAGATGAGGTTTTCCAGCAATAAGCTATTTAGTATTTACTCAGTTGTTTAGCCAGTGCCACCACTCTTTCCCTGCATTCTTTTCAAGTATCATATTTGTTTGCCTTTCAATGTTATAAGCTACCCACTTTTCTAAATGGTACGCTGTAGTTTTTGTTTGTTTTTTTAAGTAGGCTCCACACCCAGGGTGAAGCCCAGCATAGGGCCTTGAACTCATGACCCCGAGATCAAGACCTGAGCTGAGATCAAGAGTCAGACACTTAGCCAGTTGAGCCACCCAGGTGTCCCTGGTAAGCTGTGGTCTTAACTTGCACCTATCTATGTAAGGTTATACCGGATTCTTACTCCTCTAAACAACCCTAATGCAATGGTCCTTCCTGAATATTTATAAAAATGTAAACAAAAAGACTAAAGAGGCAGTAACATTCCTAGTAGGCATATGAGCATGTACCAGGAAAGCTATTTGTTGTCACTTTCCACTAACTTTGTTTTGTAAGTTTGTTTGTTTGTTTGCTTATATAACCTCTACACTCAGTGTGGGGCTCAAATTTAGGACTCTGAGATCAAGAGTCACATGTTCTTCCAACTGAGCCAGCCAGACACCCCTACTTTCTACTAACTTTGAGTGTTCTTTATTTTTTATATTTTAATTTTTTTTAATTGATGTTTTTTATTTATTTTTGAGAGAGAGAGACAGAGAGCGAGCAGTGGAGGGGCAGAGAGAGAGGGAGGCACAGAATCCGAAACAGGCTCCAGGCTCTGAGCTCTCAGCACACAGCCACCTAGGTGCCCCCGCAGTGTTCTTTACATGTTCAATAAAATTAGCTGTCTCTCTCAGATTCCAAGTTCTATTCAGATGGTGGTCAGAGAAAGGTCTAAGCTTAACTACAATACTTCACTTTAGAAAAAAGAATCTTTGACCAAAATCTCTCTGCCAGGCCCTCAAAGTAATAAGTATTTTTTATAAGTCTCAGAATAAATGATTCCAAACTTCAAGGCATCCATAAGAACTTATTTATTTCCCATCCAAGAGAATATTTAAGTAGCAATCAGATATTATCTGGAATAGCTTTTCAACATCTATTGATGAATTATCTGACCTCAACTGCTGTACTGTTCTGAAGTCTAGGCAGAGACTAGAGACCTCTGTCTCCCACATTCGTCTCATCCAGAATGTGTAGACAAAAAGAAATTGGGAAGGATCAAGTACTATGGGTGTGGCTTTGACATCTTTTCTCCTTTATGATGACCTGCCTTTCTGTAGTATTTCTAAGATGATTGACACCAGTGTCACCCAATCTCAAGTTTTGCTTTCTCATTTGGTACACTGACAGTCAAGTTTTCTCTCTTCAGAGATCCTGGAAAGTGATAAGCACACGCAAGTTCTTATGACAAAATAGAAGACAAAGGACATCTTATTTTCTGCCATGTTCCTATATTGTAATATATAAATGATTCCCTGAGAATAAGGTAGCCTGAGCCTTGCTCCACCAGGCTCTCCCATGAAAGTTTTCCAAATTCATCTATTCATAGAAGGAAGTACTGTATTATGGCAGTTGGCTAGCCCCCCCCCCCCAGGTTTGTCCAAAAGCCTCTATTTTATTCCTCCCCTTCATTCCTTCTTTTAATTTTGAATAAATGGGAGCAATGGTCTTTAGCTCACAGTAAGTCTTTGTAGTTGGCTATTTTTGAGGCAAAACAAAAGAGACTGTTTTGGCAACAGCATTATATTAGTAAAATGGAAAAGACCACTTGAAAATAACAAGATTCAAAGGGTGCTTGGTTCACTCAGTCAGTAGAACGTGTGACTCTTGATCTCAAGGTCATAAGGTCAAGCCCCATGTTGGGTATAGAGATCATTTAAAAAAAAAAAAAACAAAAACGAAACGAAGCAAGATAAAAATTCAAGTCAGCCTGACCTGGGTACTAAAACTCCATTTGTGTAGAGATTCTAAGTAAAGTTTTAAATCATTTGTTTTTGACATAATTGTCCTGGCAAGCCTATATGCTTTTAGAATCTCCAGTTCTCCATCTTGTAAAAACATACAATTCTAAAAGTTTTTTTTCTTTCCCATTTGATCCAACTAGGTGATTAATCTATACAACTGGATAGGTCCCAATTTACCTCAGCCAAATGGTCAAACGTGATGCTCCTAGACCCTTTTAGTTTTCTTTTATGGGTTATAATTTATATAGAGTACTATTCATAGACCTCAAGTTGATACTTCAGTAAGCCTTTATATATACATATATATATATATACATATATATATACACACACACATATATATATATGTATATATATATATATATATATACACTGGTGTTACCATAATTCAAATCAAGATATACAACATTTTTGAGGGGGAGCCTGGATGGCTCAGTCGGTTGGGGGTCCAACTCTTGGTTTCAGCTCAGATCATAATCTCACAGTTGGTGGGTTTGAGCCGCACGTCAGGTTCTGTACTGACTGTGAGGAACTTGCTTAGGATTCTCTCTCTCTCTCCTTCTCTCTCCCTCTCTTTCTGCTCCTCTTCCATTCTCTTTCTCTCAAAAATAAAACCAGTAATAAAAAAATTTTTTTAAGAAATTTTTTTTGACCCAAGTCAATACCTATCCCTATGCTGAGGCCGTACACAGTTATCTATTACGGCACCATTTTTAATCTATTGGACATCACTTTTGCAATAGTCCACAATTTAGTGGTTTAAAACAAGAACTCATGATCTCACAGTTTGTACAGAATGTAGGTGTTGCTTAGCTGGCTGTCTCTGGATCAGGCACTCCCATAAAGGTGTTTAGTTGATGTTGCCATCATCTCAAATCTCCACAGGATCTGTTTTTTAGTTCACTTATGGTGACTTTTAACAAACTTTCTTTGAGACATCAGTTCCTTGCCATGGCCCTCTTTCGGGAGAGTCTTCCCTCAGAACAAGTAAGAAAGATCAAGTAATTGGGGCACCTGGGTGGCTCAGTCGGTTAAGCATCCGACTTTGGATCAGGTCATGAACTTAACGGTTCATGGGTTTGTGCCCCACGTCGGGCTCTGTGCTGACAGCTCGGAGCCTGGAGCCTGCTTTGGATTCTATTTTCCTCTCTCTCTGCCCTTCTCCCACTAGTACTCTATCTCTCTTTCAAAAATGAATAAATGTTAAAAAATTAAAAAAAAAAGAAAGATCAGGTAATCAAAGTGAATGTCACACACAGTCTTTTTGTGATTCAGTATTGGAAGTGACATTCTTTTACCTCTGCCTAATTTTGTTGGCTAGAAGTCACCAAGGATACTCTAAAGTCAACAGAAGATGATTACACGAGGCCATGAATACTGGCAGGCAGAGATAGTTGGATGCCATCTTCTAGGCTTTTGTGTCTGGTGTCCTTGTTCATCCTACTGATAATTAGAACAACAATTTGTTTTACTTAAAATATAAAAACTTCCACAGACATAGGTTAGAATTTTAATGTTTTCTTCTCTCTTTGCTGGTTTATACTATCAGAATAAGAAAGACTTGATAAGCATTTTGTTTATTTCATTCAAGTATAGCCTACCCACTTTTGAAAAAGCAGGCTTATCAAATTAAATTACATAAAGCAGATAAAAATAACCAAGTATCTGTAAAGCAATTGAGGTGGATTCTTTACTACTACTGAGTCTTGGATTTTGTTTATAACTTCCTGGATATTCAGGTAAAGTATCATACTTTTAGTTTTGGAGTTATATGGTTCTCATCATGCAATAAAAGGAAACATGAAAGTTCATCTATAGCATTAACCTTTATCTCAGCTTTGTATTAAAATGCTAAGAGAACCATTAGATGAAAGCAATGAATCTAGTTTGCAAATATGCTTTCTCAAAATCTTCAGAGCATTATTTGAATGTGATTTCCTAATAAGGAATGTCTTCAAATGCAAATGGAATTTGTATGTAATTCTGTCCTATCTCAACAGATATAATTATGTTCTATCTCAAAAGATGACTTTTGAATGTAGGGCCATCCTTCTCTACGATATTACCCATTAGGAAAAGGAGCCCTGGGTTATATTTGGACATCTGCTGGGAAGCCATTCAGTTCATCCTTTCTGAGGAAAGGCAACTTTACAAGGCTTAATAAGACTTCCTTTAAAGGAAAAATGGTAAAATGACTAAAAAACAAATGATAGAATACTGCCATCTTAAATATCCTATACAAACCCTGAGATTCAAGGGAGGAACTTTGTCTAAATTACAAGAGACTAGAAATTGCCAAAAACATTATTGGTAATTTACTAAAGAAATTCAGATTAAAAAATCAAAAGGGAACTTTCTTAGGAATTCAGTTTCAGATGAAGGCAAATGATACAAATCAAAGCATGGGAAGAATCCCAGGATGAAGACAGATCCCTGTGCATTTGTCAGCTAAAGACATGTTATCAAGGCCACTTACCAGATTCATGGAGGTACGAAGCTAAAACCAAACAAGCCCAACCATAATTTCCAAGTTAGTAAGTATTCCAAGTTAGTAAGTTAATGTTAAATATTATTAATACTGAATTACCATTTCACTCATATTTAATTAACATTAAAATCCTAGAAAATTATAACTGAAAGTGACTATATATTTAATCTAGTATAATTCCTCATTTTATTAAAGAAACATATACCCAAAGAAGGAGGTAGGGTGACTTATCTTAAGATGAGAAGGTGGAGAAAACACTCCAGAATTTTATACCCCTATTCCTTTCTCTTAGAAAAATCTTACGGAGATAAATGAATCAGCTAATCAAAACCAAAATGGTTGAAAGCAATAGTTTTGGTTTCTTTTTTCTTTCCTGCTTAAACTTAAAATGTTTTGGCAGGGCTTAAATTATTATCATTCTTGGAAGAGATAGTACGCCCAATTATAACTGTAGAAAACAAAACTGCATCTGCAAGTTAAATCCTGTTCTGATTTCTAGGAAACTATCCAAATTCTTTTATTGTCCTATAACTTATTTTCTGAAGCCTTATGTGCAATGAACTACATAGAGCTTTAAGAAATATTTTATTATGTAGAAAATTTTTTAAATGATCTTTTTTTTTTAATGCTTTATTTATTTCTGAGAGAGAGCGAGAGCTGGAGAAGGCCACAGAGAGAGGGAGACACAGAATCCGAAACAGGCTCCAGGCTCCGAGCTGGCAGTCAGCACAGAGCCCGACGCGGGGCTCGAACCCACGAACCGTGAGATCATGACCTGAGCCGAAGTCGGAGGCTTAACCAACAAGCCACCCAGGTGCCCCTAAAATGATCTTTATACGGTTTCTATATGTGTTATGCAAAAAAGGAATTTAAATTAACTGATGTTTACTCTTAAAACTTTGTAAAGGGGAACATTAGAATATAATAATGTTAGATGATGACTTTTTTCTTGCTTCAATTCAATCATTCACTGTGAATATAATATGTTCATTGTAGGCGTGATGTAGTAAGGCTGAGATTTAAGGTTTTTCTTCATGGGTCAGCAAATCTTCAAAAATCCTAAGGCCTATGAACTTATTTTCTTTAAGCTTATTTATTATTGAGAGAGAGAGAGAGAGAGAGAATTCCAAGCAGACTACCTACTGTCAGCACAGAATTCCATGCAGGGCTCAAACTCAGAAACCGCGAGATAATGACCTGAGCTGAAACCAAGAGTCAGACGCTTAACCAATAGAGCCATCCAGGCACTGCTATGAGCTTATTTTTTGCTCTTTAGTTCATTCTATTAATTTTAAAAATAGTAATGTTCATTGTAAATTGGAAACATGGAAACATATAATGAAGAAATATTCCCACCACCCAGGGATTACCACTCAATATTTTATTATATTACATACAGTCTTATATTTATATGAATTTGGGATTATACTGACCTAGCAAAGTATTCTACTTTTTCATTAACACTATATGTTATGCCTATTCTTATTTAATTAAATAGTCTTCAAAATAAAATGATTGTATTATATTCCCTTATCATCATTGTCACAAAAATGACAGTAGCTACCATTTATTGATATATTCAGGAACCAAGCACTAAGATAGGATCTTTATATATTTATTCCTATTTTGTCCCCATTTTGTATGAAAGGCATCTGAGGTGTTTGTGACTTTCTAAGGTTACTGTTAGTGTGAACAAAGCTACAATTTGAATTCAGCCTTCCGGACTACAAAGTCGTGTCCATGATCATTATATCAAATATCTTCCATTGTGGTATATTGTATTATGGTAATGTATTATAAATCATTTAATTTTTTTATTATGGAACATTTAGTTTATTTCCAATTATCCACATATTTAACACCACTGAGATAAACATCCTTGCATGTGTATGAGATCTTTGCACCATTATCTTACTTCTTTAGGATAAATTCCTTTTATCTGATTTGATTGGTAATTTTGCATTGAAACTTGCATGTTGACATCCCCAGCACCACCACCTTCCACCTCTGGCTTTCTGAACTCATCATTCCCTATGAATTCTCCTCATGTTTTTGGTTGCTAGAAATTTTCCAATTGACCCCCTTCCCATGGAAACACTCTTTAAACTGAAAACTCTTGACTTCCTTCACATGGCCCTTTCTTGTTTCATAGGCCCCTCTGAACGTTCTGGCCATAATAATCACCCAGTGAACATCACCTGTCACCCTTATTGACAAGGCTCTCACACAACAGCATAGTGCCTCCAAATAGCTGCCATGATCAGAGTCACCAGATGCACCTGCTGTTGACCTCTCTGGTCCTATTTGTCTCTGGAGATTTGACAATTATTTTTGGAATATATGCAATATAATTTGGATGCACCTTATTGGCTAGCCACATTTATGTAGCAAAACTACTTAATTTTTATTGAGCATTTACTAAATGTCCTGGTCCCCTGGTCCTATGTTAAGATTAGGCCACCAGTTCACCTCCAAGTGGTGAGTGGGAACCATGGAGTAGAGAACATCCTTAAACAATTCATTTGCTGAAAGTGTGGAATTTTGCTAATCAGTGTGTTTCAACTCTTTGGTTCAATTCCAAGATCTTGCTTACTGCATCTTACATGAAGAAGGAAGCTGAAAATACTTGTTTCATAAACCTCCAAACCATACCCTATAGACCCAGTCAGTAAATCCCTATCAATGGTTCTCAGACTTGAGAGGATATAAAAGTGGCCTAGGAAACTTACTAAAAAGTGAAGGCTTCCATACTTCCTCCCTGTCCTCCTTGTGATTCTGACTCCATAGGGGATCTTTATTTTGACAAACACCAAAGGTGATTAGATGCATATGGTCTGTGAACCACACTTTAAAAAATGTAGTGCAAGTATTTTAGCAAGTTCACCCTCATCTTTGTCAACTTCAAAAGAAACAATATTCTGCTCTGTTCTCTCTCCTGTATCCTAACATAATAACTAAAAAAAAGAGGTAACTAGTAGAAACTCCACAGTTCTAGCCTCTTAGCTATGTCCAGATTTCCTGCTGGGGCATGAGGGGAAGTCACAAAGGAGCTAAAGAGGGGCACAAAACAGCCCTTGACTTTTCCTTCGGCACCGTCACTATCAACAAAGGGCCAACGATAAGAATCTTCCCCTGAGTCTCATATAGAACTAGAATGTAAAACATACCAAATGGGGTTAAAAGTGAAGAGTATGTCCCAAAGCCACAACACAGTCATATTCCTCTGTAAAATGTGTTTCTTAATAAAATCGGATCAAAGTGTTCTGCTTACTACACTAGCTATCTGCAAAGCACTAGTATCCTGTTTACTTCCTGTTTTATCTGCACTCTGTTGTTTTGTTTTACATGAAGACTTTATGTTGTGTGTTTAATTTAAAATGTAGCTGGAAGATGCACTTATTTGCTCTATTTTAAGAAGTTAAGCAAAAGTGACTTAAATCGTTCTTTAGCTATTGAGGTAGTAAGGGGCAGGGGGAAGGTGAGGACAGAGGATCCACCTAGCAAGAAAAAATAGGATCTCACTTTTTAAGATATCAGAGGTGCCTGACTGGCCCAGTCAGCAGAGCATGCAATTTTCAATCTTGGGGTCATGTGTTCAAGCCTCACATCGGGTGTGGAGCTTACAAGAAAGAAAGAAAAGAGAGGAAGGAAGGAAGGAAGGAAGGAAGGAAGGAAGGAAGGAAGGAAGGAAGGAAGGAAGGAAAGACATAGTTAACTTATTAAGATTTCAGTACTAGATTTCAGACTGAAATCTAGACCCCAAGTAGAAGAAATAATAGAGGAAGTCGTATGAATGATTCCCAAACCCCCCCAGAAGCATAGCTGATTTGCTATTTACTAAGCCTTGTCCACCACTGGCTGGATAGGTCTGTTCCTTATAATGTCAGGACAGTTCTCTCTGTCTTATGTATTGTCTTCAGCCAACATTATCAGCTCACAGTGCAGTATAGCCATCGCCTCCCAGGCTCACAGCTGCACATGTCTTTTCCTTTCCTCAAAAGGTTCCTTCCTCATGGTGAACTTGAGCACCATGGTGTCCTGTTACAGAATGCTGTTCCACTGTAACTCAGAGGAATCTGAGGAGCTTCTTAGATCTGCACCACTTTTCTTGCCTTCTGGTTTCTCAAGGTACTTTTTGAGTCAAGGCCTGACTTTCAACTGTTTATAATTAACTTGGCTTTGACAATCCCTTAAGAATCATTTCTTGGATTTCTAAAATATAAGGGAATCTTCGTTGCTTTTCCTTGGGGGTTAGTGAGTAGTCCTTCAGCAAAAAGTATTTTCACTTGTGTTAGAACATGCTGACAATAAGATGATGGTCACAAATAAGATTTGCACATTGGTCAACGAGTTTCACATTGAGGAAAAATGACTCTTTACACAAAGCTGCAGTCTAATCTCAGTACCTCTGTGAGTTCATTCATCCATTCATATAACAAACACATGGAAAGCCTACTGTTCTATATGCTGGGCACACAGTTGTGAAGATGAGCAAGAACTTTCGAGGGTTGCATTTCAGGGTAGTGTAGCTGGTTCTGAGGTTATGCAATTGCTGGAGGTGGGAAGGAATTAGCTAACCTGAACCACAATGTACAGACAGGATCTGCCACTCCCAGCACCCCATGGGGAGAAGCAGAAGGGATTCCAGAACCTCACCACCTCACTTTCTAAATATTGAATGCACATGTTTGATGTTCTATCTATTCAATGTCCAATGTTTAAAAACGAAATCAATGAAGAATTTAATATACATCATGTTTCTAATGGAAAACTTGTCAAGGGAAAGTTATTGTAGTGTGCTAAGAATCAAATAATTTGCAATCTTTCTTTTTTCCCCCCTTTGTGACCTGGGCAATGCAATTTGACGCAGAATGTACTGATGGCCAGAGTTCAATGTGCATACAAATGAGAACACCTTTCTTTGTCTTCAGTAAGCTTCCCATATGAGAGAACATACACACGCATGCGCACACACACATGTATACATGTATGCATGCATACAAACATACATATAAACCAACAAATGAACATTTTACAGCAATATGGTCTAGGCACTTAAATGTATGACTAAAAAAATGTAATATGGCTAAAGAAAGTGTTTTATTGAACTAGATCTTTTTTTTTTTTTTTTAACATTTATTTATTATTGAGAAACAGAGAGGGACAGAGTATGAGCAGGGGAGGGGCAGAAAGAAGAGGAGACACAGAATCTGAAGCAGGCTCCAGGCTCTGAGCTGTCAGCACAGAGCCCGACGCAGGGCTCAAACCCACAAACTGTGAGATCATGACCTGAGCCAAAATCGGAGGCTTAACCAAATGAGCCACCCAGGCGGCCTGAACTAGATCTTTTAAAAAGTATTTTTGCAACAAAGAAGTGGATAAGGAGTAAGTAAAGATACTGCAAAAGGAGACCTTATTATGAATGAGGCACAAATAAATGTGTGGGGTACAGGAGGATTGGTATTTGAATGTGATTTGCATTTCAAATTTATCCTCTAAAAACACAGAGGGCCCTTGGGCAGGAGAATGCCATAATCATATGTTTTCTTTGACAGCAGGTGGAAGGAGAGAAAAGGGAAGAGATGCGTGGCACAGTCACTGTTGGCGCTGAGCGGCACGGAGGATGGGAGCCAGGGTACTGGTGGGAAGAAAGTATGAAGAGAAGAATGGAGGACAGTAGAGGTAGAGCACTCATGGTCACGAACACTTAGCGTGAGAGTAGTGGAAGCACATCTTCACTCCCTAGAACAGTACAGTTCTTTTGTATTACCTGGAATTTTTTAACCAATATCAACCACTTACCATGTGCCAGGTATCATGCGATGTGTTTTACAGGCATTGGGCCATTCGGTACTGGCATCCACTCAAAACTACACCACATCTTGCCTTGTAGTAGAGTGGGTGGGTAGGGAGAATAGCTAATTCGTCTTGTACCTTTATATATCAGCACAGGCTGCTTTAGAAGGCCTTACACAGCTACACTGGGAAGGTATTAAATGACTGTATGCAAATGAATGAATGAATAAACTTGTATTAACACTTGTATTAAACTTGTATTAAAAATTCTCAGAGAGTTTGGCAGGTTGGGGGCAACCCTCATAGTATGTGGTATGCAGACAAGATAAAAAAGAATCGAGTTGGGGTGCCTGGGTGGCTCAGATGGTTAAGCGTCTGATTCTTTGTATGGGCCCAGGTCATGACTGCACAGATCATGAGTTTGAGCCCAGAGTCAGGCTCTGCGCTGACAGGGTGGAGCCTGCTTGGGATTCTCTCTTTCCTTCTTGCTGTCCCTCCCCCGCTTGTGTGCACACACACACACTCTCTCTCTCTCTCTCAAAATAAGTTTAAAAACTTAAAAAAATTAGGTAATTCTTTGCAGATGTTTCAGAAATCTTTGCAATATATGTGCTAAACCACTGGATATAGAAGACACAGGCATCAGGTAAATATGAAGAGACATATTCTCAATTGGCAAACATTCTAAAGAAAAATAAAGCAAAACAAGCTTTTGATTTTTCTATTTTCTTAATGAATTTCTGTTAATATGAAATGAGGTTGTACATGTGATATATTTTAAGTCACTTAGTATTACAGGAGTGCCTTTTAGGTGGACCACTCTGTATGAGTTTCATGCTTAAAAACCATTTTTTATTCAAATGTCTTACAGCCACCCTAGGAAAAGAGTTATATTATTATCCCCTGTTTTATGATGAAATTAAAAAAAAAACAGACACAGAGAAACTATGCAACTTAACCAATATCCCACAGCATCACAACCTTTAGAATAGCAAAATTACGTATACATGATAACAGTGGACCAATGATCTCTCCACATCAAACTCTAAAATTCTTTAAAAAATGTAAAACACAATTCTAAAGAAGACGCTCACTTCTCAAAGTAAGACAAATACAATCTTACGGGCTCCTATCAGACACATGATTAATGAACTCACACAATAATATTTTAAAATTACCTGAGTTTCTTTATCATAACCAGTAATATACAACATTGTGTACATGATTTATTTAAAGTTTAAGAAATAGTATTTTTGACTGAACAATAAGAAAACTATTGAAAAGATAAATTGAATATGGAATAATTACCAATGTTAATCTTTAGAAATAATTGTTATAGGCCAACCTTCTGAATTTAACATAGGGCATATTATAATTATAGATATCAGAAATACATTTAAAATGTCCATGTGGTTAAAATACATAGAAAATTCACTGACTGAAATCAGCTGTGAAACCTGGCCTGGAATTTTGTTGGCTATTCAGTTTAATTTTGTCTTATTGTTTCAAAATATAAATAGTTCAGCCCATTCTACATTTGTTAAAACCTGTAATCTTAAAATATTGGGAAAAAAACCTTCTCAAACAGATAGATATAACAAGCATTTTATCTAAAAAGTTATAAAATGCTTATTCCTGGAGAGCTTTCATGATCCCTGTTCTTCAAAGCTTATTTTAAAATCCCTCACTATTTTCATTTATAAACTATGTCCTTGCCTTAACGATATGAACTGTAAACATGCTATTATATACCAAATACCTACATTCCAATTTTAAATACCCTTTTGTTAATGCAGAATGTTGTACCTAATAAAAGCATGACATATTTGTACAGTTTTAATGGCAAAATTCAAGTTCCTTTGTTGAGGAAATAATGAAGCAATAACCAAGATACTTGAAACAATAATGTCAACATGACATTAATTTCAAGAAAAACAGAGAATAATACACTTACATAAAACAAAAACATAATAACTCGCTTTATAAGAGAAGAGAGATGGCTTTTTAAAATATTTAGATTTTCCAGCCCAAGTAGAAATTTAAAAAATAAAGAGAAAGAGAGATAGAAGGAAGTAGAGAGAGAAAGAGAGACACAGAGAGAAAGAAAGAGAGAGAGAGACGCCAAAGACCAAAGCCTTGCAGAAGTACAAACACATTCTCAAAGCAGTTTTTAAACTTAAATTTTCCTGACAAAGTTAGTAATAGAGAAATTTAGATGCAGTTCAGGATTTTATATAAAATACAACCTAGAGACTAAAGTCCACCGAAATGGAATTGTATTAACAGTCAACGCCTGGTTGGTACTCCCCCTTTACTTTGAGAAAGGTAATGCTATGAAAATAAAACATTATCAAGAATGCAATATACACACTTCATAATGTTCAGGAGAGCAACAGTTTTTAAGCACCACACAAACAATTAATTATGTCAACGAATATAATGCTAAAGCAAGTTCTCTACAATTTTCTATTAGGTTATATTTCAAGTAGTGTACGGCATATACTTGAACCAATTCCATTTTATTGCACTATACATTGGCTATCGACATTATACCCAAATGTAAACAATAATGTGGACTTCCTTAATTTTCTACCAGTAGATCTCCTTGGGTGGAAAACAACTAATTAATAACTAGGTAAAAATTGGGTAATTTGTATACTTATTTACAGCATTTTTCTGTAAATACGCATTTGGCTAAAGAGATCCCATCAACATAAAGAGGGGAAAAACCCAACACATAGCATCTTCTATTTTTTAAAAACCCTGGCTTGTATTTTAAAAAGTGGGGGAGAGTGGGGAGGTGGGGAACAGATAAAGCCACTGGCTTTTGTAGACTTGGTAGAACACACTCATCTCCTTACACACGCTTCTGCTAGTGTCCTAAATTTGGGTTCCAAATGATCCAGAAACTCAAGCCCATCTTCTTCTTGTCGCTCACTGCAACAACCTATAGAGCCAGCCACTGAGCCTTTTCCTTCGTAGTTATACGTAAGGACATAGTCTGGAGCGTGCTGATGATTGGCATCTTGATCGCACAGTTGCACCTTCTGCCAGGGGAGAAACAATATATTTTATTATTATTATTTTAAACACCAAAACTTACTAACATAAAAATAATTGCTTTGATTTACCTTTCATTGTTTAATTTTTAACCAGAGTGTGTCCTCTAATGGATTCCTACATATAAAAAATGCACATGATTGGTCTATATCATAAATCACTCTATAAATTCACTATAATAGCATGTTTCTAAAAGTCACATATGTGGCAGCAAGTATCCCAAGGTTCACATTATGAAATCATGTCTGGAATGAAATGGACCCATTAAACTGAACCCAAATGAAGGGGGGAGGGGCTCAGATCTTTCCAGATAGGCTTACTGACCATAAGGCTATAATGGCCTCGTAGCACACTTTTGGTTTCTAAGATATGATTTATCCCACAGGAAAAAATTTGAATGTCATCATACAGATAATTTTTGTATTGTAAAAATAAAAGCACATAAACTGGGATAAAGATTCTTTTCAATTATTCTTCTACCAAATAAATAAGACATTTCCTGTCCAGTAAGTAAGTAAATAAATAAACAAACATCATCTAACATTATTTCGGTAAGAACTAAAAGCCAAGCAAAAAGAGAGGAAAAGTAATTATCCACTTAATATCTGAGCATTATTGAATCAAAAATGAGGAAAAACAACTTTCCAATTAATAGATTAATAATTAATTGAAAATAAAGGTGAAGCCACTCAATTTTAACAATTTGGAACATTGAAAAGAAATTAATATAAATTCTTAGGACACTGAGGGAAACTCACTTCACCAAGGCGGGGCTGGGTGAAATTATGCCACTCGGAGTAGGAATATCTGCAATTGTCTATCTCCACGTGTCCTCCCCTGCAGGAATCCAGGGTGTGATGGTGCCCAGAGCCCCGGCACGATTCTAGGGTCTGGTGTCCGCCTTTCACCATTTCAATGGTCTCCTGCCCTCCATTTTTCACTCCGGATCCCATGGTGCCACAAATTCCTTGAGCAGAACTGCCCACAGTATGGGTTGTGAAGCCATTTGTGGAACACTGAAACGGAAACAATTTCCATTGGGGAAGTACAGAGAAGAGCAACCACCACCACCACAAAATGTAGATAATGCTGTAAAGTTTTGTGTTAGAAGGTAAGGTCTCCGAGGGCAGGAACTAATTCCGTCTTGGCAATCCTAAGAACCTGACTATTATAACCCAGGACTTCATGCCGTGTCCAATGCATCTGGAAATTGCCAACTGTCAGGCGGTCTATACCTTGAGACAAATCAGAAAGCTTACTGTATATTCCTTCTTGATCACTTGTTAAATCTTTCCAACATCTCAAGCCTCAAAATCAGGATTCCAGTATTAATGTCTGGTGTGTATTTACCCTGCTGGGTTTAAATTCATTCCCTTCATCTGCCTAGAGCAGAAACAGAAATGATGAGTGTGGGGAATAAGTTTAGGAATTCCCTGAGCTTGCCTGGATGCATTAACAAGGCATAAAGAAATAGAAAGCCACAGGATGAAAGCATCCAAGATTAGGTAAACAAGGTAAAGCGCCCCCAGTATAGAGCAAAGACATAGGAATAAGATGCCTCGGGATGAACATATCCAAGATTAGGTAACAAGATTAGGTGTTCAGGGCGGAAGCGCCCCCCAGTTTAGTACAATAGCAGAAAGCTGCCGTCACAGGAGGGAGGGGCCTAAATAGTATACAGATAAACAAGGCTAGAGAGCAGTGGGGCAGAGTAGCTGGGAGTGGAGCTAATTAGCAAAAGAAAGGTGCCTTGTTGACCCTGAGGTAGCAGGCCCTAGCTGTTTTGTCCCCTAGGCAAACTAAGATAAACTGACTCAGCGCCTCCTGCATGCTGGAAATAACCATCTGCCTCGCGCCAGGATTTTGTTTTGTATCGACCCAAACTCCTCTAACAAACACTGCATATCTTCGAAACCCCCTTTCTCTCACACACAAGTCAGTGTTCACGGTTCATTGTCTCTTTGCACATGTCCATCATGCTTGGAAGCCTTCTGATCCTAATAAAAACGGAGCAAGGACCGGTACTTAGGGCCCTGGTCTCCTCCAGGACATTAGCCTCTCTCCCATTTTAATTCTGTGTCTGTAATTCTCTCTTGCTGAGAACTCCAGACCCAGAGTCTATGACAGATATATATTTTTAAAAATTTTTAAATGTTTTTAAGAGAGTAGGGGAGAGGCAGAGGGAGAGGGAGACAGAGGATCTGAAATAGGCTCCACACTGCCAGCACAGAGTCTGATATACGGCTCGAACCCACAAACAGTGAGATCACGACCTGAGCCGAAATCAGATGCTTATCCGACCGAGTCACCCAGGCGCCCTGATCGGTAATTTTGTTCAGTGTCTAACCTAGGTCCCCTCAACCAGAACAAAAATATAGAAATAAAGTTGCCATAAACATTTTGGCTATAATAATAACTCCTTGCGATCTTGGGGCGCCTGAGTGGCTCAGTCAGTTGAGCTTCTGACTCTTGATTTTGGCTCAGGTCATAATCTCAGTGTCATGAGATGGACCCCCATGTCAGGCTCCATGCTGAGCGTGGAGCCTGCTCAAAATTCTCTCCCTCTACCCCCTCCCACCCTTCCCGCTAGTGAGCATTCTCTCTCCCTAATAAGTAAGTAAGTAAGTAAGTAAGTAAGTAAGTAAGTAAATAAATAAATAAAAGTAAAATCCTTGCGATCTCAATAAATAAAAATAAATCAGCAGAGAGTGGCTGCTCTGGCCACTAGTTTTCTATGGTTTGATTTTTAGAAAACTCTAAGTTTTATTTTATATTTTTACACATTTTTGTTTTCTAAATCTTTTCTGTTCTTATCATCATTATGCTTTTTGTAGAAAATTTACATGTTCCTCTTCCACGTACTAGGCCAGGAACCAAGGTTGGAGCTCTGTAGTCACTAGCTAGCACTGCTGTTTCATATATTTGACCTCAGGCTTCTTTCTAACCCATATTAGCATCAGAAAGACTCCATTAAAGTTCTTCCCACACTGATCAAAGCTTGTAGTCATTTTATTGCTGTTGCCCGGAAAAAAAAAAAAAAAAAGACTTAAAATAATTATGCTGATGATCTGTGAATAATTAAAATATTTTTACAGCGCAAACAGTAGTTTCACAGTAGTTTCAATATATAAAAAAGACTGGACCTAAAGTCGAAATTGTGAAACACTTCAAGTAAGAATAATAATGACATGCTAAAGGACTTTCTGTATTTTTTTGTTTCTTTCTTTCTTTCTGAGAGAGAGAGACAGCATGAGCAGGGGATGTCAGAGAGAGGAGATACGGAATCTGAGACGGGCTCCAGTCTCTGAGCTAGCTGTCAGCACAGAGCCTGACATGGGGCTCGAACCCACGAATCATGAGATCATGACCTGAGCCGAAGTCAGACGCTTAACCCACTGAGCCACCCAGGCGCCCCAAGGATTTTCAGTATTAAGTAACACCATATGACCACAGTGACATATCACATATCACCATGAGAATCAACGTAATTTTATCTATTTCCAGAAGAAACAATGGGATTGTATATATTGTTAGGTTACCTGAGTGGAAAAGAACTTTCCTCGGAAAGAGAACTCTAGTTGGCTAGGCCAGTTTGTCCTTTGTATTTGTTTTAAAAAGACAGACAACTTACCATTTTGTCATCTCCAGGAGCTTCAGTGTTTGACACAATGAGGTTCTGCTGGGCTAAATCATCAGGAAACACTTTGGGCTGTTTAGCTGTCCCGGTGGCCCCACAGACTAAGGTAAATAGGATGCCTGGAGGATGAGAGAAATTGCCTCAGCTTATCATAAAACAACGTGAAGTTATGAATTAAGGATGACCAATACGAAGACAGCTTTCCCGAAAACATACGCACGATGGCTTGTGGAGAACCAGTACGCAGTAAGCAAGTCCGCCCTGATCAGAGATGCCGTGAAGACATGCTAAAAAGCCTGTCTTTCTGCACTGAATTTTAGGTCTATGCTGACAGAACACTAGAACCGTACTTTCAATATGCAAATTAAATATGTTGTGCTAAATTGAAATTGAACAATCTATATCCAAATGGCTAGCCACAGACAGCAGCGTTGATTCAAAGAATGAGTCTTAAAAGTTATTTCAGAGGCTCTTATTTGAGTTCATGCAGGGACTTACAAAAGAGCAACGCTATGCCCAACAGTATTGCAAGGATGGCCCACTTTCCAAGCCTCACGTCTGCGTTGCCAGTCCTTGCGTTTGAGCGAGTCATGCAATCATTTTCAGTAACACAGTCACATAACAGAACTTTTAATGGAGTGACGACTGACAGGCCATGTCTGTCTCTAACTCTGATAGGTACTTGATACGGTCCAAATGGAGGGTCGTTCTGATAGGAAAGACGAGCTGCCGTATCTGAAAGAAAAGAGAACCGAGTGATATAAAATGCCATGAATGTCTCCTAGTGTTAGAATATTCACCATAATTCTCAACAAATGGATCTTCCTGATGGGAAGGCACCGCTGGTACGGGATTGTGAATGGGAATGGACTGAGGAGCTCTAATCTACGGCGATGGTAAACATACCGCATAGAAAACTCTATCCCTGCTGCCTCTTATAGAATTATCTTCTGGCTCTTATAATAACATATTTTTCTATCCAAAAACAACCTTTTCCAATCACAAGTAGTAGGCTTGTTAAGACTTTGGTCTTTATCACCACTTTAAAAGTTTTTAATAGAAACATACAGTGCAATTTTCATTTATACACGATTCATCGTAGAGTAACAGTCTGAAATTCTTGACATTTCTCCTTACTTTCTCTGCATATATTGTGCCAAACAAAATTACACAGTTGTGGCTTACCGTCAGAGACTGATTCTGACAACTCAGAACGTGGCTGACCTTGAACATACCAGCAGGCATGAGCGGTTCTGAGGCTACTACATCTCATGGTCCTAAAGGACACTGGGGCCAACTGTGTATTTTTTAGTTTGGCTGTATTTTTTTAGTTCAAGGGTAGAAAATATCCAGGTCAAGATCTAATTCAGTCTTAAGTACAGATCCAAAGATACAATATTATCCTGAATGTAAACACCACATGCCTAAGAATAATCCCTCCCAGTGCGACAATTCCATTGATTTTTTAAGGTGTTTCAAGCTCTAAATACAAATTTCCATGTTAGGGTAAAGTAATCAGTGAGTAAGTCTATTTTAAAGGAAAGCATGGTGGGCGCCTGGGTGGCTCAGTCAGTTAAGCATCCAACTTCAGCTTGGGTCATGATCTCATGGCTTATGAGTTCAAGCCTCTCGATGGGCTCTCTGCTGTCATCACGGAGCCCACTCTGGATTGGATTCTCCATCTCCCTCTCTCTCTCTGCTCTTCTCCCACTATCTCTCTCTCTCAAAAATAAATAAAGATTAAAAAAAAACAAAAACAAAGAAATGAAAACATCGTTAACTTGCTAAGTTTATGTGTAGGAAATAATAAAAAGATTAACAAAACCAAAATTGATAGTGCATAATGTGCCATGGTCTGATGCATTCATTATCCTATTTGTTCCCCCAAATAATCCCTTTTTACATATGAGTAAATTAAGCCCCAAAGAGAATAAATAGCATGGTCATATTTATATCACTAATAAACAGTGGAACCAGCATTTAACACAGCCTATCTGACTTCAAAGCCTGTTTAGGACACGTTCTTAATTTGGTGTTTCCCAGACTTTTGGGTTATTTCACAGATGAGTAAAACTTTAAAGTAACAAAGCTTTGACCAACATAATCCTGCCACTGTTTTACTGTATGGATAGGAATATTAAAAAAAAAAAATACCACCTCATTCCACATTATCTAAAAGAAATGATATTATGACACCAAATCAGTAGAAAGAACAAAATCTAAAAAAGAGGTTAGTGATTCCAGAGAAAGAGCAGTGATAACCGTACACACACACACACACACACACACACACCCCAAAACACTGTTATTGAAAAGACTGAAAATGCTCTGTCCACAGACCAGGATTCAGGACACGGAGTCTTAACTGGTCGCCATAGCTTCTATGTGTCCTTGTTTTCCTTCCCCCTTCCTGTTCCCCTTTCCTTGGCTCACAACCTTTGTCTTTTTAATTTGTCATAAAAGAAATAGAGGAATACTCATTGGAAGCTTGGGGCTGAACACTATTCAAGGGCATCGTAAAGGCAAACACTCTCTGCTTACAGCAGATCTTGAACCGTGAAAGCTGAAGTGGGAGGCAGCCAGGCCATCAGGGCCTGTCGGCAGTACAGTCAGGAGATGCTGAGGGCACCGCAGAGCGAAGAGCTGATGGAGAGAGTGAGGCGGCCGGCAGGGAGAGGGGCCCCTTCCTTTGTTGCCATTCTTATCACTATAGATCCTCTCATGGGGAAAGTCAGAATTACAGACTAGGAACTAAGCTGGGGGAGAAATCCAAGTAGAAAACAAAAGATGAGAAAAGTTCAGAGGTAAAAGTAGTGCACAGACAAGGGACAGCAGAGTGGACTCTACGATGCATTCAGATTCCCTGCACTCGGGGACATATTGTCCTCATATTGCCCCAGGTGTTTGGGGGCTATGAGCTTCTTCAATGTCTGTGCTATTCTGTCAAAAGTCACACCCTTCAAGGCACCCAATCCACTGACCGAGCCATGAGAGAGTAGGGAGCCTCAACTTGGGCCATTAGCTCATGGCTGCCCTTTGACTGGGGCTGCAGCTTGACTTCTCTCTGCCCAATTCTGCTTTCCTTCCTTTCATATCTATTGATGTCAAGCAAATTCCTTATTAACATGCTGCCTGAGAAAGTCTTGTTTCCGAGTCCACTTCCCAGGGAACAGACCTGCAACATATGGGGATTCCCTTATGACCTATTAAACCATTAGTGAGTGAAGAACCTATATGGATGAGAGGTAAACAAGTCAGGAAGTGATTGCAATAGACTCAGTCTAAGGCAGTGTATGTGTGGGGGAGGGGCACAAGGACCCAAACAGTGCCTAACAGAATCTGGGCACAGGAGAGATGAGAAACAGGTGCCAGTGGGGCATCTGGATAGCTTAGTTGGTTAAGCGACTGACTCTTGATTTCAGCTCAGGTCATGGTCTCATGGTTCCTGAGTTTGAGTCCCACTTCCCACCACACCGAAATGGAGAAACTTTCTTTTATCAGTGGTTCCCACACAGTGAATTATTCTTCTGTTGCATCAAGAAAAAACAAATTATTTTAGACATCTTGATGCTGAAAAAGACAAAGTCATGGTTAGTGATACATACCATTAATTCTTGTCAGTCTCCACATTCTCTCAATGCCTGAATCGGGAACACTCTCCAAACTGAAGTCAAAGGGTGGGCCATTTATAAGGTCATCAGGATCTTCTGCAACGATTGTCGCAGATGACATGACGGTTTTGCAGATGACCACTGTCTTTTTTGTTATAACTGGGCCATTATCATTCACGTCTTCAAGTATAATTCCCAGTGTCCCAGTACATGTTCTCCCATCTAGAAAATTGGATATAAAAATAGAGCACTTCAATGTCCTGAGTTTTAACTAGGAAATTATACATTGAAAAAAATAGTTTTAAATGTGAATTTGACACTTGTAACATATCAATGACAAGCACAGTCATAGACTGTGTCCTTAAGGAATGTTAAAAAAATATCACTTTCATTGGGGCGCCTGGGTGGCTTAGTCGGTTGAGCGTCCGACTTTCGCTTAGGTCATGATCTCACGGTTTGTGGGTTCGAGCCCAGCGTCGGGCTCTGTGCTGACTGCCAGCTCAGAGCCTGGAGCCTGTTTCTGAGTCTGTGTCTCCCTCTCTCTCTGACCCTCCCCTGCTCACGCTGTCTCTCTCTCTCCTAGAAATAAATAAAAATATTAAAAAAAAAATATATATCACTTTCAGATGGCTTGTAGAGACAATAACTGCTATTTAGAGTTGTCATCCATCCACTAAATGGCTGAAACAGACATGGGAACTTTTACGGAGGTTAGTTTTGACTGATTTTTAAAAGGAAAAAAGAGGAGGATGAACAAGGGCATTTCTGGTATATCTAAATGCTCAAGGACATTCAGGAAGGTGGGCAAGTAGGGCATGCACATCGGTGTTCTAGACATAATGAAGGGGAAGGCAGATTGGTTGGAGTTCAAAACTGCAGAGAAGAGCCAAGCGTCCTTGAAAACCAACCTAAGGAGCCTGGAGTTAAACACCTAGAAAGTGGGTAAGGTTTTGGAGCAGGGGAACTGAAAGGTAGAAGACGTGGATTTGGAAGATTAGAACAAAGTAGTACATAGGACCATTTGAAAGGTGAAAAATTCCAGAAGCAGAAAATCACTTGCAAACCAAACTAATCAGAGTGGCTGTAGCCTAAGGAGTGAATCTGTTTATATATTTATTTTACTTTTTTAAGTTTATTTGTTTTGACAGGGAACGAGAGAATTAGCAGGGAAGGGGCAGAGAGAGATGGAGAGAGAATTCCAAGCAGGTTTCTCAGTATCAGGTCTGACTTGGGGTTTGGACCCATGAACTATGAGATCATGACCTGAGCAGAAACCAAGAGTCGGATGCTTAACCGACTGAGCCACCCAGGCCCCCCTGATTTGTCTATATATATTTAATAAAAACTTAACCGAATAACCACTTAGTACAAAGCACTGTACTGGAAAACCTATGGGATTTAAAGATGAAGTGGGCATGGGTCCAGGCCACAAACCAGTAACACGGTTGTGAAGCCCGAGGCTGAACACAAATCCAGGACTTCCATCTCTAAATCACTTATTCTTTCTGCTATTTAATAAGGAGCCCGTGGATATCAAGGGTGGAAAAGAGGAGGAACAGACCTGTGCTGCCTGCTACCTGGGGCCATGTCTTATGTGAAGCGGCCAGCCTATAGGAGAGCTGGAAGACAGGGCATAGCCCTGCAGTCACGACCGCATCCCAGGCAACAGGACCTATGATACCTGCAGTGTCATCAAGGGCCAGGACAACTGGTTCTGAAACATGGGGCACAGCAAAGGACAAGGTGGGGGCAACTAAAAGACTGTTATGGAGTAAAGCAGGAGAGAGGGAGAAGCCAACAACAGAAAGCCAACTGAACACTTCCCACGTGATAGAGCTTGCAAGTTAAAATTCCAGAATGAGCAAGATTAATGCTAAAAGGAAAACCACCAAAATCATCCAGCAGAAGATTAATTCACTCTACGCAAGACATCTTTGAAACATGTATGTTTAGTATCTTCAAAGACATACAAAAGGGCAACTATTTAAACAACAATGAAATTAATAGCTTAAATTCCAGTAGAAATAAAACAGCAACATTCTTCTCATAGGGATTTTAGAAGAAGAGAATAAATAGATGGCAGGGAAGCAGTATTTAAATACCTAATTGCTGAGAATATCCAAGAATTAAAGAAAAACACAATCTTCTGTGCTAGATAAATAAAAATAAATTCACACTGTAAACGTTGTATTAAAGCTATAAAATGAAACCTAAGAAACTATAAAAGTTATCTAGGCATACGATCTACAAAGGGACAATAATGAGATTGATAGTAGGATAAACATCAGCAACAAGAGATGACACAAGATAATGGAGTATGACCTGCACAGTGTTGAGGGAAAGAAGGACTTAACTCAAAATTTTAAACCAAGTCAAATGATCAAATCAAGCATGAGAATGAGTTTTCAGAACAAAACAAGCAGGGTTTATCACCTATACCGTACCATATATGGGAGAACTAGTAAAGGATGTGCACCAGCAAGAAGAAAAGGGGACCAGGAGAGAAGAAGCGAGATGCCAAGAGAGAAGAAATGAGATGCCAAGAAACAATGCAACTACCTCTCATTTTGGACAACTAAAAAAAGAAGGAGAAGAGGAGGGAAACAAAGGAAGCAGGAAGATGCATATTTTATCTACATGGTATACTTTTCTTAGGGCAGAATAATTTCACTTCTCAAAATGTCTTGCTCTCACGCTATGTGCTGTTATTTGGCTCTTTCTGAAAATTGGAACTGCTGGAGGTCTTGAATATTTTTTTCCATTTGAGTCCACACACCGAGTTGAAAGCACACGACTTACTGACTGAATTTGGCTAATTGTGTTGTCTTTAAAACTTCACCTCCTCAGTGTTTGCTCTTCTACCACTGTGATCAATGCCTGAATTTCCTTCCATTAAACATTTAGAGTTGTTCGATACACTCTGTTTTTTTGCACATTGTAATTCGTGTTGGTGTACCATATGTAAGTCAAAGATCTTAGACATCTAATTCAGTGTTTCACAGCTGTTGCTCATCTGTTGATTAATTAAATAATATTCTTATTCATTGGAGTCTATGCATGCGATGCTCACTTTCTAATATCAATGCGATTCTATATGAGTAAGTACTAACTCCAAATATGAGGTCATGGAAAGTGAACTACCTATGGTATTGTGATTTTTGTGCATGGCACACTCCTGGTGAATGTTTCAAAAAATTTTCTTGAAAGCACACTCCTCCCCAAAGCTGGATTAATAACAACAAACATAGAAACCTAAAACTGAGCTATATGGAGGAGATAGTTGAGTGATACTGCCAATAGAGCTTAATTTGAGAAGAAGAGAAGTCGAACCCCAAACTGAAGAAATATCTATGTTCAGGAGAGTGGAAGGTGGTACCAGAAAATATGTGGATAATAGAGAAATGTGTGGAACAACTTGCAAGAGAGTTTCAGAAAGAGGAAGGAAGTGCTGTAGAGAAGCAGGATGGTGGGAAGTGAGATGGACCCAGAGGTCAGTGCTCACAAAACTGCACCTTTTACTAGGAAACAGCTGGAAGGGGTGGGGGGGAGGGCAAATGAAATTAGCTAGTATAGATTTTAGAAAACATAAAAAAAAAAACACACAAAAAACATCCATTGTATGATACCAGTTCATAAAATAAATAGATGTAAAATTATTTATTCCCTACCCTCTTCAACAGAAATGAATGAGTAAGGCCCCACGACACATTTATTCTATTCCACAATGATGATTAGCTCATCTAAACTCCATACACATATTTGACCTTTCATTTAATCTCTTCTGCAACAAAGGAGAATGTAGAATAAAATTATATTCCAAATGTCTAATGCCAGACAGTAGTTTTATCTATCAACAAACCATTTGCCAGGTGCTATTTAAAATGTAAAAAAGAACAAGGGCACCTAAATGGCTCAGTCAGTTAAGCGTCCAACTTCAGCTCAGTTCACTACCTCACAATTCATGAGTTTGAAACCCACATCAGGCTCTGGGCTGACAGCTCAGAACCTGGGGCCTCCTTCAGATTCTGTGTCTCCCTCTCTCTCTGCCCCTCTCCATCTCAGGCTCTGTCGCTCTCTCTCAAAAATAAACATTAAAAAAATGTAAAAAGAACAGGTGTGATTTTCATATCATTCTTCTTTTTCAATTGCCTTTGACCAAAAAGCAGGTCCTGACAACGGGACAAAGGAAGCTGAGGCCTTAAAGGGCAACCTTCGATTAATCAAAGTTAAATTAATAATAATTACAACCTTTCCAATTCAGTCGATGGACAGGAACCATCTCTCATTAATTTAGAGAGGATTGAAATACCTAAAACATCTTCCAAAGTCACTTCTAAAGTCTAATTTTGTAAGCCATAGTGTAATAACTTCTGTTTCCCAGAGTTGGCATATCTGGTTTATGGATACACAAAGGTCAACTTTACAGCATGCACTACACAGAGGTCATATACGACCACTATGCTCAGATTTCTCTCAGTTCTGTAGGATTCACAGAACATTTTACATTTCATATGGTTGTATGGATTCACAATGTTTGTCTTTCTAATTTTATAATATACCATTAATTGTAACTATGGTTATTTTTATACAATGTCCTTAATCAGAATTCTAATCCCCAAGTGTATTGATAGTTTCCTATAGAGAAACAGAACTGTTTTTCAGGAATGCACTATGGGGCAATAAGTATGTTCTCCCTGAAATGAATTTTCCTCCCAAAGTGACTATTTTAAAAAGATATGACTAGATAAATTGAAGGTAATGTTACTAAAGTAATTTTCTCAACGTTCAATAATTGTTTACTTTTAATAAACCATGGTTTCCAGTATTTCTATGACTAATTTTATAATTACATAAAACTAGAGGTGTTATTAGAATGCAGATATGAATTAATAAATTACAGCAAACTTCTCGCTTGCTCTATGTCTTCTGGGGAGAAATACATTTTGAGAAATACGCAGCTGATTTAAAAATCTATAATGGTGTAAAAACTGAGGATGTAAGTAGGTGAGAACTGAAGTAGCAGACTTAAAAACAAAGTTCTTACCTTTGCCTGATGCAAGGACTGTAATATTATATACACCACCTCTGATGGTGTCTGTCTCTCTGTCCAAGCTTCTGAAAGTTGTGATTGATCCTGAGTTTTCATCAACTGTCACCCACCCTTTTGGATCAGTTAATTTCTTATACCTGTTAATAATGATAAATTAAAATGACAGAATGTGTCATAGGCCAAATTATAATTCTGGCATCAAAACAAGTTATGAATTTTAAAAACATAGTAAATTTGGAGTTAACTAACAGAGGATACCTTATGCTGCTGCTACTTCTCGTCTCGGGGTCGTATGCTTTATATCCAGGGCTCTTTGTTCCTGATGGTGCATTTTCTTTAATTTTAACGATTTGCACTGCTGGATTACACTCGGGGCCCTCATCCTGATTTTTTACATTAACAGTAACTGTCGCTGTGCTCATGGCTGATCGCGCACTAGCTTCTTTAGAATACGGAGCTTCGTTAACTACACCAATTTGTAGGTTCACCTGTTGTTTTTCTTCATAATTCAGAGGCTACAAAAGCAAGTGTGTTGGAAATCAGATCAAGACATTTAATGCTTGGCCATGCTGAGTGGCATACATAACTAGTGTTTGGCAATAGTCCTGATAATATTAAACACAGGCTCAGAATGAGGTGGTGGCTGGAAGAGGAGAATCCATCAACTGATTCGGTATTTGGGTGGAACCAGTAAAACAAAACAAAACAAAACACAAAACAATATAAAAACTGTTCTTCAACTGCAAGTAATATCAAGGTCCCCTGGATGGTTTCAAAAAGTATGTAAGGTTAACACTTGAGAGGTTAGGAATTTTATACCCTAACCAATAGTTATTTTCTAATCCATTCATTTTGGGACAACTTATATCCTTTCTGACATGAATAAAATTATTTGTACCTGGTTTGGGGTAGAAAATGTGGGTCAAATTTTATAAAGTGTTCAGAGAGGACAGAGAGGAAAATGGAAAGCATGTGGACATTACACTGTCTTTTGATAGCTCTTCCATCCCAGGTACTTAGAAAAAAAAAAAACCAACTGGAGGCACCAAATATACTGGAACATTTTATTTTATCTTGTCTGATATTAGTTACGATGAGAATGGGTAAAGCCATTCCTACAAGACAGAGATTTTGTCAGGTGTTAGACTTCATAGAGATATGATTCCTTCTCAGAATACCAAGGATTAGGGTTGGGGTTGGATGAGGGAAGAGATAAGATTCAAAGGATATTTCTTTACTCTTTGACATCCAGAAATTAACCCACAAACTGCAGCTAATTTTCATCATTGTAAGAAGAAAGTAGTTGCCATTTTTGATTCATCCCCTTTGTGAAAATGTACAAAAAGGGACACTACATGGATCCAGGATAGAATCATATTCTAATTAAAGATACAGTAGAAATAAGACTAGGACTGTGTCCAAAGCCAATGGAGCTCAGGTGGCTTTATGGGCTAACTGGCTCCGGAAATAGCAGTAGCTCTTCTGAGATGTTGCAGAATAGTATTAGAAAGAGGTTTTCAAGTATTTGCATCTTTGAATGGTTGAGGATTCCCATTCTCAACTGAGACGCTAAGGTTGTAAAGTATGCTAGATATAGATGAACAATCTACAAACTCCCTGTGGGTCTCACCAGGAATAAGTCACCATTTGGGAAATTCAGTGAATAAGTGGAGGCTCCCTGACCCAGCTACAGAAAGAATGGGCCAGGAACATTTGGCATCGTCCCCATCCCATGGGCATCAAAGCTGTGCCAGTATTTGAACTGTTAAGAGATGTTGGTGACAAAATGGATTGTATATATATATACATACACATATATACATACACACATATATATATACATACACATATATACATACATATATCCACACATATATATGCATACATACATACATATATATGTATAATAAAATATTATATATGTCATATATATAATATTTTAAAAATCATGCCTTTATAAAAGGTTCCCCAAATTGAATATATTCATCCCCATTATAGAAATGGAGAACATGGCATTTACATTTACTTGTATATCTACATTATTCCTATATTTACCAGAATTCCCTTCTTTTCATTAAACTCTAGTATGCTAATCTATGATATTATAAACTACAAATAATTAATTTACTAATTTATTCTTACCTTAACCACACAAAGAATTCCTTCATTGGTTTTGGGATCTGTTACAATTTTAAAATTCCCATTTTCATTGCCCTTTAAAATGGTATAATTAGCTCTCCAGTTAGGAGTATTTATTAAATCCTTATCCTCAACAGTAACACGTAAGATTTCCACATCAACTCTATTTTCTTCCACTGATGTCACATACTAAAATAATAAAAAAAAACAACAAAAAAAGGCTTAATTAGGAACTGTAACCAATAAAGCAAGGTAGGAAGTAAACTCAGTTCTTCTAATTTCCAAGGACTACGGTCACATGATTTTAAAACCTGAGTCCAGATTACTGTCATGAGATTGGGGATACTGCATTTGAAATCATGGAGGATGGATGGAGCTATGCATGCTTACCAATTAACACTGGGTCATACATTTTTCTTTTATTACTATCATGTACTTACAGAAGTACGGGTGAATGTTGGCAAGTTGTCATTTACATCTTCAATATTAATGATGCAAATTGAAGTTGTCTGCAAACCAAAATATTGACCATCCATGTCTTGTACTTTTATTTTCAACTGGTATTTATCAATTAGCTGAAAAGAAAGGATTTAATTATTGCGTGAAATCAACATTATAAATGAAATCTTAATTTGCATTCTGTAATTTGTCTTGCATTAAAAATTTAAGAAGTATACTTAAATTTCATAGTTTTCATGCACTGGCAAAAAAATTTCCTGACAGTAGTATTTTTCTGTTAATTTATGAAAATAGAGTAGTTTCCCAAATTTACTTTTTTTTAAGTTTTTATTCATTTACTTTGAGAAGAAGGGGGTAAATGTAAGCAGAGGAGGGGCAGAGAGAGGGAGAGAGAGTCCCAAGCAGGCTCCATGTTGTCAGTGCAGAGCCCAAAGTGGGACTCAAACTCATGAACTGTGAGATCATGACCTGAGCCAAAATCAAGAGTTGTACACTTAACCAACTGAGCCATCCAGGTGCCACTAGTTTCTCAAATTTAAAGTGCTACTCATAGAATATAGAAGAATTGGTTTCAGTTTTACTCACCAGAAAGAGAAGATATAGCCATAGTACATTTTAAATTGCCTAGGAGTTAATCATAATCTGTATCTCCTTTCCAAAGTACATTTTTAGGCTGAAAAATACGTGAGTCTTATACCAGTCTTGTAATAATTAGGTGAAATATCCTCCAGTAAAAAAGGTAAATTTTAAATATTTACACTGATAAAAAGATCCGGAACTGTATTTTTTTTTTTTCTCTCTGTGGAAAATGGAATCTAGTTCTTAGGGCTTTCCATTCATCAGGGATTGAAGAAGGCTCAGGTAGAGTTTAAGAAAAATATGCTTCTTCTTATAATGGTTTCATTTATCCCAAGTATTGAAGCATGAAAGGATGAAAAGCAACTTCAATAATAATGCTTTCTGGATGAACTTTAGGAACCTTGGGTTCTATTCCTATCTCTAAAGTAACAAATGGAAGTTGTAAAAGTCTTTTTAGCTAAGTTTTCTCTTCTATAAAATAATAATACTAATTGTAAAAAAACAGCCAAATCTTCCATCAAGTATGTTTACTCTTATCTTAATTCTGTCACTTCTTAAACTTTCTTGTCTGTGTATATTTCCTAAAATAAAACTAAAAGTTCTCTATCTCTATGCTCTTTACACTAATAATTTTCCCAATTTACTCTTCTCTCATAATCAATCACATGGGTAGAGTTAAAAATACTGGCCTCATTTAAAAACTCATGCTAGTGTACTTTCAGGAGGGAATAGTTATTTTGTTTGTAGTGAACTAAGATTTATTGAAAATAATCAACTGGCTAATAAAACAAAGAACTAAAGGAAGTTTGGGACCTAAATATTAACTTGTTATATCTTAAAATGGAAGAAAATTGTTACGTGTAAAGAGCTTAAGGGGTTGAAGGCAACAGATGAAAGCTGGAATCCTGGCATCAGTAAGTATCTGCAGAACATTCTTGGGTAAAAACACTCCTAGCCTCCTTCATTAGCT
This sequence comes from Hyaena hyaena, assembly GCF_003009895.1. Taxonomy (NCBI): domain Eukaryota; kingdom Metazoa; phylum Chordata; class Mammalia; order Carnivora; family Hyaenidae; genus Hyaena; species Hyaena hyaena. The sequence goes on from NW_024081123.1 coordinate 281,395, forward strand.
CAGTGTTTTCGACTCACTTATTAGCAGGATTTATTCAAGATTTGATGGTCAAAAGGCTTTGGCTTATAATTTTCTTTTCCTGAGCACCCAAATTCCATGAAGAATCTGTAAAATCTATAGAACTACAACAGTAATTCATTCATTCATTTATTCTGCAAATGATCCTGTTTTCTTCACTGGCACACACTCAGAGTAAAAATAAATGGACTTATAAAAAATAAAATAAAATACAGTTTCAATTAGGAATGTCTTTGCAGGTGCAGTAAAAAAAGAATAGTCATTAAATTTTATTAAATTTCAACCCATAATCTAGTGAAGAAGGGGGAGATATGCATAAAGCATTTTTGCTGCATAACACAGGATGATGTTCTTTTCAAGGGAAGTACTTGTGTGATTGTTTATGAACTGAATTAGCTATTTTGTGGATTATTTTTTCAAAAAATATCATTTTTATGGGAAAGATAGCTACAGTTATTTAGACTAGTTTTGGAAGACATCTTGTCATACATAAAATGAACCTGTCACTTCAAGGAAAACAACTATGTTGCCAACGATAAATTGGAGTTTTCAAACAAGAATGAGAGTTCTAGAAAACCTGTATCAAACAATGTGATATCAGTAGAGGTGAGAAGATGATTTTTTCTATATTGTTTAATAAAATGTGTCAACATATGGAAGAAGGATCTGAACAACTCAGCGGACCACTATTTTCCAAATAGTCAACACATAATGTTACAAAATCGTAAATGGGTAAACTATCCACTCACAGTACAAGATAAACCAATGTATTTTAATGTAACAAAGTACAAAAAGTCATTGATAAGGCTTCAGAGGGCACAATGCATAAAACTGATAAAACTAAACAGTTATGAAACAAAATTTATCAAGTTTTGGTGTAGTATCAAAAAAGTGTAGCCCTAATGATCTGAAATTACTATTAAAATACTCCTCCTTTCTAACTTCATATCCTGTTGGATTTTCTTTATATATTTTACCTAAAGCTACATATTATAATAAACCAAATGCAGAAAGAGATATGAGAATCTACCACTCTTACTGGTGAATTTAACCTAGCCAGGTTTTAAAGGCATTAAAGAGACATGGAAAAATGCATTATCATGTCAGTCTTCTCAGTAAATTATTTACTGTTTTGGAAAATATAATCTTTTAAATAAATAAAAATGTTATTTATGTTAACATGCAATATACTTATGATTTTTAAATGGGTAAATAAATAAATATTTTAAACTTCTGACAGCTTTAAATACTAATGGAGTAAATATCAACAAATATAGCCCACATAAACAAAAGATCTTTGGAATCCTCAATATATTTAAGAGTGTAAAAAGTCCTGAGACAAGAAAATTTGAGGACCTCTGTTTTAATCCATGAGAAAAAAGGAGAGAAAGAAGAAATGAATCTCGTACGAAGTTTTCAGGAATCAAAGAAAGATCTGACAAACATGTATTACTCTATTTTAAGATTAAGGATTATAAATGTAGTACGTAGGCCAGATAACTGCTGTAAGCATTCAGATGAATAGAGGAGCCTAGGTGGCTCAGTCCATTAAATGTCCAATTCTTGATTTCAACTGAGGTGATAATCTCATAGTTCGTGAGTTTGAGCTCTGTGTTGTCTCTGTGGGATTCTGTCTCCCTCTCTCTCTACCCCTCCCCAATTGCTATTTGTCTCTCAAAACAAGTAAAAAAAAAAAACAAACTAAAGAAAAGAAAGAATTCAGATAAATAAATGCTTGGTGAAGGAAGTAATAGTAGAATAACCAAGTGAATGACTCATTAAAGTAGGATAGGTGAAGTGGAAAGGGACAGACTACAACTAGAAGATGATTTTGGAAGTAACATCAACATGCTTTGGGAAGTAATCTGATCAAGGGATCAAGAGGAGATATCAAATACAATTTTGAGAACATGAATCCAAGTGACAACAGAAAAATTATTAACAGGAAAAAAATTTATTAATGTCACATTAACTCGAAAACATGGGAAGAAGAGCATATTTATGTGGAAAGAAGAGTTCGATTTTAGATGCATATTGCACCTTAGGTACCTATGAAACATCCAAATAAGGATTTCAAGCAATCAAGTGAAAATGGTAAACTAGAGATCAGAGAGATATAAATTAACTTTTCTTTTCATTTAAATAAGGGGACGAATGTAGATGAGATTGTTGAAGAAGAGATGACACAGGCAAAAAAAGAAGCAGTATTATCTGTAAATAATAAATTTCCGCACATTTCCAAAAGTTTCACTTCTCATATTTGGCACTTTTTGTTCTACTATACCATAATTATGTTTATTTTAGGACAATTGGCTTTGTAAAACAAATATTTCAAGAGAGAACAAATTAGCAATTCAAAATTAGCACACTGCAAGGTTAACGATCTCCATCAACACACTTAAAATAATAACTTTTCTAAAATTAGATTCACAGGGAGCCTGGGTGGCTTAGTCGGTTAAGCGTCTGACTTTCGCTTAGGTCATGATCTCGCGGTTCGTGGGTTCGAGCCCCGCGTCGGGCTCTGTGCTGACTGCCAGCTCAGAGCCTGGAGCCTATTTCAGAGTCTGTGTCTCCCTCTCTCTCTGACCCTCCCCTGTTCATGCTGTCTTTCTCTCTCTCTCTCCTAGAAATAAATAAAAATATTTAAAAATAAATAAATAAATAAAAATAAAATTAGATTCACAACATGTTTTTTCAAAAACAATCTACAGGTGCTATACATAGATTTGCGATTAAATGATAATCAGGTTTTGTCTGCTAATATTGATGTTACCTCTCTGTCTAGCTGAGATGATGACGTGGTGATCACGCCTGTAGTCGGATGCATAGAAAACAGCGTGGGTGACGCTGGCATCTGCTCGATGATGGAGTACTTGAGACGCGTGTGCATAGTGTCAGGTTCATCTTTGTCAGTTGCACATACCTGGCCCACGGTAGAACCTACATGTTGAAAAACTCTCTTCAGTATCCAAAACTTTCATGTTTCCAACTTTCCCTTTATTTCACTCCCTTCCATCTACCTCTTAACTTTTGGACCGTTTAATTATATGTCAGGGTAATAATTTCTACATTTGCAGACTTCTATATAAAGTATCATTTCTTTTAAATATCCCAGCATTCTAACATTTTGGAATTTGGTGGCCATATCTGTATTTACTGTATTTAATATATAATTATTATATAAATGTCAATACCCCTCCATTGCCTTTGTATGTCAAGACTAAAGAATTCTATTTATTCTTTAACCTCTTTCTATTTGTAAGTTTCCACTTAAATGGATCAAATGGTCAAAAATGTGTCCAAAATTTTTGGTTTGGTTAGATCTTCTTAGAAGACTCAAAAATTGCATTCTGACTTCCAGCTGAAATGGTTCATTTTCATAAGATTGAGGAGCACTTCTATTATTTTCAATGACCTTTATGATTATGCTTAGAATACTGTCAATCATTTAATCACTATGGAACATGAGTAGATCTCTTCAAAGCTAAGACTTCAATTGCTTAACAACTCATTCTTTTTAGAGTATGTTCTCTTAAAAGTATTTATTTTATCTCACACAAGAGGGCAAAATAACTTAGTGAGTAACTTCTCTAGTTTTCAGGCATGATGCTTGGCATTCCAGGTGTATTATGTATCATTTAATCTCCATAACAATCTTGCATATCAATAACCCAGTTTGCTGATAAGAAAACTAAGGTTTGTCAAAATCAGGGAATTTGCCCAGGGTCACAGCTAGTGAAACGCAGACTAAAATGCCACCCACAGAGGCCGGATTGACAAATGCCTTGCTCTTGCCAGCAAGATATGCTGCCTCTCACTGGCCACCATGAAACTCAACTTAAGAATCAAAACATTAAGTTGCCATATATTAAAGTAGGTACTCACCAACTCTGCAGTTTTCAGGAACTGTAAAAACGTAAGTTGTTTCTGTAAAAATTGGGTAGTTATCATTTTCATCCTCAATTCTGATTAGCAGGGGCAGTGGAAGTTCTGGAGTATATCCATCTGGAGTTGTGGCAAAGGCAATCAGCTGTGAAGAGTAAAATAAGGAAAAAAACAAAATTAAAATATGGTTCACATTTGTTTTGGCTTTAATTTGGAGACTGTTCAGCCTTGCAGTGTGAGTTTCGCCATTTGTTATTGTTTTGGGATGAGAATATAACCTTAATGCCACAAGAGGTAATCAATTTCATGGTGTACTACAGCATTTTAAGTTTATCTTTTGCAATTTTGGTTTCTTCACTAGTGCTGGACGTTTTTCATGAGTGTAACAGCTTTTATTCTTATTGAATTTTATTTTGTTTTTTTATTTTATTGTATTAAGTTTTTTATTTTAATTCCAGTTGTTAACATATAGTGTTATATAAATTTCAAGTGTATAATATGGTGATTCAGCAATTTGATACATTATTCGATGCTCATTATGGTAAGTGTACTCTTTAATCCCCATCCCCTATTTCATCCATCTACCCCCTCCTCCTAGGCTCTGGTAATTAGCAGTTTGTTCTCTACCGTTAAGAGTCTGTTTCTTCGACTGTCTATCTCTCTTTTTTCCTTTGTGCATTTGTTTTGTTTCATAAATTCCACATATGAGTGAGATCATATGGTATTTGTATTTCTGAGTGACTTATTTTGCTTAGTATAGTACTCATTAGCTCCATCGATGTAGTTGCAAATGGCAAGATTTCATTCTTTTTTATGGCTGAATAATATTCCATTGTATATATCACTCTTCTTTATGCATTCAGTAGATACCTGCGCTGCTTCCACAAATTTCAGTATTGTAAATAAAGCTGCTGTAAACATAGGGGTGCTTGTATACCTTTGAATAAGTGCTTTAGTATTTGGGGGATAAATGCCAAGTAATACGATTACTGTATTGTGCGGTCATTTTATTTTTAACTTTTGAAGGAAGCCCTCCCCTCCCCACAGTGGCCACAGGAGTCTGCATTCCCATCAACAGTGTAAGAGGGTTCTCCTTTCTCCACATCTGTGCCAACAGTTGTTTCTTGTGTTTTGATTTTAGCTACTCTGCCAGGTGTGGGGTGATAGCTCATTATGGTTTTGATGTGCATTTCCCATTTGATGCGCACTGTATTTGATGAGTGATGTTAAGCATCTTTTCATGTGTCTATTGGCCATGTGGATGTCTTCCTCAGAGAAATGTCTGTTCATGTCTGCTGCTCATTTTTTAAATTGAGTTATTTGTATTTTGGGTACTGAGTTTTATAATTTCTTTATAAATTTGGATATTAACCCTTTATTAGGTATGTCATTTGCAAATATCTTCTCCCATTCAGTAGGTGACCTTTTAGTTTGTGGATTGTTTCCTTTGCTGTGCAGAAGCCTTTTATTTTAGGGGATCCGAACAGTGTATTTTTGCTTTTATTTCCCTTGCCTTAGGAGACATATCTAGAAAAAAGTTGCTTTGGCTGATATAAGAGAAATTACTGCCTGTGTTCCTTTCTAGGATTATTATGGTTTCAGATCTCACATCTAGGTCTTTAATTCATTTTGAATTTATTATTTTGTATAGTAGAAGAAAGTGGTCCAGTTTCATTCTTTTGCAGGTAGCTGTCCAGTTTTCCCAACACTATTTGTTGAGGAGATTGTTTTTTTCCCTTGGATATTCATTCTTTCTTTGTCAAAGATTAACTGACTATATAATTGTGGGTTTATTTCTGGGTTTTCTGCCCTATTCCATTGATCTATGTGTCTATTTTTATGCCAGTACAATTCTGTTTTGATTAGTACAGCTTTGTAATACAACTTAAAGTTTGGTAACGTGATGCCTCTAGCTTTGTTTTTCTTTTTCAAGACTGCTTTGGCTATTCAGGTCTTTTGTGGTTCTATACAAATTTTAAGATTGTTCTAGCTCTGTGAAAAATGCTCTTGGTATTTTGATAGGGATTGCATTAAATCTATAGATTGCTTTACATAGCACAGACATTTTAATAATATTTGTTCTTCCAACCCATGAGCCTAGAATATTTTTCCATTTCTCTATTATTTTGTTTTGTCTGAAAGTTTTAGGTGCATGGAATTTAAATATAACTTTCTGGATCTTCATTAACTTTGGATTCTTAGGACTCCAAATTCCCCAGGTGCAATTAACTAGAATCTTATCTTTTATTCTACTAATTAGGATTTTAGGCATATTAGTAGTTATATTTAGATCATTCTATTCATAAGAATTTTTAAATTTAAAAAAGGAAAATCAGAAATAAAGCAAATGCATGGCTATACATTGTATGTGGAATGTAATTTATTTCTTTTACTTTTCTAATATGAATTCTGATTCCAAGTCTTCTCATAACAGCTCTCAGAGAAAGCAGAATATCACAGATTCTTAGAAGGCTGGGTTGTAGCAATTCTATGCCTAAATATTTAATTTTAAGTTTGCACGTCTATTCACTTAATTATGTTTACTGATGAATAATTAATTCCTCCAAAATAGATGTAAAATAATTAAAACTGAAGTAAGCAAAATGACCAGGTCCTGTTGGGAAATTAATACATTAGGTTAAATTCTTCTATATTAATGCTCATGCCACCATGGGAAGTGAACCAGACAATGAAAAGACTGGATAATCTTGGTTAAGCACTGTCCACACTCCACTGGACACCACAAGTTAACTTTCTCTCATTGCAAACATACTGAGGTCTAACATCCAAACTTCACTGACCTCCCATGATATCTGCGTGTACCATAAAGAGGTTCACAGACCTTTTATGCCAACTGAATAACCGTTCTTCAGATTGGTATTCCCTTGCTCTTTTGAAAAAAAAAAAAAAGAAAAGAAAAGAAAAGAAAAGTTAAACTATCATACCAAGACCTGACCTAAGAATCTAATGTTCTTTATTCTATAAAGCTTTTTCTGTTTCAAGTCTGGGCGATCAGATGTAGCCAGAGCATAGATGATGAACTCAAAGAACAGAAGAGGGTAAATGAATTGAGAATGAGATGGAATAGCCAAGTTAAATAATTACTAATACAATATCTAACCTTCAAACTTTACCTCAAAAGATTCATACTGCTCGCGATCCACAGGACGAGTACAAAACAGGTTTCCGGTATCTCTCTCTACATAGAATAAATTTGTAGGTTCTCGATCTACCCCAGGTCCTCTTATAGAATAGAATATAGTGTAGTTTTGTGCAGTGTCGGATTGAATCTAGAAAGTAGAGATTATACACATAAGAGGCAAATTTTTATTTCAGCAAAACTTTCATCTATACATTCATGCAAGCATGTTGTCATTTTTGTTGCAATAAATAATTGCCTTCTTTAATTCATTATCATGTATGAATAAAAAACAGGTAATAGACTAAGGAAACCTAGTAACTGAGAAAGTTCAAGAGCAAGGTGTGAGAAAAACAATGTAGTAGTGTCTTAATTTTCCAGAATAACTAGGGGCGCCTGGGTGGCTTAGTCGGTTAAGCGTCCGACTTTCGCTTAGGTCATGATCTCGCGGTTGGTGGGTTTGAGCCCCGCGTCGGGCTCTGTGCTGACTGCCAGCTCAGAGCCTGGAGCCTGCTTCCGTCTGTGACTCCCTCTCTCTCTGGCCCTCCCCTGCTCATGCTGTCTCTCTATCTCTCTCTCTCCTAGAAATAAAACATTAAAAAAAAAAATTCAGAATAACTGAAGAATACTTAAAGGATAAATGGTGCCTATGTGGACCAAACATTAAAGTCTTTAACTGTCTTAAAGTATTCTGAATATGAAAAATTACTCTTTTGTCAATTTTTAAAGCTTGAATTGTTATCATATATAACATAGCATTTGAGATGTTAGGTTTAAAGTTACTGTCATCAGGGCAAAAACACAGAAAATGCTTTCCTTAATTAGATTTTATTATTTGTCAGCATCTTATTTATTATAGAAGCTGAGGAGAAACAGTGGGGGGAAGGGGGAAGAATAGAAATGATGTAATATCCTGACAGGTATGATATTCTGGTACTTGATTTAAAAGCAAACTTCTTCCCACGTTGTTTTGATACTCTTACTAAGATCTTGACTATATATCAGGATGACTAACATGATTATTTTTAAATGACTGCTTTCTCAACTTTAATATGCTCTTCTCTCCGCTGCATTAAATTTGTTGGTGGGATATAAAAAGCTATAAAGAGACAGAAAATGTAGATATAGTCTGATTTAAGCAGCAGACTTGGGAATAAACAATTAACAAGGAAGATATATGGGTCTTTTCCCCTTCATGGCGTCTGCCTTCTTATCAGCAATTTTATGTTCCTTAATGGAAGATGTTTTGGGATTTCTAGACTATGGTCTGTGATCCCCTCGCTAACATGAAAATTCATTAAGGAACCATGTGTTTGAGAGTGCTACATGAGTTTTACAATTTCATAAATGGGCTTTGCGTCACTAAAACGTCAAAAAAGTATATGGAGGTAGAAAGATATTTATACCCATATATTGAAATGTCCAATACAGATACTCATTCACTCATATATTCAGACACAACTGTTTTTAAAATAATTGCATATTCATTAACCAAAATTTAAAAAATAGAAACCGTAGCTTTTCACAGTGAAAGGAAAGTAAATTGTACCTGTTGAAGAAAAAGTGGGAAAGGACCCAAGGAATTCTCCTGCATTGAACAAGGAATAGGAGCCCATCTTCTCTTGGCACGTCTTAGAACTTTCTCTCCAGAATGCCTCTTCTTCAGTACCTACATTTAGAAGACAGAAAAAAAATAAATAAAGTCAACGATTACTATATTCTTAAACACTGAAACTCTGACATGTCTTTCATGGGGATTAACTGGGAAGGTGTAAGACCATGGTAGTGCTTGAAAACCAAACTAAATGTCAACACAGCAAAAAGATAACAAAGAGATAATGGTCCTGTTAACCACATCAATCCTCTTGAGGAAATAACTTGATAAGAATATGGAGGAAAGAGAGATGGAATTGGAAGCCTAGAAGCAAAGTTAAAACAAAAACAAAAATAAAATCAACAACACTATTGTTGCCATATTGTCATGCAAAACGATGGGAGGAGAGAGATGCAAGGAAAATGAATGAAGTGGGTGGCCTCCTAAATCTAGCATATGCACCTTCCACTCACCAGCAACTAGGAAGACCAGGGACCAACAGAGAGATCTGTGTCAGAAGGAGGACAGAACAGTGGTGATAACTCTCCAACCGCTGCAGTGACTAATGGCCAGTGGTTGAACAGAAGTCATTTGGATCGTTGGTGTCATAATACAATAAGCACGTGCGAGGTCGGAACCTCAGCCTAAAATAGTCATCAACTTTTTAAGCCTGCAAATTATGCTAAGATAGATACATAAGACCTCCAGAGTCAGAGTTGCAAAACTTGTTTTGGAAATCAGCTCTACAGGAAAGATCAAGGCATGCTTCTCTGTGTCTGACTTCAAGTTCTCATGCTGCAGTATCCCAATTTCTCCTTTTATGTCCCAAATAAAAATTATAACCTGGAATAACTGATATGGCAAATCAGTTTCCGCCATTTGAACACTGTTAAGTTGTATGATGGTTTTCATCTTTCATCAAGGAAAATCATCCCACATTGTTTCTATTTCCACATCTTTCCTGGTAATGTTACACCTGCAGAAACCAATTAATTCATTATACTGCATGTTTATAGTTTGTAATACCTTTGTTTGACGCTGTAAAAGGACAAGTATTTTCTTTTCTTCTTGGTTCTCAGTGTTGGAAAGTAATATGGTAAAACTCCTCTCCTCTGAGGACAAAAGCATAGCATTTGTTGTATAGATTGAACCATCTTCTAAAATTTGGAAGTCAGGATCACTTGAATGAATTAGATTTGCAGACTGAAAGCACTCCTTCAGGTTAACTGCAGAAAATATATACAGCAATCATTTGTAAGGTAAATCAAAATAATATACTGGTTTAACAGTAATCTATGCATTTGGGGGTGGGGAGCCAAGCCTTAAAATTAATTACACTGACACTTGTAAATGTTGCATTTATAAAAGTACGCATGAAACTGTATGATGAAGTAAGTTGTGCATAAACACAGATATCACTTCTAATACCTACTTTATATCCTTCTACAAAAGAGACATTTGTCCTGAAATAAAGGCACATGAGTTCCAATGTTTGAATATGTGAATCAACACCAAAAAGAGTTTTTCTTTATTAACTGAAATTAGCTATAGAGTAACACATGAGAGAACTTAAGTTAAACAGAATCTAGAGAATTAATCGGCAGCTATTAAATTAAAATATTTCTTAACATGCTGCATCTACCGTTAAAGAGTCATCATATTCTCTGTTCTCACTGGTCTGTTCTTTCCTTGCACATGTGAGTTATGTGAAAAAAATTAATTGATAAAAAACATTATGTGGAAATAAATATCAGCAAGATGCCAAAATGCTTTAGGATTAAAATCCAAAAACAATACCTTTAAATCTAAGAAATGGTTTCAATACTATTTCTCAGTTTCACAGAAGTATGTTATAACATTTGCTGTACCCTTCATCTAGTATAAATATCAGTAATTATTACTCAAACTAAACCTTTTTATCTATTTCACATCATCATGTTTTCCAATAAAGGACAATATTCCTTTAACTGGAATGACCATATGCATATGTGTATCACAAATGATAATGTATTATATCATTATTAACCATTAATTCCAATACAGTTATCCTTCTAAAAATTACATTAATTTTACAAGATCATACCAGGTTAGGGTTTATTGTACATTTTGGCAGTTTCTTACCTCTACCAACAAATTTTTCAGCATCTAGTTTGGAGGGAACATGTAGTGTGACTTTTTTGCAGGCATCACAGGCAAATGTTAAGATCTAAAATACCAAATCAATATTACACATTATAAAAAGATCCTTCTAATGTGTGCACAGCTTATATAAATTAGAAATTGGCATAATTAGAAATTAGTTTACACAACTTGCAAAATAAAATTTAAAAACATACACTGTGGTAAAATCAGAACAAAATTGTATGGGGAAGAAGCATAAAACAATAATAGATCAAGAGTCATGGCTTCCTCCTTCACAAAGCATGTAAACTCTAATAATTGCTTACCTTCTCAGGCTTTGTTTCCTATTCTGCAAAAGGAGTTAATAGTAACTTCACTGATTAATGGCAACCAATGTGAGAGAGCACTAAAAACTTAGTAAGGCAGCACCAATATGTGAATAGGAAAGAGAAACAAAAACAAATTTGCAGAGCCAGCAAAGTATTTATTTCAATTAACTGTCAATTGTGTATGAGCTACGATATCAAATCAAAAATATCCTAAACAAAACCAACACTTTAAATTTTTTTAATGTTTATTTATTTTTGAGAGAGAGAGAGAGAGAAGTGCAAGACGGGGAGCGGCAGAGAGAGAGGGAGACACAGAATCTGATGCAGACTCCAGGCTGTCAGCACAGAGCTCAAAACAGGGATTAAACCCACAAACCGTGAAATCATGACTTGAGCCAAAGATGAACACTTAGCCTACTGAGCCACCCAGGCAACCCTGAAAACCCAACGCTTTTAAAGAGCAGCATCAACTCATTTTCATGGAGCCACATTGAAAATGATTTATCCATGACCCCATATAAACAACCACATAACTTTGAAACATGTATTTGTTTTGAAGGTATAACTTCTCATAAATGACCATTAAGGTCATTTTACAAAATATTTCACTTAAAAATTTTTAAATGTGTTATTGATTTATGGTATCCATTTCCAATGCTATATATATTTGAACCCACTGAAATTTAATTTTGTTCTCTCTAAAACTTTACAAAACACACTTCTGAAAGATTCACAATTTTTTCCTACAATTTTGCAAAGCTTTTGATCAAAAGCAAGACAACTGACAAGCACTGACACTGTATTTAGAAAGGCTATAAACATAAATTAAAATAATCAAAATGTGGATTAAAATGTTTATTTCTAATACACATTTTTATTTCTACTGCATATTCCAAGACACATTTAATTATCCAACTCAAATTATATAGGAAGGATCAGAGGCAAGGCAGAAATTACATTTCATTTGGAAATTAGGGATGGATTGGAAGTTAAAAGATGAGAACAATGTTCACTGGCTGCATCGTCTAGAGAGAACGGAAGTAGAATGAGACACGTGAAGAGTGGTTGAAACCCGAGTCCAGCTCAGGGTGGCTGAAAGCATGCTTCTACTTATTCATTCAACCAACTTTTACTGGTTGCTTCCTAGGTGCTAGGCAGTCTTCAGCAATGAACAAGGCACATTCCTTGACCTCATGGAGATTATCTTATAATGAGAGACAAAAAAATAAATACCCAAAGGTCATACAATGCCAAAGGCACATAATGCATGAAGGTCACATAATGCCAAGAGATAAATGTTATGAGAAAAGTAAAGCAGGGAGAAAAGGTGACAAAGGGAACACCATAGCGTGAATGAAGCAACCAGTTCACCAATGGGAGAGCAAAAACCAGAACAAAGATCCTGGAAAAGGATTTTATGTGGTGCATTAGAGGAACAAAATGGTGGTCACAGTAGTATAGCACAGTGAGGGAAGAGTGATGCCCAGAGATATTAAAGAGACAAGCATGGGTAGATCACATAGAGCCTAAAAGTAGAAGTCTAAAACTTCTAGACTTGTACTACTTTTAGAAGTGTAGATTTTATTAGTGTAAAGAGAAGCAACCATAGGTTTAGAAGATGTGGAGAGGGGCGCCTGGGTGACTCAGTTGGTTAACGGTCTGACTTTGGCTTAGGTTATGATCTCAGGGTTCAGGAGTTCGAGCCCAGCATCTCTTCAGATTCTGTGTCTCCCTCTCTCTCTGCCCTTCCAGCACTCACACTGTCTCTCAATCTCTCAAAAATAAACAAACATTTAAGAAAATGTTTGTGTGTGTGTTTTTTTTTTTTTAAAGCTGCAGAGTAGCATAAGGTGGCAAGCATTTACATAGACTCATTCTGGTGGCCCTATGGGAACTGACTATAGAGAAACAAGAGTGGAAACAAGGACACCAGTTGGGAGGTTCCAGAAGAAATCTAAAAGAGGGAGGATGGTGACTTGGACTAAAGTAAAAGCAGCAGAGAAGATGAGCTATGGATTAAGATAGGTCTTTAAGATAATACTTTAGAGAACAACATTGTGGACATCCATTTATTCATGAATTTAACTAATAGTTATTGAATGCCTTCTATGTACCAGACACAGGGCAGTAAACATGATCCTTGTGAAACATTCAATTCAAGGGCAAGACATAGTCATAATTTCAATAAAGTCGGATAAATGTTCTGATAGGGAGGTACAGGGTACTATGCTGTCACCTCGTGTGAGAGCCAGGTGAGGTCACCTGAAGAGTGGCTGTACATTAGCCATGACAAGAGGCAGATCTTTATATGTTCCAAACACAGAAACAGCATATGTGAAGCCCACAGATGACACAGATCTGAAGACAAAATCTGGAAAGTCTGATGCTTACAGCACAAGAGGGACAAAGTTTAAACTGGATTCAGAGAAGTAGGTCTGGGATAGATTCTGAACAGTGTTAACAAAGTATGTGGATCTTTTTTTCCTAAAGATAATAAGAAACTAAATGTTTGTTTTAAGTAGATAAATTATATTAGCAGTCTTTTATTGGAATAAGTGAAGTCTGACCCATGTGAAGAATGGATCAAAAGAACAATTCTCATTTCCAATAACGGCATTAGGTCATTCAGGAAGAAAACAAACAAATAAACCACCATGCCTAAACTAAAAATGACGGGTACATTTTAAGTTTATTTTATTTATTTTAAGAGAGTGTGCATGCACAAACGGGGAAAGGGCACAGAGAGAGGGAGAGAAAGAAAATCCCAATCAGCATGGAGCCTGACACAGGACTCAAACTCAGGAACCATGAGATGACGACTTGAGCTGAAATTAAGAGTCTGAGCCACTCACGTGCCCTGATGCACAACTAATCTGAAAAGATCTGACTCCTGGTTTTTTGCCCTCAACAGTAGAGAAGAAAATCAAAGCACAGGCCTGCCTAAGATCTAAGAGCTGCCCACATGAATCTGGGACCCCAGTGTAAAACGTTTGTTGTAGAGGTGAGCCAGCAGTAAACATGTGTGACCCACATTCAAATTACTTGCTTGGTCTGGGAACCTCAAGTCAGTAATCAGTTTAAAGAAGGCCTGGCATGTAATCACTACTATAGATGCTGAAAGGCATTTGACCGAATTCAGTAACAATCCTTAAAAAGCCCCCTAAAATAGAAATTAATAAGTACTTCTTCAATATAACTTTTATATTATATTATAATCACAATATCTATGGGAAAATATTAGCGCTGTCTCACTAAACTCAGAAACAAGATAGACTTTCCATGGTCATCATTTATAGTTAACATCACATTAAAAGACACTAGACTAGAGGGTGATATATATATTGGAAAGGAAGAAGTAAAAAAAAATCTCTATTTGCATTTGATATTGATATTTACCTGGAAAATTCAAACAAATCAATCAATAAATTATTATAAAACAATAAGAGAATTTCAGTCAGGGAGCAGAAATAACTGTTAGAATACAAAAGTCATTATTCTTCATACACATAAATACAACAAGTTAAATAATAAAATGGAAGAGAAGAAATCATTTTCAAAAACAATAAAAAGTTAGAATGCTAAGGAGTAAACTTAACAAGAAAGATATAAAGCCTATTTGAGGAAAATCTGAAAATATTTCTGAAAGATGCAAAGGTAGACTCACACAAAAAGAAAGATTATTTTGTACAGAAAAAACTCAACATAAATATATCAATTTTCAGGAAGAAAAAACCACCATGCCCAAACTACAAATGATGGATACATTTTAAGTTGATTTATTTATTTATTTTGAGAGACAGTGAGCGTATATGGGCGAACAGGGGAAGGGCACAGAGAGAGGGAGAGAAAGAAAATCCCAAGCAGCATGGATTAATTATAAGTTAAATTATAAATTTCATGATCCCGATAAAAACCCTTACAGTACTTTTTTCTGGAACTAGACAAGCTGATTCAAAAGGTCTTAAGGAAAAATAAATAATTAAGAATAGACAGGAAAATTATGAAAAAGAAAACAATGAAAGGATATTAACCCTGGCAGATATTTAAAATTCTATAAAGTGTCAATAATTAAAACTGAACTGTTGTATGGGAATAGACAGAAACATACTAGATGCATACAAACTGGAAAAGTAAAATTTACAAAAAGTAAAAGTTTTTATTTGCATTTTTTAACTGTATACAGTTCATAAATGTTGTAACTTTGTTACGCTCACCAACAATTTATCAGAGTTCCTATTTTTCTACATTCTTGCCCACACTGTCTTGTCAAACTGTGGATGCTTGCCAAATGAGAATGACACCTCGATGAAGTTTAAATTCGTCTTTTCTTATTATGAGTGAGGGTGAACCATTTTTATAGGACACTTTTATTACTTTATGGGAGCTTTCCATGTCCATGTTCATGTTGGACTACTTGATTTATAAGAGCTCTTTATATATTACTAGATTCACCTTTTAAAATATGATCTGCAAATCTTTTTTTTTTACAATTTATGAGTTATCTTTGACTTCGCTTACAATGTTTTTGTTTGGTTCAGTTTTTTTGCCATGGACAAGTGTTTATGTATGTGTGTCTTAATATAATTGATTTACATTATTTATAATATTTATATTTATATTAATGATTAAAATGGAATATAATTGGTTTTATCCATATTAATAAATGGATTTTGAAATCTAAGCCATGTGAACCATAGAGAGGCCTTCTTGACTCCACACTTAAATAGGAATTCACTTATGTTTTCTTCTACTATCTGTATGGTATCATATGTTACATTTAAATCTTTCATCTGTTTCGACTTTTCTGTGGAAAAGTATGGATTCAACTTTATCTTTTGCCAAATGACTGCCTGATCAAGTAGTCTCATAATATATATATATAATATAATATAAATAGTATAGTATGGCATGCCATATAATATATAATATAGTAATATAGTATATTATATAATATAGTACTATACTATAATACTATAATATTACACTATGCTATATTTTATAATACATAGAATATATGTATGTGTATATGTGTGTGTATATATGTGTGTGTGTGTATATATATATATATATATATATAGTCAATGATGGGATATGCCATCCATCATAAAATTGCTTTCTGTTTAGTGAATATACAACCTTTATGGAGGTGAGAAGGAGTTGGTAATATCTACCAAAACAATACAGTCATTTGTACTTTTGTCTGGAAATCCCATTTCTGGTAATCTATTCTATTCATATACATGTCGATACATGAAATGACATATATACACTAATTTATTCACTGTGACATTATTTGTTTTGTTTTGTTTTTTTAAAATTTATTTCTGAAAGAGAGAGAGAGACAACGTGAGCAAGGGAGGGTCAGAGAGAGAGAGAGGGAAATACAGAATCTGAAACAGTCTCCAGGCTCTGAGCTGGCTGTCAGCACGAGCCCAACGCGGGGCTCGAACCCGCAAACCATAAGATCATGACCTGAGCCAAAGTCGGACGCTTAACCGACTGAGCCACCCAGGCGCCTCACTGTGACATTATTTGTAATATAAAAAGTAATAGCAGGAGTAATGGATACAAGCAGAGATATCCATATGATATTTCTGAAGATAGACTTAATGGGACTTAATGATGGATTTGGGGCGGGGAACAGTGAGTAAGGAAAATCAGCTTCCAGACTTCCTACCTGAACAATAAGGTGTATAGTGGTGTCATTCATTGAAATACATGACATGAGAAGAAAAGCAACATTGTTTGAGAAGATGATAAATGCTGTGTCATACATCATACTAGGCAGATATAAAGACTTATTGTTCCGTGAAGACATCCCAACTGACAAAATAAATGTAGGATAAGCAGGCACCTGTATGACATTTCACAGACAGGACCTAGAATATGGAGTATGATTCTGAGTGATCAGGAAGGTCAAAAGCAAAGAGGAGTGAATTTCAATAAAGACGCAATACAAAGTGGAACTGTATAAGGAATGGTTTATATTTAGCAGTGGAGATCCCTTATGACCTCAGACATACTGCAGCTTCACTAGGTGTTTAGGTAGAGACCAGAGTTCGAGTGACTAAGACATGAGCGCGGTGAGGCAATATTAGGAAGTGGGGAGAAGCTGATGTGCGGAATGGTGAAGGATTAATTGGGTACACAAACAGGAGGAAATGTAAAGGGTATTCCCCCCGTGAATAGGAATTATTCATTCTTATTTAATAATACCTTCTACTCAAATGCTCTTTGCACATCTGTCACCCTTGAGGCTCACAACCACAAGCACCATCCGAAGCAGGCAGGACTTTATACAGATACACACACCTGAGAATCAGAACAACCTAAAGAACTCACACCACGCCTTGCAGCTAGAATGTAGCAGGATGAGGGGTGCACTCAGAGCCAGCGCTTTTTTTCCTATCTACCCCACTTCTGGCCTATCCGCCTTTGAGACTAAGAAAGGCCAAGAAATGAGAATTTTTCACCTTTAATTTATTCACTTTATTGGCTTTCTTCTAGAAAGGATCTGAGATCTCAGGGAGAAAGTTTTGTGTGTAAGCATATGCAAAGCAATGCTATTTATCGCCCATGCCTATTATTGTCCATGCTTAATCATCCTCTTTCCTTCAAAGAAAATGGCTAGTGGTTTAAAAAGTGGCAATTTTATTAGGGATCTAACCAAAAGTATTTCTTTGTCATCAACTACATATTTTGCAACCGTTATTTACTCTATTCTTGGTTTTCTCAACAGTAAAATATTAACTGCTGTGCACCTAGCTTTTTCTATGATACTGATGTGCCCTGAAAATTTAAAAGTCCATAGAATGTCTAGCGTAAGACGTTGTAATGATAGTACAATTACAATTTCACGACTTAAAAATTTAAGCAACTCACTGCAAACTAAGAGCGACTGAGAAGCAAAATTACCCGAGTATTTCAGCCCCCAGTTCCAGCACCAGAAGGAATCTTCCTGTTGTCTTATTCTCCAGGTTTGTCCCTTGTCCTCCAAAGGACTTGAGCTCCAATGTCTGGGGCTCAACGTTTTGAAAGGACATTACCGAGTTAAGTACCTTTTGCCACCTGGGCTTTTTAATGTTTCTCATTGTAGGAGACTCAGTAGGGGACTCAGGAAGACCGATCTGGGAAACCTCTGATCCCAAACTCTCTCAGGGGCTGTCCATTCGCACTAAATTCCTGAACCATCTGCCACCCATCCCCGTCGCCTCCATGGGAGGCATGGGAGGCATGGGATCCCACTCTTTGCCAGGGAAAGGGACTGCCCCTCGCCAAATAAGGCCACCCCCTTTCGCTCCCAGGTTTGGGTGGGTGGGGTCGTTGCAACTATGTTCTTTAAAGTGGGAAAGAGGTTACGGCGAGAGGGCGTAGGGGCAGAAGAATCCAGACCCGAACGAATAGTTCCCTAAAGATGAAGGAGATGGCAAGGGCACACTCGGACAAGCAATGGAAACTATACAAAGGGTCACCTAAGGCCCGCCCATCTACCGTTTCCGGGTGCAGAGGGTCGAGACCACTGCCCTACTCTTTGTATCTCTCTCTGTCTCTCTCTCTGTCTCTGTCTCTGTCTCTCTCTCTCTCTCTCTCACACACACACACACACACACACACACACACACACACACACACACTGAGAGATTGAGAGCAACCCCTGCAAAGGAGCGCACCCTTTGACCCTGGGGCGCGCACTTTGGGTCGCATCTGCCCAGCGCTCGCCCCAGCCGCGGCCCGAAGCCGGCGCCCAGGCAGAAGAGGACCGCACCTTCCCGAGGGATTGCCGAGGCCGGGAGAAGCGGCGCTCCCCGCTAGTACCCAGAGGCCACGGTTTTGGAGAGGCGTCTGCAGCTGGCGCCTGCGTCTCTCTCTGTCGGCGCTGGGTATATCTGCCGTCGACACTCCTTCTCTCCTGGATCTCGGCGCCCAGGTCGCCAACCTCTTTCTGGCAACCCTCCCCCATTCCAACAACTCCATTTGTCCAGCCAGCCCGCGACCCGTTGACCCCCGCTTTGCCCTCCACCCCCACCCACCCCTGCTCCCTTATCCGGAGGAGACCCCTCCCGGGAGCCGGCAGCCGGGCGGCCACTCACCGTGAGGGTCAACAGCAGTTGCCGGCAGAGGGCTCCGCTCCGGGAGCGAGTGGGGCGGTCTGGCGCCATGCGAGCACTCGGCAACAGGTCACCCGCGCGGCACCGGGAGGCCGGGCTCGGCGGGGCCAAAGGCCGCGACGGGAGTCGGGCAGGGCCGGCCGCGCAGGAGGGGAGCGAGGCACAGGAGGAGGTGTCGCGCGGGGACAGGCGCTTTTCTTTCTGGCTTTCGGTAAAGCGCCTGCCTCGCACCCAAGGGGCTTTTCCTCTGGCCCAGGGCGTGGCTCCAGACGCGTCCGAAAGACACCGGTCGGCTCCTCCTTGGTATGTTCTTAAGTCTTCATTTCTTTAAGAGCGCAACAGGTGGGAACTCCCTCTCGCCGCCACCCTTTTACCTGCGCTAGGTGTTTCTCAGCAGCGGACGCCACCTATATGCCCCACGTGCCCCCCCGCGCCGGTGTCCGCCTGGAGGATTAGCTGCTGGCCCTGCCCAGCAGAAGCCCTGACTGTACAAAGACTCACTCGCCGGGCGCGCCGGGCCGCGGGAAGGGGGCGCGGGCCTGGGCGCGCTCCCGCGCCCCGACTCCGCCCCGCGCGCAGCCTGCTCCGCCGGCAGCTCTGAGGTCAGTTACAGACCCGCAGAGACCAGAAGAGCCGGAGCCCCAGGGTTTTAGGTTAACAGCTGCCTAAGGCGTCCACAGAGTTAATGCGGTGGACGCTGCTGGAGTAAATGTACTGTAGACATCCAAGTGCAGTTCAGTGGGGGTCTTCATCTGTGCCACACCTTTCTTTGGGGGTCTTATTTTTGTTTTTAGAAATTTCATAGCCAGTATAGCAGTGATGCAACAAAATTACCGTAAGTTAATGACATCCATTAATTAAGGGAATCCAGTTTACAAAAAAGAAAAAAAAAAGTAATAGTAAAATCAAGGGTAAGTAACCACAGAAAACGTATCTCGTAAGGTCCTAGAGGTTGACTAAATGTGAGCTACTGCTGTTCTTCAAGACTCTCCCTTGTCCCAAATTAAAGCCATCCACTGACCTTCTTATAACTGGTCTCCTAAACCCGATTCCTGGACATCTACTGGAGATTTCTCTCTTCCTTTCCTACCACTGAAACCAGAGTTTGCAGTAAGACAAGAAAAGAAAAAGAATGGGATACAATTTATGTTTGGTCTGCTGTGTACTTAAACTGAGCGAATCATGGCAGGCCCTAACCTGGAAAATTAAAATATAAGATCAGTATGCTTGCAGCTCTCCAGAAACAAAGGACAGGGCGTTCTGACTCCTCTTCCTGCACCATTTTTCAACTGCTGGCTTAAACCTGGGAAGTCTCCCGACAAAGGAGAAACTTGTCTGTTCCAATCCATTTGGTTTCTCTCCACTGGGATGTTTGGAGAAACCTGTTTGAAAAGCCAACCATGTCACTCACAGCATTTCAGTTCCTGAAAGCATGTACCATCCCATACCATTAAACACAGAGCCAAAATTATTATAATACCGACCGTATGGTTAAACTCAAAAGTGATGTCAAACACTACATGGCTTACAGTCTATGTATTAGTCCCATGCTCTGTTTCATTCATGAATGACGCATAATGAGTTGTTCTGTTATTTCCATATTCACAAAATTTGTCATTGAACCTTTGCTAGTAAAATAACCCTGGCTCATCATCATGAGACTATAGCTGACATGCTTCTGCTTCCCTACTTTTTAACCCTCATGTTTCCCCAGCAATGATTTCATAAACACACCTAATCCCATTAGTGACATCATGATCTCTAGCATGAAGCCTTCCAGAGGACAGAGAAGCAAGCTAGTTTCAGGTCCTAGGAATCTACTCAGGCTGTCATCATAGTCCTTGACAATAGGACATTTCCAAACTCCTGCCTTGCCCTTTAACCCCTAATGCCTTAAGGGTAGCTTACGTTTTTTTTCCTCATTCCAGGAAAGGGTGGAAGAGCAATCTGAAAAGAATTCATCTTAGATATTTATTTTCATCTCTCACACTAAGCACCTAATTGAGGCTATTAAAGTGGTGACGGGGGATATTGTGACTTTTTAAAAACAAAGGAATGAAATATAAGGGACTTACTCTAAAGAAGTAGTCTAATTCATTCAGTGTATTTAGATTCGGCTATATGGTATTCCTCTATAATACAATTTTGAAATAAAGTATAAATTTGAAGAGACAATGAAATGGGCGTAGAGGAATTTCTTTAAGAACCTCTTTTAGGGGTGCCTGGGTGGCTCAGTGGGTTAAGCACCCAACTCTTGATTTCGGCTCAGGTCACGATCTCACTGTTCCTGAGTCTGAGCTCCTACTCTGGCTCTCCACTGGCAGTGGGGGGCCTGCTTGGGATTCTCTCTCCCTCCTTCTCTCTTTGCCCTTCCCCTGCTTTTACTATCTCTCTCTCTCTCTCTCTTAAAATAAATAAATAAAGATTAAAAAAGATATAGGGGTTCCTGGGTGGCTCAGCTGGTTAAGCGTCCGACCCTTGATTTCAACTCAGGTCATGATCTCATGGTTTGTGGGGTCGAGCCCACCTCTGGCTCCACAGCTGATTTTCACTCTCCCTTTCTCTCTGCCCCTCCCCTGTTGTGATGTCTCTGTCTCTCTCAAAATAAATAAATAAACTTAAAAAAAAATACTCATCAAAAAAAAGGCATGTCTTTGGCTGTGAAGATGATTCTGCTGACTTGAACTGTTTTTCCAATGTGCTCTAGTAAATAGTGCACCAGACCAAGAGTCAGGAGCAACTTCCTTTAAGTCTTGGATGGCTCAAGTAACCTCAGGCCTCAGCCCTCGCACGGGTAAGTGAGATCATTAAAGTAACACTGCATGCTGTCTATGGTAACTTCTGCTTCTAAAATTGAACTACTTAGACTTCTGGTGGCTGTTTGTTTGGTATTTTTTAAAGGTCAGCTAGAAATGGATGTTTATTTCTGCTTTGAAAATCAGAATCAGAGTGGTCCTTAAAGAGAGGAAGGAACAGCCGCCCCACGTCCACAGGGGTACATCTACACAGTCTGGCTTCACAGTTTCCTAATTTCAGAAATCAGAAAGTAAACATATTAATGGCAACCAAAAGTCCCAGTTACTCACTGAAGTGTATATGGAGACAGCTCTACCTGACATTTCTGCCAGTCTTTCCACTGCTGCATCCTGGGGAGGAGGGTCCGTGGGCACAGGTGATCCTCAGGGCAAATCTGTCTTGGCATGGGGATGGGCACAGAACGCAACACAAAAGCAAAGGAAATATAGACTTACAGGAAAAAGAAAACAACATTAAGAGGCATCATCTAGCTGCAGTAGAGGTGCGTGTACAGAGGGAGACCTCTGATAAGCACAATAAAATGAGCACAGTTAGAGCATTACCTCTCAAAGTTGTTTCAAAATTAAATGACATGATGCATGAAAGACATACAGAATAAGACCCAGCATATTTTAAGTGCTCCCTACGCTTTAATTAGTTTGGGGATCCCCCCTTCTACTCTGCTCTATGTCTACAAGCCATTCATACCCCGGCCCCACCTCATCCCTCCCCCAGCTCTCTACTTCCCTTTCTTCAAGTACCCACCTCAGGTCCTGGTCTGGGTCTGGACCCCAGGGTTAAGTCACTCACCACATCCAAATCCTTCACCCCCCTTCACTTCAACATGACCCCCATCTTGTCTGACCCAAACGGATTAACTATCAGATTGCTAAGGTGGGGTCCCACAGTTTGTTCTAGTTGTATCTTTTCTGAAAACTTAGACCTTTTTTTTCTTTCTTTATTTTTTTAAATTTAGATTATTTATTTATTTATTTATTTATTTTACAAATAGTTTATTGTCAAATTAGTTTCCACATAACACTCAGTGCTCATCCCCACGAGAGACCTCCTCCATGACCATCCCCTCCTCCCCCCCACATCCATCAGTCCTCAGTTTTTGTCAGCATTCAAGAGTCTCTCATGGTTTGCCTCTCTCCCTTTCCCCCACCATTTCCGCCCTTCTTCTCCCCCTTGTTCCTCCGTCAAGTTCCTCTTAATCCTCCTATACGTGCAAACATATGATATTTGTCCTTCTCTGCCTGACTTATTTCGCTCAGCATAACACCCTCAAGGTCCATCCATGTTGCTACACATGGCCAGATTTCATTGTTTCTCATTGCCATGTAGTATTCCATGGTATAGATAAACCACATCTTCTTGATCCATTCATCTGTTGATGGACACTTAGGCTCTTTCCATGTTTTAGCTATTGTGGAGAGTGCTGCTATGAACATTGGGGTACATGTGCTCCTATGCCTCAGCATTTCTGTATCCCTTGGGTAAATTCCTAGCAGTGCTATTGCTGGGTCATAGGGGAGTTCTATTGTTAGTTTCCTGAGGAACCTCCACACTGTTTTCCAGAGGGGCTGTACCAGTTTACATTCCCACCAACAGTGTAGGAGGGTGCCCGTTTCTCCACATCCTCGCCAGCATCTAGAGTTCTCTGATTTGCTCATTTTAGCCACTCTGACTGGCGTGAGGTGGTATCTCAGTGTGGTTTTGATTTGTATTTCCCTGATGAGGAGGGATGCTGAGCATCGTTTCATGTGTCTGTTGGCCATCTGGATGTCCTCTTTGGAGAAGTGTCTGTTCATGTCTTCTGCCCATTTCTT
Organism: Hyaena hyaena; assembly: GCF_003009895.1. Taxonomy (NCBI): domain Eukaryota; kingdom Metazoa; phylum Chordata; class Mammalia; order Carnivora; family Hyaenidae; genus Hyaena; species Hyaena hyaena. The sequence continues at coordinate 305,217 of NW_024081123.1, forward strand.
CACTGGGTTGTTTGTTTTTCGGGCGTGTAGTTTGGTGAGTTCCTTATAGATTCTGGATATTAACCCTTTATCTGATATGTCATTTGCAACTATCTTTTCCCATTCCGTTGGTTGCCTATTAATTTTCTGGGTTGTTTCCTTGGCTGTGCAGAAGCTTTTAATCTTGATGAGGTCCCAACAGTTTATTTTTGCTCTTGATTCCCTTGCTTTTGGGGATGTGTCAAGTAAGAAGTTGCTGCGGTGGAGGTCAAGGAGGTTGTTTCCTGCTTTCTCCTCTAGGGTGTTGATAGTTTCCTGTCTCACGTTCAGGTCCTTTATCCATTTTGAGTTGATTTTTGTGCATGGTGTGAGAAAATGATCTAGTTTCATTCTTCTGCATGTTGCTGTCCAGTTCTCCCAACACCATCTGTTAAAAAGGCTGTCTTTTTTCCATTGGATATTCTTTCCTGCTTTGTCAAAGATCAGTTGGCTGTATACTTTTGGGTCCACTTCTGAGTTCTCAATTCTGTTCCATTGGTCTATGTGTCTGTTTTTGTGCCAATACCATACTGTCTTGAGGATGACAGCTTTGTAGTAGAGGCTGAAGTCTGGGATGGTGATACCTCCCGTTTTGGTTTTATTTTTCAGTATTACTTTGGCTATTCGGGGTCTTTTGTGGTTCCATACAAATTTTTGGATAGTTTGTTCTAGTTTTGAGAAGTATGCTGGTGCAATTTTGATTGGAATTGCATTGAATGTGTAGAGTGCTTTAGGTAGTAATGACATCTTAACTATATTTATTCTTCCTATCCATGAGCATGGAATGTTTTTCCATTTCTTTGTGTCTTCTTCAATTTCCTTCATAAGTTTTCTATAGTTTTCATCATACAGATCTCTTGTATCCTTGGTTAGGTTTATTCCGAGGTATTTTATGGTTTTTTGTGCAATTGTGAATGGGATCAGTTTCTTGATTTCTCTTTCTGTTGCTTCATTATTGGTGTATAAAAATGCAACCGATTTCTGTACGTTGATTTTGTACCCTGCAACTTGGCTGAATTCTTGGATCAGTTCTAGTAGGCTTCTGGTGGAGTCTGTCGGGTTTTCTATGTAGAGTATCATGTCATCTGCGAAGAGTGAAAGTTTGACTTCCTCTTTGCCAATTCTGATGCCTTTGATTTCCTTTTGTTGTCTGATGGCTGATGCTAGGACTTCCAGCACTATGTTAAACAACAGTGGTGAGAGTGGACATCCCTGTCGTGTTCCTGATCTCAGGGGGAAAGCTCTCAGTTTTTCCCCGTTGAGGATGATGTTAGCTGAAGGCTTCTCATAGATGGCTTTGATGATGTTTAAGTAGGTTCCTTCTATCCCAACTTTCTCGAGAGTCTTTATTAAGAAGGGATGCTGTATTTTGTCAAATGCTTTTTCTGCATCTATTGACAGGATCATATGGTTTTTATCTTTTCTTTTATTGATATGATGGATCACATTGATTGATTTGCGAATGTTGAACCAGCCCTGTAACCCAGGAATGAATCCCACTTGATCTTGGTGGATGATTCTTTTGATATGCTGCTGGATTCGATTTGCAAGGATCTTGTTGAGAATTTTTGCATCCGTATTCATCAAGGATATTGGCCTATAGTTCTCTTTTTTTGTTGGATCTCTGTCTGGCTTGGGAATCAGAGTGATGCTGGCTTCATAAAATGAGTCCGGGAGTTTTCCTTCGACTTCTATTTTTTGGAATAGCTTGAGAAGAATTGGGATTAATTCTGTTTTAAATGTCTGGTAGAATTCCCCAGGGAAACCATCAGGTCCAGGGCTCTTATTTGTTGGGAGATTTTTGATCACTGATTCGATTTCTTCACTCGTTATGGGTCTGTTCAGGTTTTCTATTTCTTCCCGTGTGAATTTTGGTAGTGAGTGTGTGTTTAGGAATTTGTCCATTTCTTCTAAGTTGTCCAATTTGTTGGCATATAATTTTTCATAGTATTCCCTGATAATTGCTTGTATTTCTGAGGGGTTGGTTGTAATAAGTCCATTTTCATTCATAATTTTGTCTATTTGGGTGCTCTCTCTTTTCTTTTTGATAAGCCTGGCTAGAGGTTTGTCAATTTTGTTTACTTTTTCAAAAAACCAACTCTTGGTTTCATTGATCTGTTCAATTGTTTCTTTGGTCTCTATGTTGTTTATTTCTGCTCTAATTTTTACTATTTCTCTTCTTCTACTGGGTTTAGGGCGTTCTTGTTGCTCTGCCTCTAGCTCCTTTAGGTGAGCTGTTAGATTTTGGACTTGTGCTTTTTCTAATCTCTTGAAATAGGCCTGGAGAGCAATGTACTTTCCTCTTAGGACTGCCTTGGCCGCATCCCATAGATTTTGAATTGTTGTGTTTTCATTTTCATTTGTTTCCATATATTTTTTAATTTCCTCTCTAATTGCCTGATTGGCCCATTCATTCTTTAGAAGGGTGTTCTTTAACCTCCATGTTTTTGGCGGTTTTCCAGACTTCTTCCTGTAATTGATTTCAAGTTTCAAAGCATTGTGATCTGACAGTGTGCATGGTATGATCTCTATTCTTTTATATTTATTGAGGGCTGCTTTATGTCCCAGTATGTGATCTATCTTGGAGAATGTGCCATGCGCACTTGAGAAGAAAGTAAATTCCCTGGCCTCAGGATGTAAAGTTCTAAATATATCCGTCAGATCCATCTGGTCCAATGTGTCTTTCAAGTCCATTATTTCTTTAGTGATTTTCTGTCTGGTTGACCTATCCATTGCTGTAAGCGGAGTATTAAAGTCCCCTGCTATTAGCACATTCTTATCTATAAGCTTGTTTCTGTTTGTGATTAATTGTTTTAGATATTTAGGTGCTCCCATATTCGGTGCGTAGACATTTATGATTGTTAGTTCTTCCTGATGGATGGACCCTGTAATTATTATGTAGTGCCCTTCTTCATCTCTTGTGATTGTCTTTAATTTAAAGTCCAGTTTGTCTGATATAAGTATCGCTACTCCGGCTTTCTTTTGATTTCCTGTAGCATGATATATATTTCTCCATCCCCTTACTTTTAATCTGAAGGTATCTTCCCGTCTAAAATGAGTTTCTTGTAGACAGCATATTGATGGATTTTGTTTTTTAATCCATTCTGCTACCCTATGTCTTTTGATTGGAGCATTCAGCCCATTTACATTCAGTGTTATTATTGAAATATGTGGGTTTAGAGTCTTTGTATCTTTTGTAGGGTTCATGTTTGTGGTGGTGTCTCTGGTATCTTTGTTCCTTGCAACCTTTCCTTCAGAGCATCCCCCTCAGGATTTCTTGTAGGGCTGGCTTCGTGGTGACAAATTCTTTCAATTTCTGTTTATTTGGAAAGGTTTTTATCTCTCCTTCTATTTTGAATGACAGGCTTGCTGGATAGAGGATTCTTGGCTGCATATTTTTACTGTTCATCACATTGAAGATTTCCTGCCATTCCTTTCTAGCCTGCCAAGTTTCAGTAGATAGGTCTGTCACCACTCTGATAGGTTTCCCTTTGTATGTTAGGGCCCTTTTCTCCCTAGCTGCTTTCAAAATTCTCTCTTTGTCCTTGTATTTTGCCATTTTTACTATGATATGTCGTGCAGAAGATCGATTCAAGTTACGTCTGAGGGGAGTCCTCGGAGCCTCTTGTATTCCCACATTTACTTCCTTCCCCAGGTCCGGGAAGTTCTCTGCTATAATTTGTTCCAGGACTCCTTCAGCACCTTTCCCTCTCTCTTCGTCTTCTGGAATTCCTATGATACGGATATTGTTGCGTTTGACCGTATCGCTGAGCTCTCGAATTCTTCTTTCCTGTTCCCGGATCAGTTTGTCTCTTTTTTTGTCAGCTTCTTGTTTTTCTATAATGGTGTGACCTTTTTTTTTTCTTTAAAAGAATTCTTTTATGGCAGACAGTTTTAAAATGTTGTTTATTTTCAATAAATAAAATTTTAATTTTCTAATGCTGTCCATATTTCTTGGAAGTTCTTCTTACAAAATTAGCCTCAATAAAGCATAGCATACTGATCACACTCAATTTCCGTGACATTTCAAAGTATATTTTTGAACTAAGTAAATGATAGAGTGTGAAATAAATTATAAATCAATTCTTATTACAGTACTTTTGACTTAATAGACCCTCAAGAAAAACAAGCCAATGAAAGTATTTTGAGGCAATTGTGTTGAACCATTTCGAGATCAGAGACGGTTCATGACATCTGCCATTGATATACGGCCCCTAGGAGTGCTATGAACAAGTCTATAAAAACAAAACTACAGAAGTTTCATTTGTTTGCTCTAATAATGAACTCCTTTGACAAGTATTTATGGAGAACCTATCATGTGTCAGGCATTGTCCTCAGCACTGGGAACGCTCTGGTGAACACGACAGGGCGCATGCTCAAGGGAAAGCCCTAAGGAAATAAAATAACCAGGTAGGACAAGAAGCACTCTCCATCTGAGATTTACATCCTGCCGAATCCTTTGTAAAAGAAAAGATTAATGTCAAGTTAAGTTCAAAATGTTATATAAACAGCATTGGACAAGAATTGGTGATTTCAAAAATCACCAGTATGAAAAATCATGTGTTAAGTGTGTTCATGGGTTATGAAATGTTACTCTTCTGTTAAATGGACCCACAGACAAGAAACATACTGTTCTGTGAGATAGCCTAGCCTAGAGGATACTTGCTCTTGGCTTCTTTGACAGTAGCGTGTCTTAGTTTCTCCTTTCCTTGCAGGCTCTGCCCATGCATTCTCATTGGGTAGCTCCCTCTACTCTGACCCCTAAATACTGACACATGCAGACACATCTGTATTTTTTTTTTCAGACCTTTGCATTAAGGCCCTTTCTACTAAGGTGCTTTGTACGTGTTCTTTCCTCTACCTGGAATTCCTTCCATCTCTTTAGCTTGGTTACCAATCCTGTGCATCCTACAAATATCACCTTTTATTTTCTCCTCTTCCAGGTCAAATTCTATCAAGTCAACCCTTCCTCATTAAACAGCTGCCTCTTATTTAGAGCACTTGTCACAATTACAAAGTTAAATTTGTCTGACTAATTATTTGGTTAATATCTGTCTCTTAGCAAAGACTGTACAGTTTAATGACTTCCGAGACTTGCTTTTTCTGGCGTAACCCTCCACCCCCAGGTATGAATCCTGGCCCACAGTAGACACCTAATAAGTATTTGCTGAATGACTGAGTAAATGATTGAATAAATGAGTGATGCCTGAGCATTTTTCTGGTAAGTAATTCTTTGTTTTTCTTCCTCTGTTTTTAATATTTATTGACCTATTAAAGTGATGCCTTGGATCAAATTTAGCAGGATGAGTGTTCCTAATCTGATCTCACACCTGATGGGCATGTAATAGCATATTTGATAAAATGTGAGATGGGCCTACGAAGGATTTCTAGTATGTTTTTTGCACAAAAACAGACAAATATGCTAATGGATTTTAACTTAGAACTCAGAAAAGAGACCAGTGCATAAGCGGGAACTGAGTATCTGATAAAAATGTGAACAGCACAAGCCACTGGGAAGAGGAGAAATTATTTAGTGGTGGCATTAGGAAATCGGAATCATTGTGGGAGAAAAACAACACGGATTCCCTACTTGGCACCACATACAAAGTGGTCTTTCCTGTGACAGAGACATAAACTCCACAGAAGACAATATAGGTGAATATCTACGTGATCCTCTGGTGGAGAAAGATTTTTGAAATGATGCCTGAAAAGCATATATCTGACAGTAATAATAATAATAAAATAAGATATATCTGATTACATTAAAGTCAGGCTTTCTATTCAACAAAGGACATCATGAATAAAGTGAAGAGGCAGATGATAGACTGCGAAAGACATTTGCTATGACTAAAACAGAGAAGGGAATATTTAGAACATGCAAGGAATGCTTACACATCAATGGAAACATGACAGAAACTTCAACAGAAAAAAATGACCAGAGTAAGCCCACATGTTTTACAACAGAGGAATCGTGAAGCCTAAAAAGTATATTTGTAGAAATTAGTGAAGCACACAGTGAAATCATAAAATATCATCCTACACTTATTGAGCTACAAAATTAGAAGCTGATTATCCCTTGTCAAAGTTACTCCCCAATTAAATCTAACTCTCCAGCTTCCCAGCTGCTGCACACTCACAGTTGAACGTGGCTAAGTATGGACTCATACCCAAGTTCAGGAGTTTCACTTCAAGGCCATGGTCAATGCTTTAAGCAGGGGTTAATACTGCCCACAGGCTTACCCTACATACCTAGTCCACCCACTGTCCCATTCCCCTTGGCAATTTTTTCATAACCTCCTCTTCTCTGCTTAAACCTTCTGTATATCCCCTTCAGGTCTCACTTTCCATTCTGACCTAGTTTTCCATTTTTCAGATGAAAGAAACAGATGTGAACTTCTACAAGCTTCCCCGTACCCACCACTTGCCTTGCCTCTGTACCATCCATGTGGCCTTTTCTTCTGCGCTATGAAAGAACTGCCTCTGTTCACAGTAAGTTCAGCTTCTCCCTTGGTGCATTCATTCCTGTCCCCTCCCACTGACTCAAATACATTGCTGTAGCACTGGTCTCTTGATAATGTAGGAGACAAGGAGCAATTTAATCCACCATTATCCTCCCCAGTAGTGTAGAAGCAAAACTAAACTTAAAAAAATAAAATTAAAAAAAGTAACAACAAAAAACACCAGAAATCTCTACTTTTCTAAGCCCAATCTCTCTGTCCAGTTTTCAGACCCCACTTCTGTTCTCCTTTACAAAACTACAGAAAATTCTAGGAAAAGATGTTTTATATTTACTGTCTTTGATTTCTTTCTTGGTTATCTCTTGAATCCTTTCTAATCAGGTTTTCTTACCTACTGATGGCCTCACCAAATGTGGTGCTTTTTAAAAATATTTGTAAAGTTTATTTATTTATTTATTTATTTACTTACTTATTTACTTATTTATTTATTTATTTTTGAGAGAGAGAGAGAGCATGAGCAGGGGAGGGAGAGAGAGAGAAAGAGAGAGAGAGAGAGAGAGAGAGGATCACAAGCAGGATCCCTACCATCAATGCGGAGCCCGATACAGGGCTCTATCCCACAATGTGAGTTCATGACCTAAGCTGAAATCAGGAGTCTGACACTTAACCTACTGAGCCACCCAGGTGTCCCTAGGTGTGTTTTTACAAGGATTGCAGAGAATTCCATGTTACTATTCTGTTCATTTTTCAGCTTCATGATATTATCTTAATTGCAGAGGACTTGCATGCCATCCTTGAAACACACTCTTCACTTGGTTTCTGTTTTTCCTTCTCCACCTCACTAACTGATTCTTCTTCCCCTCTGTCACCTTTCAGTGGTTGGACTTTCTTCTGGTTCTGTCCCAGCTCACTCCCTTGTTGATCTCACCCAGACTTCTAACTTGAAACACCATCTCCATGTTAATAACTGGCAAACCAAAGGCAGTATCCTACACCTTTCTTTCGAATTCCAGGCTCCAACTCTCTATGTGAAATGTTAGCTTAGATGTTGAGAAAGCATTGCAAAGTTAATCTTTCCAGTTCTGCATTCCTGATCTTCCCCATTAACGATGCCCATCCCACATTCTTCTGCGTTTCAATTAATGGCCACTCCATCCTTCCAATTGTTCCCATCAAAACATCTTGCAGACTTCCTCCTTTTGTCTTCTACTCTAAATGCAATCTGTCAGTAAATCTTGTGAACTCTGCCTTTAAAGTATACCTGGAATCTGCCTTCCCTCTTCCATCCTCTTCCAGATCACTGCCGTCTCCCACCTGGGTTATTCAGAAAACCTCCTAATTGATCTTTCTGCTTCTGACATGACTCACTTCAATCTGTTTTCAATCCAGCATCTAGAATGTCCCTGGTAAAACATAAATCAGGTCATGACATTTCTCTACCCAGACTCCTCCAGAATGATTCCAAAAATCAAAAGATAAACAAAACAAAACAAAACAAAATTCTTGGAGGCGTCTCATCTCATTTAGATCAAATCCGGAGTTTGTCCAGTGGTCTACAGGGCCTTGCACATTCCACCGTGTGTCTCTGACTTCAGTTCTTACTTGGCCCTCATGCTGCCAGCCACGTGGGCCTCTCGGCGGCTGTTCCACAGACATGTGGGGCACTCTCTCCCTTGTCCTATCCCTTCTGTACGCAATGCTCCTCCCCTAGATGGCCACATTGCTTGCTCTCTCACCTCCTTCAGCCTGACCTTCATGTCTCCTCATTGAGGCCTTCGTTGTGCACCCTAATGAAAATCTCAAACTTCCAATTACTTTCTGTGGATTCCAGCAAACAGCCTGTGACTTTACTGTGGCTCTTTCCCCCAGCGGGTCTTTGTCTCTTGCACTACAAGATGGCAGAACCGGCTCTCTATCAGAGGGTTTGCCTCGGTTTGTTAGCTTCCTACCTCATAAAGGTTTAGAACTCAACAAATGTCGTGAAGGGAAAACCAGAGGTATAAGAAATCCCGCCAGCGGCTGTCACTCTAGCCCTAAGCAATGACTAAAAGCCCCCCTTTTTCTCTCTTCCCACACAGTGGCCTTGCGCTTTGGCCGAGCCTGGGTTCTTAGCAGCCAGCCAGTTTCCAGTATCTTGGAAGGCTTCCTGGGGAAAAAAGGAAGTTTTCTTACAGAGGATAAACTCACTCTCCCCTCTGGAATATCAGCTTTGCTAGCTCTTGTTGATTCTGCAACTTCTGATCTCTCAAAATAGATCAATTTTTTATTTCATCTGGCCCTTCTTGTTGGTCTTGGTAGGAGCTTTGGTCTCCTATGAGCTGCTCCATCCTACTGTCTGTCTCTCATTTTTTACTTATTTCACTTTCTTGGTCTATCTCTCTATATTAGAATGTCATTTTTGGGACGTCTGGGTGGCATGGCCAGTTGTGTCCGACTTTGGCTCAGGTCGTGATCTCACAGTTTGTGAGTTCAAGTCCTATGTCAGGCTCTGTGCTGAAAGCTCAGATCTTGGAGCCTGTTTTGGATTCTGTGTCTCCCTCTGCCTCTCTTTCTTTCTCTCTCAGAAGTAGTAAATGAATAAACTTTTAAAAAGGTCATTTTCATGAGATCTTATATTGATCTCCATTTTCAGTGGCTATTGTTGTGCCTGTCACAATGTGGGCCCTTAGTATACATTTGTTGAATAAATATGTGTGTGTATATATATATGCTATCCAACTACCTGTAATCCATAGACTAATTATTAACAAATGATGGCATTACTTTGAGATAAGCATATGTATAATACTAGCTACAAGCAAACCTGAAATTTATACTAGGGCATCTGACAAGGCTCCCCATATAGAGGCTGTGATCCTTCAAAACAATTGAAAATGTGCAGTGAGAAAACGTATTTAATTTCCATTTGCAGAAAGTGTATGAAAAAACATTAATAAGCAGTGGTCATAAACATGAGGCTCAAATCGATGATCACAAGTCCCAGAATTCCTAATTACAGTCATTGGCTTGCAATGCTTCATTAAGCTGTATTCCATAAAATTCCATGGAGCTTGCTCCAGAGAAAGTAAGAGCAGGGATTGATGGTTGGGTTTTTCATCTAACCAGTATTGAGGAAGCCAGCCAAAAGTGTTGGATGGATATATATATAGATAGACAGATAGATGGATAGATAGATAGATAGATAGATAGACTTACAGGTATCAATAGATATCAATATCCTGCTGAAGATTTAACTGTCATTATCAGGGGCTGACATGTAGGGGAGAGAGGGAAATGCTGTTTGAAGGGTACAAGCCTTTAGTTATAAAATGAATAAGCTTTGGAGATCTAATGTATAGCCTGGTATGTCTATAGTCAATAACATTGTATTTTGTACTTGCAATTTGCTAAGAGGGTAGACCTTTAAGGGTTCTCACCACACACACAAACAAAAAAATGTAACTATATGAGTTATGGATTTCTTAATTAATCTGATTCTGATAATCATTTCATGAAGTATATGTAAATCATTACATTGTACACTTTGTGTATATAAATTTTATTTGTCAATTATACCTCAATAAAACTGAAGAGCAAAACCAAAAACAAGTGGCGTCATTCCCCTGACATTTGCCTGGCCAGTGACTGTGCTAACGCTCCTCGCCACCCCCACCATTTACAGTCTCAGCTGAGTGGGCCTCTGGGAAATACAGTCCATCAAACACATGCCTGTTCAAATCTACCGGTCTGTTCTAGATTTTTCAAAAGGTCATCTTAATATGCTGCAACTCTCTTTCAAATCTTTTCTTCCTTCTCAATGCCCTGTATTAAGTTTGTTGCTGCTTCCTGAAAATTTGAATGTAACTCTTTTCTTCTGTCTATTTCTCAACTACTATCACCACATAAATTAAAATAAGCCACCTCCTCTTTCTCTGAGCGCTTCCTTTTTCCCTCATCTCTTCTTTTTCTTTTTTATTATAACAAAATTACTGAGATATGATTCCTGTCTTTCTTTCTGACATTCATTTTACGTCGTTTAATAGCAATCCTCACTAGCATATTGTTGGCTAGCATGATTTTCACAACAAATCCTAGAATCTAGAGTAGGGGTGGAGGGGTTCTTGATGGGAGGGAGGGAAAGAGCTGTGAGGGGGAAATGCCTTGCTGGTCATTGCTAAGCAGAGGAAAGACAAGACCTTTTGAATAGTCACACACACACAAACACACACACAAACACACACACACACACACACACACACACACACAAAGTATTTACACTACTGGTTACTTAGATAGAAAGTTCATTTTACAAGTGGTCCTGACCTAAATGAACTACCAATATTTGGGGATGGATTACTTGGACAGTAAGTAATAAAGAGTGGGAGGTGGGAGTGTGGAGCATCAAGTATGTGCTTTCCAACTTTGAGACAGAACATGCCTTCCAGGAACTCTGACCAAGTTTAAAATGTCTCAAACCAAACCCATTGTCTTTCCATTATAAAAACAAAACTGAACTAAAACTCCTTTGCTTTTCTCTTCCTTGTAGTTAATGGTTTCATGATCCTCCCACTCACTCAAGAAAGGAATCAGAGAGTCATCCTAGACATAATCTCTGCTTCATGCTCACATCCATCAGTCTCCAGGTTAATTGCTGTATCTGACTCCCCATCTCTCATCTGGACCATCTTCATTGGTCTTCCAGCTCTAAAAGCCTTATAATTCATCCTCCGTAATAGTGGCTTTCAAACTGTGTTTTTTGGAACTCTAGTTGTTCTTGTTTTTTGTTCATTTTGTTTGCTTTTGGTTGTTTGGTTTGGGCTTTGTTTGTTTTGGGAATACTTACTTCCCCTTCCACTAGAATGCCTCCTTTGACTTTGCTCACGGAACATTCCCTAACTTCCCTCCTAAGGGAAAAGTGCTTCCAAGTCTGCTGTGCATACAGGCTTTGACATGTGCCTCTGTTATTTGGTATCTGACCAAAGTGATGTAATTACTTGATTTATAAATCTGTCTCTTCCGGGAGTGCATTAATTTTCTATTCTTCATATGCTTAGGTAATTGCAGAATTCTGGGTTTGATCTATATTTGAACAAAGATGGATAATACTATTAGTAACAAAGATAAGGACAGCAGCAAAATACTAGTTTGTGAATGTGTTAAATAATTTGCTTCTGAGGATACTGAGTTTGATATTTCTATGAGCCATAAAGCTGGAAATAATTAATAAGGAATACGGATGTGGAATTCAGTGGACATCCAGTCCAGAGATGCCAACTTGATTATTATCAGTATACAGATAACTAGGGCAACTCCAAATGGCAAGAGTTAATCTATTTGCCCCATAGATTCTGGTGTGGAGAGGATTTCTCTGATGTAAGAAAGACTATGTTTTGTATTCTCCTTCCCATAGACATTTACCAGCTGAAGATTGAAATTTACATTGTAGGGGCACCTGGGTGGCTCAGTCGGTTAAGCATCCAACTTCAGTTCAGGTTATGATCTCATGGTTCTTCAGTTAGAGCCCTGCACTGGGCTCTGTGCTGACAGCTCAGAGCTTGGAACCTGCTTCAGATTCTGTGTGTGTGTCTCTCTCTCTGCCCCTTCCCCTGCTGGTGCTCTGTCTGTCTTCCTCTCTTAAAAATAAAACATTTCGGCAATGCCTGGGTGGCTCAGTCGGTTAAGCGTCCGACTTCGGGTCAGGTGATGATCTCACGGTTTGTGGGTTCGAGCCCCGCATCAGGCTCTTTGCTGACAGCCAGCTCAGAGCCTGGAGCCTGTTTCAGATTCTGTGTCTCCCTTTCTCTCTGACCCTCCCCTGCTCGTGCTGTCTCTCTCTCTCTCTCTCTCTCAGAAATAAATAAAACATTTAAAAAATTATAAATAAATAAACAAACATTTCAGAAAATTAAAAAAAAAAAGAAATCTACATTGTAGAAGGTCATGAGTAAGCAACATAGATTCATAGGAGATATAATTCTCTTTTAGGATGATGAAGTTATAAACATCTTTCCATTGTATTATGGAGATTGGAAGTCATTTGAAGAGAAATGTTCAGGGTGCAACCATTGGTCAGACTTGTATTTAAATCCTGGCTCTATGAAAACCTAAGAGGCTGAGCTTGTTTAAGTCTGCTCATCTCTGTTAGTAAATAGTAAATAGGAATAGTAATGCCTAAGTTGTAAGTATATTGTTAATATTTTCAATGAGATAATATTTGTGAAAAGAACATTCTAGGGGCACCTGGGTGGCTCAGTTGGTTAAGCGTCTGACCTCAACTCAGGTCATGATCTCATGGTTTATGAGTTCGAGCCCCACATTGGGCTCCGCACTGACAGCTCAGAACCTGGAGCCTGCTTTAGATTCTATATCTCTTTCTCTCTCTGCCCCTCTGCTGCTCACAGTCTGTCTCTCTGTGTCGAAGAAAAACAAAGACATAAAAAAAGAATATTCTGGAATGCTTGCACATAGTAGATGCTTAATAAATGTCTTCAAAAAACCAATTATTGAGTTCCCCTATGCACAAAGATCCCTTTCCTGGTGGAGCTTACACTCCAATGCAGGGAGAGGAGAGAAAACAATGAACAATGAACACAATGAAGCAGTAAATTCTATGGTAGGACAAATGGCAGCATAATTCATTTGATACTAAAACTTCTGTAGGTAGCCACAAACTTCAATGCCTGCAGGGGCCAGGAAAGAAACCAAAATAAATAAGTCAGGTTGGATAAAAAAAAAAACCCAGCCCTTTTTAATTATTTTGCTTTTGAGAAAGATAAGAGTACAGACAATATGTCTCTTTTCTCTTCCCAAATCTACCTTCAGAAAATGATAGTACGATGCTCGCTTCAGTGGCACATATACTAAAATTGGAACAATACAGAGGATATGCATGGCCCCTGTGCAAGGATGAGTCAAATTCATGAAACATTCCATATTTAGAAAGAAAGAAAGAAAGAAAGAGAGGGAGGGAGGGAGGGAGGAAGAAGCAAAGAAAGAAAGAGAGATAGAGAAAGAAAGAAAGAATAATAGTACAGAGTGTCATAATAAATGGCAGTTGATACCCTTCCTATCTGAGACATGAATGGCAAGCTTCACAGGCCTTGGCATTGGCAGGTGGCACTGGGAATGCAACATTTTCACTTCTAGCCAATTGGCAGCCTTAGGAAACATACGCTCAAGGTCACCAGAACTGCCAAGTTTTCAAGAGAAGTCACAAATTTACATTCTGGGTAAAATGTCTTGATTGGAATATAGAAATGTATTCATAATTTTTTACAACTATAAAAGCTTCCCCCCTTCTCCCTTCTTCCTCCCCTCCAAAATGTGCCGGCTACATCTGGCCTGCAGGCATAATCAAGTTTTAAAGACTAAAACACCTTAAATATTACTTACGTGATTTTTTAAAATATGTTTTTTTTTGCAGTATTTTGTAAAACTTAGCGAGTGAAAGAGCATGTCTCCCCACTCTAACTATGTAGTCCCTTAACTATTATAGAAGGAATTAACATTTTGCTGAGAATCATATTGAGCCGGGGCAGAGTAACAACTGGTTATGAATAAGAAAGAGTATTCCTCCTGCACATTTGTCCCCAGATTACCTCATACCATCAGTAAACATCTTCTTTAGCTACAGTGCCCTGATTGTTCAGCTGACAAACCATATTTCTCACCCTTTCTTGCTGATAGAGATGAAATTATGACTAAGGATATGCAGAAGTTGTTGGAGAGAACTTCTGGAATGCTCCCTAAAAAATAGACTTCCTCCTTCCTCTTTTTTTTTTTTTTTTTTTAGAGGGAGAGAGTGTTCAGGTGGGGGGCAAAGGGGCAGAGGGAGAGAGAGAGAGAGACGGTGTGAGGCAAAGAATCTCAAGCAGGCTCCAGGCTCGGAATGGAGCTAGATGCAGGCCTTGATCCCATCACTCTGGGGTCATGACCTGAGCCAAATTCAAGGGTCAGAAGCTCAACCATATGAGCCACCCTGGTGCCCCCTTCTTCATTTTCCCTGTTATCAGCATGAATGTGATGTCTTGAGCTGCATCAGCCATCTTGTGATTGTAGAGTACTTTGTGCAAAGGATGGTTGAGCAGGAAAAGTGAAGGTTCCCAGGACATTAAGAAGTGTCCATACAAACCCAAGACTTTGAACTTGTTTTACATTTAGTGAAAATAAACTCTTACATTGTCTAAGCCACTTTATTTCTCTAAAAAAATGTTTATATATTCTTGAGAGAGAGTGAGGGAGGGGAAGAGAGAGGGGAAGAGAGAGGATCTGAAGGGGGTTCTGCACTCATCGCAGAGAACACTATGCAGAGCTTGAACTCAGGACACGTGAGGGCATGATCTGAGCCAAAGTCTGAAGCTTAACTGACTAAGCCACGCAGGCGATCATAAGCCCCTTTATTTCTGTTACCAAGTGCTCTAAGGCAAGTCCCAGCCAATATACTGGAGTCACTTTTTAAAATACATTTTTATGTAACCTTTAACTTAAAAGAGCAGAATTCCAGCTGAGTCAATTAGCATATGGAATCACCATTTGTCATACACCAAAACCATTAAAATTGTCTTCTTTGTCACATGCTGAAACCCTTGCAATTTCCTGTGTTTGTCAAACTCACTTTACTCATTTTGAAGCCTATTTGAGTTGGCATAAGGTTAGATTATGATAGAAATTCATTGGATTAATAGGAAATAAATTTTTAATTTTTTTTCATGTTAATTTATTTTTGAGAGAGACAGAGCACAAGTGGGGAAGAGACAGAGAGAAAGGGGGACACAGAATCCAGGCTCTGAGCTGTCAGCATGGAGCCCGGCTCCGGGCTCGAACCCACAAACCATGAGATCATGACCTGAGCCGAAGTAGGATGCTTAACCAACTGAGCCACCCAGGCGCCCTGGAAAATAAATTTTATATACTTTTATTTACCTGAAATTAACTACAAAATAAGATCATGCTTCAAGCTATTAGAAAGGGGCAAAATATTGAATCTTTCAGACTCATAAGGCAACACATTAATTTGATCATATAGTTCATAGGAACAGAGGATGAAGTGGTAGAAGTAGTATGCTACATTTAGAAATGTGTGTCTTGGGGTGCCTGGGTAACTCTGTAAAGTACCTGACTCTTGATTGCTGCTCACATAATGATCTCACAGTTTATGAATTCAAGCCCCATGCAGGGCTCTATGCTGCTTTTGCAGAGCCTTGGGATTCTGTCTTTCTCCTTCACTCTCTGCCCCTCCCCCACTTGCACTGTCTCTGTCTCTCTCAAAATAAACAAACTTAAAAATATATATATATATTTTATATATAATTTTTAAAAATGTGTGTCTTAGGGAAGATATTTTTATTTAAAAGTTTAATTTAATGTATCAATTAAATATTAAATGCCATGTATATATACAAAAAATACAAAACAATAGCAACAACAAAATCATTTTCAAGCAATGCATAAAGGAGAATAAAGCATCAGCCCTGCACTGAAGACCATCATAGTTTGGCTGAAATTCCAACAAATAAAATCTTTTTTATATAAAATCCTTTTTTATATTTGTAAAGATTGAAACAAATGAGATTTCAATGACTAATTAAAGATCATACAACAGTTTAATAGAAGAATCCAGGTCTCCTTACTCCTAGATCCACAGATTCCTACAAAGTTAGTCTTCTCCCTTTAGAGAGGCTGGAAAAGACCATTTCAAGTGATCCAGAAAAGATACCCCCTTTTTTTACTCCCATAGAATAATTAATACTTCTTTTTATCTTAAGACTATTTAGAAAACACTGAAATGTCTTCAAGACTAACCATTTTAAAATCTTAGCCAAAAGAAAATGAGTTCTAAAGTTTATTGAATCACGACTTAGGTAAATTAAGTATTCCCTTTCAATCTGTTCCCTCCCTATGTCAGACTAAGGTTCAGGTTCATTTAACAGGAAGCCAAAAATTTCATTGCTTAAACACACAAAGCTTTATTCACTCAAGTGAACAAGTCTAGAGATGGGAAATCCATGGAAGGTTTGGAGGCTCCACAAAGTTATCAGGGATCCAGACTCCTTCTATCTTTATGCTCTCTCATTCTCCACAAATGGCCGATGACTCCCAATATAGAGCTTGCAACAGGGCTACTTGAGCACTGGACGTCACGTCTGTGTTCTAGGCATCATGAAATGCAATGGAGTGAAGCAGGGGGGCCTGGCTGGCTTAGTGGGTAAAGTATGTGACTCTTGATCCTGGAGTTGTGAGTTCAAGCCTCACATTGGATGTAGAGCTTACTTAAAACAAAACAAAATAAAAAACAATTGGGGGAAGCAAAAAAAAAAAAAATTCTTCCAGATGAGTTAGCTCTTGTTAAGATACCTACTCAGAAATCTTATAGGTAGTATTTCACTTACTTCACACTGGCCAGAATTTAGGGTACATCACACTTGGTTCAAGGGAATTGGGAAATGGGGTGTGTTGTAGCTGGGCACATAGCCACTCTGGATGAAATCTGAGCTCCATCTTTAATGAAGAACTAAGTTACGAGATGGTTGGTAGGCAGCCAGCAGTTTCTGCCATGACCCTCACAAAACACAAAGGGACATAAGTGGCAACTGTCTTCTTAATGTTTAACCTCAAATATATTTAATATAAAAACATCAATATCAAGTTAATATTTAATGTTAATAGTTATTGTTTAGCTATTTAAAGTATTTAATAATTGCTTATATTCTTTATTTCTATTATAATGTATATTTAATATTAATAATGTACTACCATATTTAATTATTAAAATTAAAACAACTGGTGATCGATTCAGCAGCACGTATACTAAAAATGGGGCGCCTGGGTGGCTCAGTTGGTTAAGCGTCAGCTCTTAGTTTCAGCTCAGGTTATGATCTCACAGTTTTGTGGGTTTGAGCTCCACATCGGGCTCTGCACTGGCAGTGTGGAGCCTGCTTGGAATTCTTTCCCTTTCTCTCTGCCCCTCCCTGACTTGTGCTGTCTCTCTCTCACAAAATAAATAAATAAACGTAAAAAAAAAACTCTGAAAGTTTGTCTTAATTCTCTTCTACCTAGTCTGAAACAAAAAGAAATAATCATGACAGAATTTGGTGACTTAATATAATATAACTAGTTCTGACAGGTTCTCAGCCACACCTCTAATACTCTAAGCCAGCTACACCCAGAAAAATAAAACTTTAAAAACATACATGGAGATAAATTGGCTCAGTAAGAAAAGCATACTTCAAGACACCTATTCGCCAAAATGAAATCAGGAAACTGTGAATGTATTGCTTAAACTATCAGGATTATTCAGGTTGGTTTTTAAACATAATTTAGTAATTTTATTGGATAGGCTTGATCAAAACTAATTAATATCAAAATGTGATTTTTTTCTTAATCATGGGTTAGCAGAATTAATTTCCTTAGTAAAGTGACAATGAGCATGTCGTTTACCTAGATGTGGTTACCTTGTGTGTCATTGTATACTCTCCAATGCAAGGCACTCTTGGGTTTAAAGTTCACAGTCAATTATCCAGGAAGAGAAGAACACAGAGTGGATGGTTCTACTTTGTGGAAGGTGAGAGGCAAGCAGTCTTAAATTTAGGCCACCACGTGAGCTGGGACAGTTTCCCTACCACACAGTAGCCACAGACCTGAGGCCTGAGGCTACTTGTGTCCTCTCTAATTGGCTAACTGGGACATTCACTTATTCATTTTTGCAGGTTCCTCTCAAGGGATTTTCTACACAGTCCATTGAAAGGTTTACGTGCCTACAGATCTCTTGGGGATCTTGTTGAAATGCAGATTATGATCCAATAGGTCTGGGGGTGGCGCCTGAATCCACTCTCCTCACAAGCTCTCAGGTGGAGTCCAAGTAGCAAAGAGCTAGTACTGGGGTTTATTTGATAATATATCAGCCACTCTAGGAGCACGTTAAATTCAGTGTTTCCAATTTAATGGATTTGGGGGAACAGACCCCAAAATTAGCATTTCTAACACTTTCCTTTGTGACATCGATGCTGCTGGTCTAGAAGTCACACATCAAAAACCACGAATAATAGAATTCCAGTATGGATCTCAAACAGATGAGAAATACAGTGGGCATAGACAGTTACAAATCTATCTTGTAAAATACCTACGACGGATGAAATGTCTTTGTGAATTTGGTTTTCAAATTTTATGGAAATGGGCTATACAAATGTCACCCACCCTTAAATCCTGAATTTTCCACATACATCAGGAGAGGCAAAACCAACTCAAAGAAATTCTTTCATTTCCACTTTGGATTAGAGTTCCCTTTAGTTTCTTTAGTTCTTTAGTTTCTTGTACTGTACTTGGGCAGAAAATAATAGTACATGAACTTTTGGTATGAATTCTAGGTCAGACCTCAGCTAGCTCCAGGGAAGCTTTGAAGTGTCTTTTTAACATTAGTCATTCCATGCTATAGCATTTAAAGGTCCCTACACTTAGGGAAATAAGAACACTCCAAAATTATAGATAATAATTATTGCACACTGACAACTAAATTTTTAACATTTTAAAGTCCTCAGGGCACCTGGGTGGCTCAGTTGGTTGGTTAAGTGTCTGACTCTTGATTTCAGCACAGGTCATGATCCCATAGTTCATGAGTTTGAGCCTTGCATCTAGATCTAGCTCTGTGCTGACAGTACAGAGCCTTCTTGAGATTCTCTCTCTCTCTCTCTCTCTCTCTCTCCTTCCCTCTCCAACCCTCCCCAGCTCTCTCTCTCTCTTTCAAAATAATAAACTTTAAAAATGTTGAAGTCTTATGTATTGTTGGGACAAATACAGAAAAAGGCCACGCTTGTTTTTAACTTTTTTTTCCTCTACAGTCTGGAAAAAACTTTAAACTCTGTAGATTGGCTTTATCAAAGGATATTTTATTCTTATCCATCAAAAAACTTACTTTAAGAGCTCCTGGGTGATTCAGTGGTTGACTCGATTTCAGCTGAGGCCATGACCCCAGGGTCGTGGCATCTAGACCCCCATCGGGCTCTGTGGAGAATGGAGTCTGTTTGGGATTCTCTTCTCTCTCTTTGACTTCTTTGACTCTCTCTCTCTCTCTCTCTCTCTCAAAATTAAAAAAGAAACAGAAAACAAAAACAACTTACTTTAAATAGCGTGGGGGAGCTCCTGGGTGGCTCAGTAGGCATCAGATTCTTACTCGCACAATACACCTCCCTGCCTCCCACTGTGTTTTCTCTCTTCTGTGACCTCTCTCTCTCTTAAAAGAAAATAGTGGTGGAAAAGAAACAACAGGCCCAAAATGGAGACATTTGCCTTTAGGATTGAAATCCACAACTTAATTGCAATTTCAAACTCTCCCAGAGATGTGACCTTTAAAGAGTCAATCTGAATTTCCCGATCAGCATTACTAAAATAATCCAAATAAGATGACCCTTGCCTGGCTTTTCCTTTGCTAATGACTCTCCTCTCCCCACCCCCACCCTCACACTCTCCTTTTGCCTATAAAAACTTTCCATTTTGCACAAGTCTTTGGAGCATCTGTCTATCATATACTGGGTGGGGGCGGGGGAGGATCTGACAGATGCATGAGTCCTTGAATAAAGCCATTTACATGCTCTAATTTACTCAGTTAAAGTTTTGGTCTTTAACAGTGAAGATTTTAAAATAACTTGATCAATCTTTACAATTTGTGTGTTATTAATGTATTTCATATATTTGTTTTTATGATGTTTCTTAAAGTCTATTTGTAGGGGTGCCTGGGTGGCTCAGTTGGTTAAGCGACTGACTTTGGCTCAGGTCATGATCTTACCACTTGTGAGTTTCAGCCCCCTTAAGGCTCTGTGCCGATCGATCGCTCAAAGCTTGTGAGTTGAAGTCCCCCCAGAGGCTCTGTGCTGGCAGTTCAGAGCCTGGAACCCGCTTCCAATTCCGTGTCTCCTTCTTTCTACCCTTCCTCTGTCCATGCTCTGTCTCTCTCTCTCAAAAATAAATAAACATAAAAAAAAATCTACTTGTATAGTTGAAAGTTGTTATTTTATTGTTAGTAGTAAGGATTTGAGATTAAGTGTGGTTATTTTTTTTTAACACAATGCTACTAAAGAGTTTGTTTAAAATTATGCTCACTTAATTTTACTGAACCTTACAAAATATACAGAGGTCTATCCATTCTTAGTAATGTTTTCTCTTGCTATAGTTCTATTTTCTTTTCCCTGCATAAGCAGAAAGGCAAATGCGGTATCTGACAAATGGAATGTTCCTTTGGATTTACTAGAAAAACAGGTAAGAGACCAGAGACATGGAACAACACACACAGTCTGCTTTGTTTCGTTACCCTGATCGAATTGAGGATTTTCTCCTGGTACAGGACTTTTACAGCTAAGACACCACCAAATAGAATTGGCTTTTCTTTTCTGTGATAATAAAAATCCTCAACTCTAAAACATCTATCATGAGCAATTTCCAAATAATACAACATATTCCATTTTCTAAAAGTAAGCATAAGCATAGATATCAAGTTTTATAAAATATTTTTAATAAACTCAGGAGAATCAAAAGCTCGGTAAAGTTAAAGAGGCATTTAACAAAGCTAATTATTATAACAATTATATCAATTTTCATCTGTCTTGGTGTCGCCATGGGATTTTTTCACATGAAATACTTTGAGATCTGGATCAAGATAAGAAAAAATTAAATGTATGTTTTCCCTAACTACAGATTTAATTACAGAAAAATAAGTCATAATGATTTACTTATTGACAATTGATGATTAACCTATATAAAATAATCCATAAAATACAATGTTTTATTAACAAACTAAATTGGTCAACAGTACAGCAGAGTTTCAAAAATTTTCTCAATCATACAAATAACATTTAATTTGGAGTGTAAACTGAGAATGTGAATTTCCTAAATAAAAGACAAATCATCGTTCCTCTGTGAAATAATTTTTAATAATATTTGAAAGTATTTAAAACAGCCAAAACTACTTAAACAAATTCATTTTCCAAACTTTCTAACAATTCTGCTAATAATTTTAGAGTGTCTTATTTTGCTGACCTTTAGCCTTTAATTTTAGTTTATGTTCAGATATAAAATTTCTTTTCCTATCTAAGTAAACATAGGAAATGAAAACATAAATTAACAAATATAAGTTAATGCTCAGCTAAAAATTTTTAATTGCTGAAAAATGTTCTGCACCTATATTCAAGGATATAACATGGCATGCTATATTTCCAAATTTTTAATATTATATTTAAAAATCTCAAAACTGGTACCATTGTCAGAGTAATGTATACATCAGGCAACAGAAATTGCATTATCCCCCAAAATTATTTTACTCACAATTGCTATAAAAATCATACATTGTCGACATCTTATAAAATAAAATGTCATTTATTAAAACTACTTTTTAAATTCTGCTCAAATATCCAATTTCACATAAAGAAACACCTTTCATTAGAAGCTGTAATTGAGAATCAGAAGACTAATTACAAAATTTTACTTACAAAATTTTAAAAAATCAACCACCCTCTTTTCAATTGTTAACTAGTTAATAGATTCTTAAAAAAGAAGCATTTTTTTTTTTTTGTCTGAATGAGAAATTTCCATTTGATATATACTGTCACTGTTTGTAAATGTATAGAGTTTGGCACAAAAGACTATTAAAATATTATTTAAATAGATAGCTTCTTTCTAAATTAATATAATATCCTATTAAGATGTTATACTTTCAAAATAATTTATTAACTCGTATTCATTTATCCATCACTCAATAAATGTGTGATTAGATTTCAATGTTTTAACATTTAATGCCAGAAATTCATTATTTCTGATTTTCAATTTTCTTAAAGTAATTACCAATGTAGGCAGAGTATTAAATCCTATTATGGATGCTCATTCCATTTTTAGCATATTTAAAGGTCGAAGCATCATGGATCAGCATTGAAAGTCTAATGCCTTCCAGGTTGGTTTCACAAATGCTTGAAGATTGTGGAGCCTCGTCAAACTAGAGAGTGCATGTTCTTGCTAAGGTAGTTATACCTTAAAAAGGTAACAGTGCATCCTCCCATCTGATCTTACAAAATCTCTGTGGCTCAAATTGCCATGAGCTTCTTCTGGTCCTGTCTTTCCCCCAAACTAGAAGCTGTAGGAATCTGATTATGCATCCATAGGGTCAGAGATCCAAGGACCAAGTGCCAAAGGCTCCTGAAAGCAAACAGTGCTGGGAACACCACCGCAGGGTGAAAAGTGTAGTGAGAAATTAACACCTATTTACCAAACTGAAGACTGTACCAAAGAATAAATACTCAAAAGTCCTTCAATACATAGCCACTCAGGTAGAGGAATAAATTCTCTGGCACCAAAGACAATATTTCTAAGAGCATCTCTAAGAGCAACTTCCCCAGGTTGTTGAAGAAAATTATTTAATTTTCATCTAAAATTAAAATTCTTTTCTCTATTAACCTCCACAATACCCAGCTCTTCCACCATACACTTCCATAGCATACAGAGTAACAGAAGTTTCCACACAAAAGAGGCAAGAAAGCACATAGCACAAGTCCTGAAAAGGGCAATATATACATGCATACAAAAGAAAATTAACACATGAAACTGCTATCTCTAGAGAACATGGAAGTTATATCAGACGGGGAGAATTTAGGGGAGTTTCGTATTTATAGTATCCTTATCTATACATGACTTGAAATTTTCCTCCAAGAAACAAACATATTAGCAGATGCTGCTATCATTTTACATTCACTAAGCCCCTGCGTATGCATTTGTAGATGTTTCTCCATTAAAACATACATTTATTTCTTGACACACGTCTTTGCTAGCGTCCTAAATTTGGGTTCCAGATGATCAAGAAACTCAAGCCCTTCTTCCTCCTGCCGATCACTGCAGCAGCCCACAGAGCCCGCCACAGACCCTTTTCCTTCGTAGTTATACGAACGAACGTAGTCTTCAGAGTGTTTATGCTCCTCATCTTGTCCACACAGATACACCTTCTGTATCAAAAAAGAGCACATTTTATTATTTTTTTTTATAAAACACCTAAACATATTAGCTTAAAAATAATGTCTTTGATTTACCTTTTACTGTTTAATTTTTAACCAGAGTGTGTCCTCTAACGGATTCCTACATATAAAAAATGCACATGATTGGTCTGTATTACATTCATTCTGAAAATATAGCAGATATACAAATGCTCCTAGTGAACACATTTATGAAACTTAAAGCTACACACAAAGTTAACTTACAATTCCCCATTGGAACATAAGATTTGTATAGTTGCAATGTATCTATGCAGCTTCACATATTTGGGGGACCAATGTAGGTTATGATTCTTCTGTTTATACATTAGTATATAGTGGTAATAATGTAATATCTTAAACTGGTTAATACTAGTCAATATTGATTAATCTGAACATAAAACAAGGAACTAACACCCCAAATAAAAGCTTAACAGTCTACCTGATTGATGTCGGCAGCTAGTCCTTCATGACTGAATAGGGGATTCAATACACGAAAAAATATTTATAATTTATGATCCCTCCACATAAATCTTTCAGTCCAGGTGATTCTCCTGATAATTTTTAGGGAAGAGGCTATTGGTCTTTTTATACTTCCTAAACATGTCTACATATGCCACCCCTAGATGGTTCTGTAGTTTTGTAAACATTATTTTAAAAATTAAACTTTAAAAGGTCATTTTGGGTTTGGTCTGAAATCTAGATCTATGGTAATTAAACACTAAAAGGTGATGAGTTCCACTGCATGAAGAGTAAAACTTTTGGGAATTCCTGACTTCTAAATCATGCTTAAACTTTTATGTAATACCATCTCGCAGACATTGGCACTCACTTCGCCAAGCCGGGGTTGGGTGAAGCTGTGCCAGTCAGTGTACGTGTATCTGCCAGTGTCCGTCACTCCCTGTCCTGCTCCCTTGACAGATTCCAAGGTCTGATGTCCACCTCCTTTGCTGGAATCCAAAGTGTAGCCGCCTTTGACCATCTCAAAGCTTTGCTGTGTTTTGACTCCCTGGCCACCAAGAGTGCCACCAGACATGCTTGTGTCACAGATGTTGGAGGTCTGTGTGGGCAGTCTAATATTTGCTTCCTAAAAATACAGTTAGAGTTATAAAATGATGAATGAAATTGAAACTAACAATTTACATTCATTTCTTTCCCACCAAAATTCATATTTTGAAGGCCTAATCCTCACTGCTTTGGAATGTAAGTCATTTGAAAATAGGCCATTATATACGTATTTCGTTAAACTAAGATCAGGCTCAATTAGGGTGGGTCCCTAATCCAAAGGCAAAATTCGTTTATTTATTTAAAAAATATTTTTAATGCGTTATTTATTCCTGGGAGAGAGAGAGAGACAGTGTGAGCAGGGGAGGGTTAGAGAGAGAGGGAAACACAGAATCCGAAACAGGCTCCAGGCTCTGAGCTGGCTGTCAGCATACAGCCTGACGCAGGCCTCGAACCCATGAACCGTGAGATCATGACCTGAGCCAAAGTCAGATGCCCAAGCAACTGAGCCATCCAGGTGCCCCTCAAAGGCAAAATTTAAACACAGGCAGGCACACATGGAGAGAATGTCAACTGAAGATTTGATTTATGCTCCCATAAGTATAGGAACTTCCAGTTGGTGGTTCTTTGCAGTCCTATGAAACTAATACAATAGGACCATGAAGTTTAAATGAATTAATTCACGCAGGTCATCTGAAATTCTGCTTGGCATAGTAAGTGCTCAATAAACATTAACTGTTACTATTACTATTATTATATTATAATCAACTGTTATTATTGGATCACCATACAATTCATAGGAAAGTGAAATCTAATTTACCGTCACTTCTTCTCCAGGTCCTTCAGTATTTGACACAATTAAATTTTGCTGGGCTACATCTGGAAAACATTTCTTTACTGTTCTTTTAGCGGTAACACAGAAACAAGTAAACAGAATACCTAAAAAATAGAAAGTATTTAAGCACAATAGTGTTTTTTCATGCAGGTATATATTAAATCATTTAAATCATATGATTTTTTTAAAAGTTTCTTCACAGAACTTTAAAAATTTTATTCCAAATATTGAGATTTTTGGGTCATAAAATTTAAAACAGAATATTAACAAATGTATGAGTATATAGACCATCTCTGCCTTATTGAGATTATGTTAGCTAAATGAGAAAAAATCAATAAAAACTAGGAAGATGAAGTGAGCATAGTTTATTAATAAGTCTCTTCTCAAATTCAGAATTAACTTAAATGATTCTCTTATTTGCTCCGCAGTCGAATGGCAACTCCCTTGGATTGAAATTTAAGCGAGTATTACTGGTACTTAAGATGCATACAGAACCCACTTAAAGGGCATTAGGCGTAAACACAAACATGAGAGGCAATTACATAAAATCAGTGGCTGATTTTGAAAGTGCACATCGACAACTAATAGTGCTAAGGGGAACATGCAGTTTAACATGAAACTCCAATCCATGAGTTAGGACACAGTAAAGACTATGGGGAAAGTCTCTAAATGCAAATGGGTTGTAGAGTCAAATAAACTCTTAAAAAAGAAAGCATGAGGGAGTGTAAGTGGGAAGGAGAGAGAACAGAAAAAGTGTGAGCAATGATTTCCATTACTTTTGCATCTCTGAAACAATGGTTTGTAGAACACAAAATCTTAACCTTCTTTGCATGGATTACTTTTCCTCAGTGGTTTACCCCGTGATCGTTTTCCACACACTGGGATCTTTTTTTGTTTGTTTATGTTTTTAAGAGTTCTATTTGTTTTCTTATTTTTTAAGATTTGTTTGTTTTTAAGTAATCTCTACACCAACGTGGGGCGTAAACTCAAGATCCTGAGATCAAGGGTTGAATGCTCTTTTAGCAAAGGCTATAAAGGTCATTAAATAAAGAACTACCATACATATTTTTTAAATATTAGATAAGACTTCAACTAATACATTCTAGATAATTATACTTACATGACAGCAATGCAGAACCCAGCACCATGGCAAGAATAGCCCATCTTCCAAGTATCACGTTTGATGGCTTAAAATCTCTCACATTTTTGACATTCATCTTACAGTCAGATGGGGTCGTACAGTCACATACTCTCACTTTTAACATGTGTTTTGCATCTAAACCATGTCTGTCTTTTATTATAATAGGCACAGTATAATAGTTATAGTCAAGAATTTGCCGCTGATGAAGAATTGCAGTTTTACCTAGAGAAAAGAAGGCAGAGAAAATACATATTTATATGACATTTTTTTTTGAAAGAGAGAGACAGAGAATGAACATGGGAAGGGCAGAGAGAGAGAGGGAGACATAGAATCTGAAGCAGGCTCCAGGCTCCAAGCTGGCAGCACAGAGCCTGATGCAGGGCTTGAACTCACAAACCGTGAGATCATGACCTGAGCTGAAGTCAGACGCTCAACTGACTGAGCCACCCAGGTACCCCTATGACCTCTCAATAGCACTATTCTTCTTCCTTGGTATTTCTGGGGTAGAGGGGGGGGGAAGAGAGAAGGTGCAGAATTTAGCTTAAAGGAAAAACTTCAGTGGTTTATTTTTATTTCTTAAAAATGATTTTGATTTCTTGAAACACTAAGAAAATTAATTAATATTACTCTACACTTATATTAGGCTAAGCTATACTTATTCACATATTATATTTTTATGTTTTCTTAAAATATATTTGGAACAAGAATCTAAACATAAATATATTATTCATTGCTTTAAAGAAGTAATGTATTAGGGCCCCGGGTGGCCTCGTTGGTTAAGCATCTGACTTTGGTTCAAGTCATGATCTCACATTTCACGGGTATGAGCCCCACATCCAGTTCTCTGCTGTCAGCACAGAGCCTGCTTCAGATCTTCTGTCCCCCTCCCCACTGGTTCTCTCTCTCAAGATAAATAAACTTAAAAAAAAAAAAAGGATATTGCTCTTTTGTCTGAGCTGCTACATGCCACTCACACTGAGGAAAACCCAGAAACTTTGGAGCCACATGAGCCAAAGCCACAGTCGCATTGGCAAGTCCCAGAAGCAGCCAGGAGGCCAGGGTAATGCTAGTGGCATGCACCACCACAGGGTCCACTTCAACAAATATCACCTGCATCACTTTGGAAAAGTTGGTAGGAGGCATTACCACTTAAAGAGAAACCAAAACTTCTGCCCAATTTTTCAGCCTTGATACAATGTGGACCTTAGTCAGTGAGCAGACACAGGTATATGCTGCCTAAAACAAGACTGGAGCTGCTCCTATCATTGATGTGGTCCCCCTGGGATACTGCAAAGTTTTGGGGAAGAGAAAGCTCCTGAAACAGCCCATCATCACAAAGGCCAGGGCTTCCAGGGAATAGAGCAGAGGAGAGGATATAAAACCTACAGTGGGGCGTGGGGTGTGGAGCTCTGCATCCTGGTAACCTGCAGCCATGTGAAAGGAGGTTCATTAAATGCTAAGAAGTGTTGTTTTTAAAAAAAAATAAAATTAAAAAGCAAGGTATTATCCTTTTGGCGGGATCAATAAAATAATTTGTTAAAATGAATATTTATTGTAATGAGCTAAAGTGAATGTCTAAACCATCAGCCACCTTAAGGTCCTAATGATTAGAAGAGTTAGCATAATTACATACCATCCCTTGTTTCTAAATTCCAAAGTTTGTTGGCAGAATTATCCAGAAAGAATTCAAAAGGTGGACCATTCTCAGGTCCATCTGGATCTACAGGTTCGAGAACAGCATAATCCTTAGCATGCTGGCAAATTGTCACTTCATTATCAATCTGTGGTGCATGATCGTTATTATCTTCCAAATGAACTACCAGGGTTCCCGTGCAAGATCTGCCAGCTAAGAAAAATTCAAAATAGGATATTTCTTTACTTAAAATTTTATTTTCAACATCTCCATGCTACTCAGATGACAGATATGCTTTCTACTGGCTATCTGCACTTAAATCTCACAGTTTTTAGAGCACAAATACTATTGCTACAAGTACAAATAGTGACATGTCACTCTCCCTTAAAGGTTGATGGCTGTGTCAGATATATTGAGGTGCTTTTTAAAATGAAGAGGCAAGACATTATGAGTAATATCACTACAGAATAAACGGTTGAAAATAAAATTGATGTCTTAAACCTTTCTGAAGAGCATATATTCAACCTGAAAATCAAAGACTTTGGTCATCAGTCAGTTCCTTGACCCTCTTCTGATTCATTTCCTCACATCCTCTTTGCTCAGACTTTGGAAACTTCTCATCAAACCCATGGAGTATGTTCCTTCTTGTCTGCTTTGGTACGTTCTTTTTGTTGCCACTGCTAGGAATACTTTTGTCTTTCTCTTTGCCTGATAAAATCTGATTATCCTTCAAAAGTCCCCTCAAATATCACCTCCTTGTGAAACTTGTTGTGTCTTCTATGGATAATGGTAGCAATATTCTCTTTTGATTTCTCAGAACACTTTGCTCATCATTGACTCACACACTGAACTGTGAACACTTTCATCCTGAGAACTGAGTCATACTCACCTCGAGAGACTATTGATCTCCCTAGCATTTCTTGGGTAACTTATAACTTCATACTGACACACTGAACATAAGGTTATGACTATTTTGCACTTTCCAAAAAACTTAATTGAATAAACTATAAAAATAAATTTTCACTCCCTCCTTCATTCAAAAAGTATGTTTTTGACAATAGGAGCTCTTACTCAGCTTTAGATGGCCGCTAGTGTTGTTCTAATACTTTACACATTGTCTCAGTAAATATTTTTAATGACAACATTGTCCATTATTTGTGTTTAACAGATAATGAAATTCAAAAAAACATGTTTAGAATTTATCATTTGTGATAAGATAATAAACTACAGTAAATGGCAAGCTTTCAAAATTGAAGTAAACAGAAAAATAACTGATAAGGTTTCTATTTTTTTTTTTGCTTCAAATGTCAGTCTACATTTGGAGCATATATGTTGAATTTATCATAAACACCACTATAAATTATATGTAAATAAAATCCATTTTTAGTTTGAAATAAGACGTAAGTCTTTACTTGTATGCTTTGGTGATTTTTTTTTCCTGTTGAGTAACTACAAAATTAATTTATTAAAAGTGACTTTTAAGTTAATTACTTAACAAAAGACAACCACTATATACCTATTTAAAAGCTATTCTTTCTGAACACGTTTTAAAATATCTAGAAATGAAAGAGAGATCTAGGTCCCCCAATAACAAATCTACAATAGCATATAAACACTTTGATACTGCCAGAAATTTGTAATAAATCTGAATACAAGTAACAACTTCAAAATCACCAAACTAACAAAGATGTGTTAATTTTCACAATCAATTTAATTAGAGGAACAGAATATAAATGAGAAACAATGAAACACCCTTTTATAGAGAAGACACATCACCTGTGATAATTAACATTATTTACTCCCTGATAATATTACTCCCTGGAAAGGGGATTTTATGAGATATTAAGAGAAGACCTGAACACAAATGAGCGGAAACACTCACAAATGTCACTATCATTCATTTGCAGAAGTTAAGGGACTTGAATCTCAAACAGGTGGGGCAGTGCTACACTAGTCAGAGGTGTATAAAACAGTGTTTTCTAGAGTGACAGCAGGGAAACCAGCCTGCTTAACTTTACAAAGACTAACATAGAAAACTGACTCAAGAAACAGAAGTAAATAAATTGAATTCTAGGAAAGCTAGAAGAATGTCTAGGTCATCACCCTGAAATATTTATGAACATCAAAAGTAAATGCTCACGTGGAAATGTAAGTAATTACTTATATATTTGGTCCTTGGAAATACAGATTAATGGATTAAAGTGCAAATGAACAAAAGCATTGGTGTCACCATATCATCTTACATTAACACTTGTAATATCCATGTCTTTACTTCTTGAGCACACCCAGGTTATTCATGAGCCTAGGACATAGAATCTTACAGTTTACAGTTTGGCATTTCATTTCCTTGTACGTTTAGCACCAAAAGACAAAGTTCTCATATTTCTGTTCTCCATATTCTCCTTCTCTTCAAATAGTATTTTCATGAAGAAAGCTTCTTCATTTCTGTTAAATTTCCCTTTATCCTTTAATCTGGGCAGCTCTTCACTGATTTCTCCCTCTTATGATATCCATACATTTTTGGGGGAAAGTTGTCACACCAATAGCCTCTTATGAGAATATAATAGTCCTTTAACTGATGTCATGTGAGAATTTGCCCTTCTGTTGTGAATTTTAGTTTTCATGGTGATGTGTCTGGTACTTGGAGCTTACTAGACTATCAACATTCATGGAATAAGTGAGTAGAAATAAATCCTTCTGGACAGCATAATTGTGTTCTTGAACCATTCAGATTTCACTTTTGTTTATACAAGAGGAGCAAATCACCCATGGTTTTAGAGTGGTGGCAACATTAACTATATTTCCCAGCTAATGTTTTCTCCATTCTTTGGTAGCTTTTTTGTCCTTCCTATATTGAAAGAACTACATCAAAAGGCTGTGTGATAGGTATCAAGAAGAAAGGAAGATCAAATGCACATGGTTATATAATGATAGTCACATTTAGTTTTTCTTTTAGATTTGGAAACCCAAATATTTTTGGCACATGGGAATAACACTTAACAACTGCTTGTTTGTGTATTTCTATGGTGCATACATTAGCATAGTAGCACATGTATACAAACATACTGGTAAATATAGGGAGGTTGCTGTGTGCAGATTTCAGCCAGTGGACAAACAATTTTGTGGCTGGACTGGCCCTTGTGAGTCTTATATGATTGCAAGGTGCCCTAGCCATCAGGAGACTTTTGGAGAAAAAAGGTCCTGGAAATTATGTGGTCCAGCTGAGGCCGCACAGCAAGGTTGTTGGGGGTAGGACGAAGAAAGCAAGCCTGGGGTACTGCTTTTATCAGGGCCAAGAGTTGGGACTAAGGGTTTCTGGAGCATGAGTGGGGAAGGGGCAGAGAGAGAGGAAGACACAGAATCTGAAACAGTCTGGAGTTCACTCTTTACTGGTGAATTTAAAACCTAAGAGCAAGAATTTAAAGCACTGGGAAGTGATAACACAAGCAACCAGTGGCCAGTTATTGAAATCAAGCAAGATCTCTAAAAGGAGACTGGGCTGGTATTGGGATGTGGCTCAGGTTTTTTGTCTTGTCTGCTTGGCGGACTAGATGGTGCATAGCCATCTCTGAAGTGGACGCCTTAGCAATCAAAGCTTAGGTCAGGCAAGCACTTGCATTACAAAACAAACAAAAGTGTCAGGGCATACACTACAATGAGCACATTCAAAAATCATTTACTGTAGGGGTGTACGTTCAAAAGGGTTTTGAAAACATTACTTCATGATATTTGAAGGACATTTCTTCACAACATAAGTTCTAGAATTAAGTAGAACTGCAAACCACAGCGCAAGACTTAAGAGTCATTGTTTGATCATTCTTTAGGAAATAGGATGCATGTTTTGTTCCCCATCACAAGAAGCTCAGAGGAAACTTAACTTGTGCCAAATGGTTTTAGGTGAGTTAAACCCTTTCAGCAAGTTCAGACCATAATCATCTAAATCTGTGCTTCTGAAAATAATGGAGATCCTAGAGGATGCCACCGTGTCTTTGGCCACTCATTCATCACCTCCTAGCTTTGCATTACTGATGCACTTGAGATGATGTTGGGTGGTCTCTAATAAATTGAGCAATCAGTGCAAACATATTTCACACCAAGTTTGGATCTGACCATAAACAAAGTTCACCCGAAAGTTTGCTTAAAAACATATCCTCCATTTCTAGGAAACTGTACTCACCTGCATCCATTGCAACCACGGAAACATTGTATTGGTTGTTTTTGACAAATTTTGATTCTCTATCTAGCACTTTTATAGTTCTCAAGTCACCAGTGTTTTCATTAATTTCAAACCAGTTATCTTCATCTCCTATCTTCTTATACCTAATTTTTAGAAATCAAATGTAAATGCTCAGACCAAAGATTGAACATAATCTCAAAATATGTCACTTTGAAGAATACATTACCTTAAGCCTTCACCACTGCGAGTTTCTGGATCCAACGCTTTGTATCCATGGAGTTCTTTTCCAATTGGGAGGCCATCTGTACTCTGAAGAATTTTTACCGGTGGTTGGCATTCAGGGCCCTCATCACTGTCTTTAATTTTAACAGTGACAGTTGTAGTGCACATAGTAGGAGGTTTTGAATTTGCTGCTTTAGCAAATTGTACTTCATTAAGCACACCAATTTGCAAAACAACCTCACGATGGACTTCGTAGTTCAATGGCTGTTCAATAAACATACTTTAAATCAGTCAATTTGGACCACTGTATATAAGTAGAAGACTTATAAGTATGATCCCAGGTTTTAGCACAAAAAGGAGTATCATTTTTGCATATAAAATGTTACCCAAAGCAGGTGCTAATGTGGTTAAAGACTAATAGTTAACTTCCTATAATGAGAAACAAACACTATTAAATACAAAATTGTTGACTATTTAACAAATATTTCTTCACCCTTTCCTTCAGGAAGGTCTTGCCTTCACTTTTTCATTATGGGTTTAAATATTAATAGAAATTGAATAAGTGTTTTAATAAATCCAAATTTATCAAATGAGATAACAGTGATAACTAAGCCAATATGGAAGTATATTAAAAGTATGAAAAGAAATATATAAAATAGACTACTAAAACATGATATTTGGCTATAATGGAGCAGTTACTTTGAATGTATGAGTAAAAATTATGATACTATCGAAGTCCATTACATTTATTTTTTAAAATTATTATACTTAGGATTGTATAGCTCTTAATCAAAGTGCTCAGTTCTGAACTGAATAATGAGAAGCATCTTGAAACCATAGTTAAACAATTAGAGACTAAAATCTATCAGGACAACAAACAAAGGAAAGCAAGTGAAAAAAACCTAGACCCCTCAAAAAAAAAAAAATCAAAAAGAAACAAACAAAAAGCCCAAGGAAGAAAAAGAAAAAGATGGGTGAGAGAAAGAAAAAGCAATATAATAATTAAATGGCATTTTCTAAAAGTCTTAGAAAAGTAAGAAAATCTTAGAAAAGTTGTACTTAGGAAAGTACAACTCATGCATATATACACAAGAGTGCATAGATGCACAACAGTGCATAAGAAAATACAGTGTCCCTAAGAAATTGATTAGGGAAATTATCCAATAGGTTAGTGGGGACTCTCGGTAGAAGCAGTCCCAAAAGAATCAGATATGTCTACAGCTATAAAACCTTGAATACACCTGATCTCATCTAATCTCCAAAGCTAAGCAAGGTCAGTCCTCATTAGTACTTAGAAGAGAGACAAAGGAACCAGATTAGTTCAAGTAATCATTTTGGGTGCCACTAATGGCAACTGAATTTTTAAAATGCCTAAATGCTGGCTACCTCAAATAAAGGAGAATTAGTGGGAATAGCTGCTGAATATTTAATAGTCTGTCTTATATATCATAGAAAAGCAAAAGTATAATATAAGAATGAGGACACTTGAAAAGTCAAGAGGTTTGATTTCCAGTAATAATTCTTCTATTTCTCTCCATCTTGTGTTCCATAAAATAAGGGATTTGGACAAGTGGGTATCGAAGACCCCTTCTAAGTCTAATACTTGATTACTAACACAATATTTCTCTGCCTCGGATTTCCCTCATGTATAGACAATGTGTTTTGTACCCACAATGCCTGTCTTCTTCCTCTCTTTTTATTTTGAGAGAGAGAGAGAAAGAGAGAGAGAGAAAGCATGAGCAGGGGAGGGGCAGAGAGAGAGGGTAAGAGAGAATCCCAAGGAGGCTCCTCACTGTTTGTGCAGAGCCTAACACAGGGCTCAGTTTCATGAACCACAAGATCATGATCTGAGCTGAGATCAAGAGTGGTATGCTTAATCAACTGAGCCACTCAGGTGCACTATTGTCTATCTTCTAAGAAAGAGGATGAGCATATAATAATAATAATAATAATAACAAAACATTTATGTAAGCCAACAATAAATCATTTTAGCATTATACTGTAATTCTCTAGCCACATACATACAGTCAAATACATATAGAGATATATAGTACATAGGATATAGATATAGATATGTAGATATCAATGCCCAAGTGTAAGTTAGTATTTTTTAAAGTATTGCGTGATCTTTGTTGTTGTTGTTGTTGTTGTTGTTGCTTACCTTGACAACACACAAGACTGCTTCATTTGTATTGGGGTCTGTGCTAATTTTGAAGTTTCCATTTTCATTTCCTTGTAGGATTGTATATACAGCCTTTGAGTGAGGAGTGTTTGGTAAGTCCTGGTCATGTACCGCCATTCGTAAAATCTCGACATCAATTCTGTTTTCTTCTACTTCTGTAAAATACTAAAACAATTGTCTCTTGTTATAAATTCATAGCATCAACAACATGATATTCAACTCTAAAACTTACATTTAAAAGAAAAGAAAAAAAAGAAAATAAAGTGATATGGGAATGTACAATCATATATTGGAAATAACTTAAAAATTTCATGTATAGTGTACTTCTCTCCTCACTAAACTGATTTTTCAAATCTTACCCATTCTTTTATATTAACATATTAACTCTTCAATATTTATAGATAATTATAACCTACATTGATTTCTTCTTATTATTTTTTTAAAATATTTTTTTAATTTATTTCTAGGAGAGAGAGAGACAGCGTGAGCAGCGGAGGGGCAGAGAGAGAGGGAGACACAGACTCCGAAACAGGCTCCAGGCTCTGAGCCGTCAGCACAGAGCCTGACGCGGGGCTCGAACCCATGAACCACGAGATCATGACCTAAGCGAAAGTTGGACGCTTAACCGACTAAGCCACCCAGGCACCCTTTGATTTCTTATTATTACTGGATGACTTGTTACTATGCCAATTTTTGTTTTTAATTTACTTCTGTTTCACTAGCAAACATTTTAAAGGAAAACTTTTTCATTTTTTTGAGAAATTAAATCACATTTTTTCTCTTCCTCCCTCCAAAAAAGAAATATGTTTACAGAAGCATATTATATTAATTAAAAGACTAAACAAAGTAGCAAGTCAGGATCTTCTAGAGATGTAAAATGAATTTGTAGAAGGATGATAGGCTGATAGCATCTGGAGCATAACAGATCTTAATTCTAATCCCAGGTTTTCCTCTTACATGTTCTATACGTATGACATTATGAGCAAGTTATTTAACTGAATTTTTATTTTCTCAAGTAAAATACGGGATAAACTTATCCTCACAAGTTGTAGGGATCCACATAAAGCAGTGTATGAATATGCCTATCACTAGGAGTTCTCTTTTTTTAACTTGTACTCTAGTATACATAGATCAATGAAAACAATGAAAATTACCATCAAATGTTCCAGAAATAAAAGTCATTTCCTGGAAGTATCATCCTGTATATATTTCTTGTATTGTGTGCTTCCTAAAGGAAAGTTGGCTCATATGTGATGCTGGAAGTATCTACATATAGATGATGGGGGGTGGGGAGGCACACTGTACTTACTGATCTTCCAGCAGAGCAGAAAATACAAAGCTAGTCTTTTTTTTTTTTAATATCTTGGGAAGTTAAAGTGCAAAGGATACCAGAGAGAGGGTCTCTTCTGTACTCTATAAAAGGAATTTAAATCCAAGGCATCGATAACAGACTTCGGCATCCAAGAAAATGGTGAATACGTGAACAGCAAGCATGAAGGGTTAAGCCATTAGATGGTCAAGAGAATAGTTTTCTCCCTAACATTTAGAAGTAACTGGTCTTTCAATTATTATTATAGAAATCTGGTTTTTTTTGCATGTCATCTGTAAGCGACAGCACTCAAAACCAAAAATGTGTAGTCTCACAGAGCTACCAAATTCCAGGTGTGGTTTTTTTGAAAAAGTAAATGAACCTTGGTAAACGAATACAAAGACATACTCACAGATGTTTCCGTAAAATATGGTGAATTGTCATTTTCATCCTCAAGTGAAATTGTAATTGTTCCTGTATTAAATAAACCAAAAGGTTGGCCCCCCATGTCTCGCACCTCCATTATTAACTGGTATGTATCACATTTCTGAAAAAAAGAAGAAAAAAGAAAAGGGTACATTGATGAACACTTCTATTTCTTATCACTTGTGATTCTCATAGCCATTGCTTAGGCTCTGATTATTTTACATTCTTTATTTTTTTTAAATATTTTTATTTATTTCTAGGAGAGAGAGAGACAGCGTAAGCAGGGGAGGGTCAGAGAGAGAGGGAGATACAGACTCTGAAATAGGCTCCAGGCTCTGAGCTGGCAGTCAGCACAGAGCCCAACGCGGGGCTCGAACCCATGAACCGCGAGATCATGACCTAAGCGAAAGTCGGATGCTTAACCGACTAAGCCACCCAGGCGCCCCTTTACATTCTTTATTTTATTTTATTTTTTAAAAGGCCACCTTAAATATAAATATAGACCAGGAGATGGGTTAGTCAGTACAATAGAAAACTATGTGCTTAACCTAACATTTCATAATTTAAAACTATTTTATCATTCACATATCAAATTAGGTCAATGACCTTAAGTGAGAACTTGTCTAACATCTTGTGCCTTCCCTAAATCTCTGCAGAGACAAAGAAAGGCAAAGGGAAGCCCTAAGCACAGCCTGTGTAGAAGCAAGCTGGGAGATGTGGCCGTAGAATGCCTTACTGTAACTTCTCTGGGAGTTCATTATCAGTTGAAATATAGCTTAGTGACTGTAAAATTAATTAATCAGTTCCTTACTTCTCTATCCAGTAAAGGTGTAGTTGTGGTGATGACACCTGTATCTGGATGTATGGAGAAATGCTTTGGATGATCTGGGATCTGCTGTAAGATTTTATATTTCAGGCGAGTATGTAGAGTGTCAGGTTCATCGTGGTCTATGGCAGTCACTTGTCCCACTGAAGTTCCTGTTTAGATAAACGCAATATCATCAATAATTTAAAAGAACAATATAATTGAATTACAAACAAGGCATGGTTGTAACATATTCTCCCAAAAATCACAAGTAGATTTATTTTATAGGTGGAGTGGAGTATCTAAATGCTCTCCAAAATGCCAAGCTCCCCTTACTTGGAAACTTTAATTATATGGGTACTGTGAATAACATGGTTTATATTCCACACATTTGGGAATATCCACCCCACCTTTGGTAGCAGTGGTTTTCAACTTCTTCCCCTCCACCCACCACCCCAGTTCATGGACTATTTTTGGATGGGGCCTTCTCTGTATATCTTGTTTCTTTTATAGCTGAACTGGACAAAGTTAGAGGAATAGCACAGCTTTGAATATGATAGGAAAGATTTTACACTTTGATATTTTAATAAATGTACTGAATTGTTAATATATGCAAGTAACTATGAATACACTGTGCAGCAGTCTGAGTATCATTTGGACAAGCTTTACGGCCCAGAAATCAGAGTATTAGAAATGTGTTTAATCAAACCATTAACTGTGAAAGAACAATATTAAACATGCATGCATACATAATGACAATAGAATGGATTAGGCATTTCTTGTAACTTTTTCCTTTTTTTTTTTTAAAGTTTACTTATTTATTTTGAGAGAGAGTGAGACAGAGTGTGCACATAAGCCAGCACAGGAGGGGCAGAGAGAGGAGAGAGAGAATTCTAAGCTAATAAAATTAGCTGATAATGCAGAGCTTGAAGTGGGGCTTAATCTCATGAACTGGACCACGGCCTGAGCCAAGATCAAGAGTTGGATGCTTAACAAACTGAGCCACACAGGTGTTCCTCTTGTAACTTGTCTCTTGTTAAACCTGGTAGTCTTACGCCCATTGATGTGCCTAGGTCACAATCTCAGCTGCCTATAGCATCAAATCAGTTTAGCTTTTTAAATCTGCCCTAAATATATGCCAAGTAAGGCAATGTATTTATTTTTATAAATCAGATAAACATTTCCATGAGATGATCTATTTCTGAGTCCTTGACAATGTATTAAAACGTTGTAAAGATTCAAATTATTTATTGCTTTATAAAGGCATCTGTGACACCTACGTACATGGTCAAAACAGAAAACATAAACAGCATTTGTCTGTCACACATTCATATTCATCGTGGATTCAGCTGCCTTCTATATGAGCACCACGGAAATGAGGACAAAAAGGTTTGCCTCTGAAGAGTATATGATCTTGTAAGTCTACAACGTTTTATATAGAATACCCTTGATATTTCAAGCATTTTAAAAAATATTTATTTAAGTAATCTCTACACCCAACATGGGGCTCAAACTCACAACTCTGAGATCAAGAGTTGCAGACTCTTCCAACTGAGCCAGCCAGGCAGCCCTGACATTCAAGCATTTTGAAATGTTTTGCATAATTGTGTTTAAAGCGTGACTGAGGAATTGAATCAAAGCAAAACTCTAGTGTTTTCCTAAGTGAACTCACCAGTTCGACAATTTTCAGGCACACTGAAGATAGTCACTTTGTTTTCAAAATATGGAGCATTATCGTTATCATCTTCAACTTTGAATAGCAAGGGGAGCGGGTACTCGGGTGCGTAGCCGTCTGCAGTGGTGGCATAGGCATAGAGCTAAAAGGCAGACAAACACCATCAGCTCCTTCTCAAATGACAAGTGACACACAAAATTAGACTTAGTGGTTGGGGTAAGACATGATGTTTAAAGAAGCCTCCACAAAAGAATGTGTAACTAAGAACTTATGCGATGGAAAACACACCAGCACAGTCGCTGCTTTCACGTGGCTTGGATCCTCTCTCTGTGTTCATGTTCTCCCACCAGGTACCAGCATCTCAGCTGAATGAGTCTACTCTGCTCTCTGAATCATTCATATGCCCTCTACTTGTTAGAATGTATGCAAATTTTCCCCAGTTACGCTAATGACAAGAATATTTTTTAAGTTTAGAAAAAACAGGATTCCATTTATTTACAGATTTGCATAGACATATATATACATAGATATCAACAATCTTCAGTGATTGAATTATGAATTCTTTACTTATCAGCATTTTCTCATTTTCCTATCATAAATATATATTTATTATGTAATAGCGTTGCCAATAAAGTCATATACATATTTCAAGCTCAATCTCAAAATGCTATATCTTGACCCCAAAGCCAGGATTTAATATCTTTTCCTTCTAAAAACCATCAATTTATTTCTTTACACTTCTTATATGTCTTATGCATAGTAAGTATTCAATAAAGAGTTGTTGAATTAAATAGATTTTCTCCACTGACAGCACCAACTAAATGTGCCCAAAGTAATTCTGCATTAATTCACTTCTTCAGCACAGTCAATTCTTGATTGTTCTACTGTAACCATCTTCCAAAATGAGCCAGGATTAAAATTCCAGGTATCTAACTTTTCCCTGTCTTTCAATAGCCTGTTTAGTCAGTTGCCAAGTTCTAGGGATTATGACATTTCTGTGTCTCTGGCATCCATTATCTCTTTTTAAATCCTTAAAAAAATTTTTTTTTAAATCTATTTATTTTGAGATACAGAGAGAAAGAGGAGAGAGCACACACACATGAGCAGGGGAGGGGCAGAGAGAGAGGGAGAGAATCCCAGGTACTATATTGGGTACCTGGTTTTGTTTTATTACCAATGATAAGCTAAGTATCTCCAAAATAAATCAAAAGTGAAGTCATTACTGTAGAGAGAATGATCCAGATTAGGAATATAGCTAAACTTTAAAGCATAGCCTCACTCCCTAGGAGAATCCATTTATACTCCTATAATAGAGAAATTAATTATACATTTTCTTATTTAGTCATTAAAGTAACAGTTTCAAAAAATAATAGTAATGGTTTTACAGTTTCGTTCCCATTTTTTTATACTGAAAGCAATAATCATATACATTCAAGTATATGATTGTTGTTTAAAAGAAGTATAATATAGGATATTATACTTTCAAATTAGTCACATTTTTAGCTGAATTAGAAGTTATTTACATTTCAGGTGTGTTTTTGATATATTGTTTCTCCCTTGAATTCTTCTGTAGCTTGGAGAATCTCATCTCTTTTTAGCCCTTTCACACTGCAATTTGCTGAAATTTCTTTAATCTTTGAGAAGATGCAAACAGTTGCCAGCAGGAGTGGGGACTTGAGTTTGACCTTGTAATGAAAGATATCTAATGTCGACTGGGGAGAGTAAGGAGAGAGCAGTGGCATCAAAGCTGAGTGGGTGCAGAATGTGATTTGCAACATACATATAAAGACCATGGGTAGACCTATGAGTCTGGAAAAGAAACGCATGTTGCAAGACAATAAGGCTTTGGTTGGATAGGTAAGAGATTAGAAGGAAACTAAGTTTTCCCTATGTATTTACAAAAGATACAGATTATCCTCAGTGCTCAAAGACAAAAGTATTTGTAACTGCTTTCTTTCATAGAATAACTTGGAATTATTGAAGAAAATCCTCTTCTTATACAACTATTATTTGAAAAACTTGGAAAAAATGGCCTTGCACACATCCCTAAAAGATAAGATGAATTTAATGGTTTAAGACAAACTCTTTAAGCTGCAATAATGGTGTGACTCATCCAGAAATATATTTACAAGCCAAGATTAAACAAGATAACATGTGGCAAGAGAGAGAACAGGAACATAGTAAGGATATGCATTGAATTAGACTCATGGCAACTTGTTTTCAATAATCAATAAAATTGAATTATTTCAAGTAATAATAACTGGTTAACACATAACATTTATGTATAGGTTGTACAAATGCAAAAAATAGGGAAATCCCATTAAAATCCTACTTTGAAGACAAAATCCTGTAGCAAGAGTACTGTCTGATCTGCCACTAGAATTTTTTCAGAAGCTGTACAGTTTATATATTGATTTTACCAATATTATGGTATTTAATGATCGCAACAGGTCTAAGGTACGTAAGACAACTATTAGCAGTCCATAAAACAGAGAAGGAAACAGATTCTTGAAGGTTGTGAACTGTCCAACGCTAAAAGAAAAGTGGCAGATACTGAAGATCTACT
The DNA here is from genome assembly GCF_003009895.1 of Hyaena hyaena. Classification (NCBI taxonomy): domain Eukaryota; kingdom Metazoa; phylum Chordata; class Mammalia; order Carnivora; family Hyaenidae; genus Hyaena; species Hyaena hyaena. The sequence goes on from NW_024081123.1 coordinate 346,645, forward strand.
AATTTCCAGAGAAATAAGCTTTCCAATATAAAGCAGTAAGTAAAATTGATTTGATAGGGAAGCAAAGACATATTATTTTTCACCTTTATGTTGATAAAAAAGGCTTCCATTCTATATTGCCTCAAGTGATTTCAGAACTTGCATCATGTTTACATCTGTTTGTTATACTTCCTTTTATGAATCTTACGAATTTGCAAGTGGCATTTCTTAATATCAATTCAATCTTAAGTATGTTAATCAAAACTAGAGAAACATGAGTAATTCTGAAATAAAAATTAACCAAAAGCCACTTAAACCATGAACTCCATACTGCTTTATTCTTTCATCCTTTAAAAGATATTTAAAAATAGCAAAGTAACTTTTTTATAAGTAATCTCTGCACCCAATGTGGGGCTCAAACTCATAACTCTGAGATCAAGATTCATGTGCTCTACCAACTTGAGCCAGAGAGGCATCTCAATGTAACTTATTTTTAAAGTAAAACTATTCCTTCTGGCAATAATCCAATGGGAAGCAGCTGAAGACCTCCAAATTCCAAAATCCAAAAACAGAATGTTATCAGCAGAATAAGAAATGAAATGTACATTGCAGCATACAGAGTATGCAGCTTTTTATTTCTCCTCAAGAGAGACCACTAGTGTTAGATCTTTTCTTTCTGTGAAGGAGCTATAAAAGGGACAGAGAATTTACATATTTACACCCACCCTCCCTCCCCCACATACACACATCTCTATCTGTATATTTATCAATTATTTATTTGGTTTCTAGATAGATCAAAATGTTTACAATAATGCTGAACATACCTTTCCTGTAAGAGTCTATGTAAGTCATTTTTTAAGATTTTATTTTTAAGTAATTTTATACCCAACATGGAGCTCAAACTCACAACCCTTAGATCAAGAGCGGCATACTCCATTGACTGAGCCAGCCAGGTGCCCCATATGTAAGCAATTTTTTAAAGTAACAATTTGGTATTATTATGAATAAATATGTTTATTCAGAGAAATTATAAAGAAAATATGTCATTTTAATCCAATCATTTAATTTAATTATGAAATCCCTAAAGTGTGATGTTTGTATTTCAAAAATTTCACCACCTTATACAGTGCTTTGACATCCTTAGGATAGGATGTCCACACTCTACCCCATACCACCCCCAATCATTAACTTCTTTCATAGCTGCCTAATGGGGCTACCATTTCCTATTTATGTTCCATATATCTGCTAAGATGTTACTTTCTAAACCTCCAAAGTATGAGATAATTTTCCCTTTTATGTACTCCCTTAGCAAAGAGTTCTTTAATTATGCTCACGATTCAAATCTCCAAATGCTTAAACAATTTAATTTATCATCTCCCTGAAACTCACTGTTAATTTCTACAGTATGTCAGATTAGACATCAGAACATAAGGAAGTATGTGAAGTTTTAAAGAGAAAAAAGAAGGATTTAATTTTCAGGAGAGCTAAAATTTTTCTTTGGATCAAATTAGATAGACTAAGAGGAATTGGTAAACTTATTCTGGATTACCAAAGAAGTAAAATAATATCAACGGTTTCCAAGGGTCAGAGAGGAGAAAAGAAAAGAAGCACCATATTATTCAAGAGGTTAAAGCAGTGGATCTCAATCTTAGGATACATTTAGAATTACATTGGGTGACTTCAAATTTTTAACTGTCTGGGACTCATCCCAGAACAATTAAATCAAAATTTCTGGGAAGTGACTAGAGCATCAGTAGATTTTAGAAAGTTCTCATTTGATTTATAGTGTACAGTTGGGTTGAAAATAATTGAACCATATTATTATGGGAAATTCAAACTCAACAAAATTTACTGTTATTGTTCCAAGCTTCTGTAGATCAAAGCCTGTCATTTAAAATTCTGTCATTACATTAAAATTTTGTTAAGTTTGTTTATTTATTTGCTTATTTGCTTATTTATTTATTTAGTGTGTGTGTGTGTGTGTGTGTGTGTGTGTGTGTGCGCACGCGCAAGCAGGGGAGGGGCAGAGAGAGAGAGAGAGAGGGAGAAAGAGAGAGAGAGACAGAGACAGAGACAGAGAATCTCAAACAGGCTCCACGCTCAAACTCACATGAGATCATGACCTGAGCAGAAATCAAAAGTCTACCACTTAACCGATGCTCCTGTCATTAAATTTTCTATAGCTTTTCTCCCCTATTCTTCCCTACAATATCCATTATCTTTCTTCATCAATGGTACTAATAGAAATTTAAAGTTTATATTATATATTAATATTTAAATATTACATCAAATAATTGATTCTTCTAATATGTAAATAAGCAGCATTGAAAATATTAATACAGTAATTTAAAAGATAATTCTGAATAAACAATCCAATAATCTTACTGGAAACTGTTCATATTGTTCACGGTCTATACTTCGTGTACAAAAGATATCTCCTGTGTCCTTATCTATGTAGAACAGATTGAAGGGCTCTTTGTCCACGCCTGGTCCACTTATGGAGTAAAAGATGGTGTAGTTCTGTGCCGCATCAGATTGGACCTATAACAACAAGTGACAACTTAGAAAAAGAACAAATATGTTATGAGAAATATCTTCAACCTAATATGTTGCGATGTTTCAATTTTTAGCACTTCCGCTCTTTCCTATTCACCTATTCTTTCTTTCCCCTGCTTATTTTCTCATCATCTCCCATGTGTTTTAAAATTCTTATTCATCTTCTGTAATGCGCAAAGCCACAAACTCAATCGTCTATTGATCCCAAGTTCTTTTGAGTTATCTGCATATTTATGGAAAATCTTGGAGTTATACCTTTACAATTCTTATTCACTTAATTATTATTCCTATATAAAGTATAATAACAATGTCAGTGGTTTGAGTTATTTGGAATGGAAACTTCTCTGACAAAAAAATAGAAATAATGCAACTTTCCTCCCACAATTAATTCATAATTTCAAAGCTGGTCTATTTTTACACTCTAGCTATCTGGCAGTGACGTCACTTTTTGGTAAACAAAAATACTGGTCTTTTCTGTGCAGATAACTATTATTTATTTATTTAAAGACTTTATTTTTAAGTAATCTCTACACATAATGTGGGGCTTGAACTTACAACCACAAGATCAAGAGTCACATGTCCTACCCACTGAGCTAGCCAAGCACCCTGGATAAGTATTAATTAAAGGGACAGTTGAATTATGCAAAATCTGTTAGGTATGTCTCCTAAGAATGTTATATTCTGGGGGAGTACTCAGGAGTATCTGGATATAGACCTAAAAGCATCAAAAACTCAGTATCTAAAACTTGTTTTTAAATGTTAACTATGATTTCTGGAGGAAAGTGACAAAAGACATGGATTCTTTTCCAGTTCTGGTGAATAGATGATCCTTATTAACACAAACAGGTTAAAGCCTTGATTCAATTCAAATGGAAAGTTTTAAAAATGAACAAGCAAAGCCTAACTAGGGAAAATGTACCTGCTGAACATGTTGCGGAAATGGACCTAATGAGTTCTCCATCAGTGAACAGGGAATAGGGGCCCATCGTCTCTTGCTGCGTTTGAGAACTGCGTCTTTGGTGTGTCTCTTCTTGGGAATCTGCATGCAATGAGACATGGAGAAATACCGTGCTGCCTATCATCAGGAACTGTGGTTTTCACACATACATTAACATGAGGAAAATAAGTAAGAGTTGTACATGACAAGATCACGGGTAATACCCACACCATTTCTGTTTTGTATTAATAAGATTCATATACACACATACAGATACACATAAGAACCAGTTTCACCTTGATTTAGTGGGTTAATCAAACAGCGCTTTGTAAGGCATGGCGAAAGATGCCATCTTGAGAAGTATAAACTCCCTAAAAATAGGTAATCTGTTAACAAATATCTAAAAATTAATTTTATTCCATTAGGAATGATACAACCAACATTTGTTAAAACACTAGCTACGCTGCAAAGCATTTGTATAGAGAGACAGAGGTCAGCATTTGTTCAGGTATGTTTTGTTTTATGTGATGTGAACACTCTCCAATATGAAATAATGTTTTACAAGGCTTTTCCTAAATTCGTAATATATATAATGTGTATTAATATGTAAGCATATTCTAAATTTGGTGAAGAATTCTTGTAATCCAAAGGAATTTAGCTAGGGGATTCTCTCATATCAAATCACTTATTAATAAATTATTTCATAAAGCCCAATTCATTGGGCAGAATTTGATTAAAATGAGATTTATGTGAATTTCAGTAAACTCTCCCTTCCTACTCTTTGATCACTACTACTCACTTCAAGAAAATGAGCCTAGAGCCAGAACATTCAAACCAGTCTTGTGGACTGGCTATACTTCATTCTCTGAGGAAAGGGACCCCGAGGAATTTTCTATTAAATTGAGAGTAAGCTTTAGACAATCTCTTTAAAGAGACTGAACCCATAGTCGCTTGGGAGAAAGCCATTCAAGGTAGAGTGCCACACCTCCAACCTGAATCCATTTCCACTGAGTTTTAGACTCACCCCTGCGTGTTCTTCAGGTTGGTTGTTCTCATAGCCACACCTCAAACCACCATCTGAAACCTTTGATTTGATATTCTGACTTTGCTCCCCAGCTCCCGAGCTCTTCATTTTTACATCATTTTGCAAATAGCTCTACCACTCCTTAAAACAGTCTAGTCTTTACATAAGTTAATTAGAAGTAAACAAACAAGCGAGTGTTAAGAAATGATTTTAAAGTGGAAGAAAATCTATGAAATGAAGAGCTCTCATAAAGCAGATCATTATGCTTAAGTCTTGGCCTATATACCTTCTTTTCTTTCACATCCAGTACAATTTCTATCTCTTTCTGTTCCTGCCTCTGGTCATCTGAAAGAAAAACGTAAAAGCTCCTCCGTTCAGAAGACAAAATGAGGTCGTGTGTTGTGTAAATGGAGCCATCTTCTAGAATTCTGAAGTCCGGGTCACTTGACCAGATTAAGTGGGCTGACTGGAAGCATTCTTTTGGATTCACTGTAGGGAAGAAATTCGTAGTAATTTGTAAGATAAAACAGGAATAGAACAAGTTTTACAGGAAAGGCAACTGGGAGTTAGTGCTTGAGAAACAGAAAGAGGGAGGTTACGCTTGGAATTTGTTGAGTACCTACTATTATAAAATTTAGGGGCTATGGAAATTAAATAATTAAATAAATGGAGTCATCGTTTCTCGTATTTTCATCATAAATTAATTTGTGAATAGATATAAAGTACTTTGTTAGCATTCCTAGATTTATTGTTTCCACTTTAACTCTTGTTTATGGGTTTGTACATATATATACAAACAAATTTGTCATTTTATATGTAGTATAACTATATGATATCAGTAAATTTGGAACTTGTTTGCAATAATCTTTGGTAGTTAAAACTACCTTGCAATAAGTAGGAAAACTAGTCTATAGTTTACTAAGTATTACTTAGTACATATTAAGTACTAAGTACTAACAACCACATATTGTGTTTGTTATCAAAATACTTCCTTTACAGATTCATATTTAACATATTTAGCGTATTTGCTATGTGTCTATAAGGTATAGACTGTATATCTTTTTAGTGTTTTCAGGTATAAGGCGGTGGATTAATTTAAAGCACTGGGCAAAGCAATGTTTGTCTTGGAAAGGATACCAATTCTGTATTGAAGGTGTAACCTTAAGGCCAATGAAAAACCTTGCTGAAAGGAATGTGAGCCTTGGACCACCAACCTATGCTTTAGGGACTGCTGTGATAGTAAGACTTGTTGCAATTTTGACTTTCACAAGCTCTTCGGTGTCATAGATCACAGATCACAAATTCTTGGTGAGTATTTGTTCGTTATAATCAACCTTAAGCACAAATATTATGTGGGGGCATTTAAATTTTGACACATTGGTTTCATAACAAATGTTATAAAGCGTTTGTTTTATATCTAATCAATTAAAGAATGACTGGCTTTGGAATTTTGGCAGCAGATTAGCTGATATGGATTAAGATATGCTACTGGTTTTGGTGCCTTTTTCGTTTGAACTAAGCTAATTTAGAGCTTTGATGTTTGCTAACTTTTCTGTCAAGAAAAGCATACAACTAACTTGGTACCTTAACTGTTTCTAACTACTACCAAAAAAAGAGTAGTCCATCTTTCATTTTATGTTGAATTTTAATGCCAAGTAGCTACTACATGGCTTTATCACAAACTTTACTGGAGTACCCTGAAGCTAAATGTAGCTGTGAAAACTATGAAATTTTTAATACTGTTTCTCACCTTTGCCTACAAGTGTTTCAGCCTGAAGATGAGAAGGAACTTGAAGAGAAATTTTCTGGCAAGCATCGCAAGATAATATTACAACCTCAAAAAAGAAAAGAAAGTAGGAATTACTTGTGATCACAAACTTTCAAGTTACAGTTTTGTCTTACTGATAAAAATAATGTCAATTTCAGAAATAAATTTATCTTCTAGTCTTTCAGCGGTTTTCATATTGATTTTAAAAGGGGAGATCAAAGGAAATGGCTTTAGGGGCACCACAGTCATTCAGTATCAACGAAAAGTTAGAGTGAATAGTAGTTCTTAAAACCCAAATCATATTATATCATTTTTAGAAAGTGGCTACTAACCATTGACTTTATATAGAGGTTATCATCTCTAAGGCCAATCATAAACATTGTGATTTCTTAGCATGAAGAAAGTACTTAACTTCAGAATTTAATGATGATGGATTATCATCATTATTTATATTGATATTTTTTATATTTATACACAAATTATTTCCACAGAACTACACAATTTGCAGTTATAGTTGATTAAGGCTAGAAACTATTTGAGGATTTTTTTTTACCTTGTAAAGGACAGCACCCACAAATATTCACTCATCTCAGATCTCTCCTGGGACTGGCTTGGCATAAACGTCAAAGATTAAATGATCTCAAACCAAAAAACTAGCTTCAAAAGAAATATAATTTAAAATACAGAGAGTAGCCTTCAATAGGGTAAAGATCTGTAATTAAATTCAAGACACAACTATTGTTTTAAAATGCCAGGTAGTCAAAGGAAAGAAGACAGATGACCTGGGGGAAAAAGTTATTAGTTTAAAAGTATTATCAGGTTCAAAATATAGTTTGTTTCTTTTTCTTCACATTTTGTATTTTTTGCCTTCTGTTTATCAAAATGACTGTTTTTTGATTGCTTAAATACAAAATAGAGCAGAGCTAGATTTCCCCGGAAACAGGTCAATTTTATTATGATTTTTTTTCTGAGGACATATTCTAGTTATGGGGACCTATTATTTGGGAAAGAGAAAGAAGGCATTATCATCCATACTTGGATATATTTCATCAGCCTATTTAAATAGTTTGTAGTTTATGAAAACTCTGTTTAGGCAAATAATACCAAAAACTGAAATTTAAAAGGTCACATTTGTACCCAGTTTAAGTAATTAATTAGTTATATTAATTATTTTAGCCTCCCTGTCATGTTTTTACAACTCCCCACATTTTCCTTCCCGGGATGTAGCAGTAGGCTAATCATGTAGTCACACAATGGTCTTTCTGTTTCCAGGCCTCTCTTCTAAGAGCTTGCTAGCTACTTAACAGGAAAAACCACACCTGCCTTTTTCTCTGGTAAAAACTCAGTGCCTAATACACGGTAAGTATTTAAACAGAAGACATTCTTATTTATTTGACTTTTTACTCTTCCTTAATGTCAAGGAATAAACTACATTGTATCTCGAGAACTTTCGGAACATAAACAATTTATTAGTAATGATCTAAATATATGATGTAGAAAGAGTATTTTATAATTGACAAAATATATGTGTATATATGTGCACACATCTGTATATGTAGATGTATGTGTTTACATGTATACACATATGTAGCCTGTATATACACACACATTATTCTCATAGGATATGGCTACGTCCCTACTCCCACAACCATCTTCTTTCCTTCCTGCCTTATGATCCCCGCTTGTTTGCTTCTGGCTCCGTAAGCAGAGCCAGTGGAGGTCACCGGAAGTACTATTCCAGTCTTCAAGTTAAATTAGCAGCTTAATGGTTTACAGGGAGCTGGGGTCAGACACTTTTAGTTATTATGGGGGTTAAGGATGAATGGGCAAAGGATGATTCAAAGGTTAGTGGACAGAGAAGAGAACAGAAGCAAAAGAAATCTAGATGAGTCCCGCAGAAATCATTCACTGCGGGGCGCCTGGAGGGCTTAGTCGGTTAAGCCTCCGACTTTCGCTTAGGTCATGATCTCGCGGTTCGTGGGTTTGAGCCCCGCGTCGGGCTCTGTGCTGACTGCCAGCTCAGAGCCTGGAGCCTGTTTCAGTCTGTGACTCCCTCTCTCTCTGACCCTCCACTGCTCACGCTGTCTCTCTTTCTCTCTCTCCTAGAAATAAATAAAACATTTTTTTTAAAAAAGAAAGAAATCTTTCACTGCATTTTACCTGGTTCTAACTCAAAGTGGTCTCTGACATTATTGTTGTTGCCTCCTCTAGGCAGTTACAGAATGAGAATTTGACCATCAACCCTGCATCACATATTTATATGGAGAAAATGTTTATTCCCATACAGTAAAATCTTTAAATTCTGAACATAAAATGTGAAGCTAAAATACAGAGAAAGAAAGAAAATTCACAGCTCAGAAATGCCAGCCAGAGCTATGGGACAAGTCCCCTCTCCTTCCTCCCCACCAAAGGAAAATAGCACCTGAGTGCACACTTACAAAGCTATGAATAACCCAAGCGGAAGCCAAGTTCATAGATATTTTCCAATGACTGTCACATTTTTTTTTATTGTTTTTCTCAAGTTAAATCCTTTGCTTGAACTAGGAGTTCTGCACTTCTCTTAGCTTCTGGTGGGTAGAATGAAAGTCCTGGATAATTTGTGTTTGTACCCAGACTTCCTTCTCCTTTTGTTGCAGCTCAGTGGAACTAAGCATGACAAACTACAGCTCATTTAATGGCTAGTAGCAAGAGGAAACCTCAGAACCTTCTGGGACAAATGCCTAAGGAATGAATTCATCCCAATGCTCCTTGGGAAAACACCACAGCAAGACTCAACAGGGGATTCCCATAAAAGACTTCAACATGCTGGCAGTGGACACGTGAAGAATAAACAAAACACCTGCTATCCTGGGTCACAAGTCTCTTAGCTCTTCCTTAGGTTTTTCTCAGATCTGTTTTTGTTTTCTCAGTCTATCTTCTCGGCCTTCCACTGCCACCCCTGCTCTCTTTCAAGCCCAAACTGGAGGGAGGAAGCTCGTAGGAACATGCACGAATTCCTTAATCCTTTGGTTGTTACTCACCAGGAGACAGAAAAGGAGCTGCTTACAGAAGATGCTCCCTGGGGCAGCAGAGGCCACAGCCATCAGAAGTGGTCCCAATGGTCAGGGATGGTGGCTGGATAATAGGGCAGCTAGGGATGCACAGGGCGGCTTAAGCAGATTCCCAATGGCTGGCAATTGTGCAGGGTGTTTCTGCTGCCACCTTGGCACAGCCGAGCGTGGTTTGGAGGAGAGTCAGGAGGGAATTGATAAAAGAGAGATGGAGCAGCAGGAGAATTGCTTTCCTCCTATTCCCAGCTCAGCCTTCCTCCTTCCAATTCAATTACCTCTGAATGTAAAGAGGTTTTCCTACAAGTGGGGAGGGTGGGGTACAAAACACCCCAAAGCCCAGTCACTAGCTCCTCCTCACAGCTTTCAAAATTTCTCCTGCCACTTGACACACAGGCAGAAGTGAGAGGGAACACCCTCCATCCTCAGCCCTCCTCCTTTTCCCCCCAGGTTGATGTTCCCGGTTATTACCCACTCCCACGTCTTCCCCTCCTTCTTCTTGGCCTTATTAACCTGTCTTGCCCCTAGGTACAAAGAGAAATGGTGCACAAACTCCATACATGGAAGTGATGCCTCCTCAGCTGCCGTTTTGGCAAATCAGGGGACATGTGCATGTGTAATCACGGCCATCAGCACTTATCTCCTTATCTCAGCGTTTAGGTGTTGTCTGCCTCAGACAGCACCACAGTTCAGCAGGAGATCTGGCGCTCCAGTCACGGCAGCGACTTCTCTGTGTTTACTCTTTGTCATCGTCTGTCCACCGTGGTTTGGTCTTCGAGGTGTCACCAAGGACTTAGCAGAGTGTATACTGATCTCATAAAAGTTAGAGAATAAAGAGATAGCTGGCATATAATTTGTTACTGCATTCTTTTTCTTCTTACTCATGAGGCAATCTATGCTTTTCCTTGCGTATAACTATTTGGGATCAACTATCTTTAAAATCATTCATCTTAATTACTTACACATTACATGCAGGATATCCTCGCCCAAAAGTACTATATTCCACTGAGTTTAGTTTGCTTCTTTTTTCAAGTTTATTTGCTTTTTAGAGAGAGAGAGAGAAGAAAGGCAGAGAGAAAATCACGAGCAGATTCCAAGCCATCAGTGCAGAACCCGACGTGGGGCTTGAACTCACGAATGGTGAGATCATGACCTAAGCCAAAATCAAGAGTCATATATTTAACTGACTGAACTACCCAGGTGGCCCCATTGATTTAGTCTTTTGGAAACTAATGGCCCTTGCAAGGAGGACCACAGCATCATTTCTCCTGTCACAACTCATTGAGTTCAGTATTGATTGCACCCATCAGCAGCGATGGAAGTTAGGAAAGGAGGGTAAATATTTTCAAATGGTAATTGTTTAATATGGGTATAGAGAAGGAACTAAAATTTGTATTTTCTGAGCCACTGTTAAAAATCAGGACTGTGGCAGGCATTTCAATGAATCCTCCCAATTAGCCCAGTGAGGGCTCCTTTTAGATGATAAAACCATGAGAAAGTATGTGACCATCTTTCACTGACCCAATGATGAGAAGTCAACCCTGGAACTCAGGCCTGACTGCCACCGCCAAAAGGCTATTTTTTTACTCTCTTCTGCTATTTTGATGATAACTATATACATATATGTTGAAAAGGAGCAGAAAGTGATGATCAGGCAAGTAAGTAAGAGTTCAGCCTTGCTCAACAATAAGCCAGGTTGGGACTAGTAAAATGTATTCAAAAGCAATTACAATCTATACCTCTTAACGGCAGTTCATTATTCTTGAATACTGTGGGTACCTGGCCGCTTTTTTGAGAGCCATTCTATAGTCGGGTAAAATGGTTGTTAAACTATTTACGTTATAAATTTTTATAAGTAAAATTACTCTCCTTGCTCCTGCTACTGACATTTCTACCTCGTGTTTAACTGAAAAGTAAAGGTATGGCCCAATACCCATGCTGCTGAGAAAGAAAGTATAAAAGATTTTCTTTTGGTTATTTCAAGTGAAAGCAATTCCTTCCTGCATATAAACATGGGAATAATAATATAACTGCTTCTTTGAAATTAGAGGCTGGGGAGATTTGGGAAATAAAAGACCATGGAACAAGAACTGAGAGATACCTTGTAGTATTTTATTGCCAAAGGTACAGCTACTGATACGTATATTTTGTGTCTGCACTGGAATTTAACTCAGAAAATAAAATCACTTTAACTGGATATGTTAATATTTGATACTTTGGGAGAAAAGAATACAAATACAGAAATAGGAATAATTACTTAAGTATATGTATAGATATACTTAACAAAGGTTATTCTGACTGTGTATGTTTGAGCATGATTATCTAAGTGTATATTTAAATGTATGTATATTTAAACATATTTATCAAATGTATTTTTCAGAAAAAGCTCTATGTTATTTTCAATTTTATGTGTATGTTTGTTATATTTTGTTTTTTAATTGAAAAAAAATTTTTTTTTTTACAAATAGTTTATTGTCAAATTGGTTTCCATACAACACCCAGTGCTCATTCCCACAAGTGCCCTCCTCCATGCCCATTCCCCCGACACCCATCAGTCCTCAGTTTGTTCTCAGCATTCAAGAGTCTCTCATGGTTTGCCTCTCTCCCTCTCTCCCACTATATTCCCCCTTCTTCCCCCCCATTGTCCTCCGTTAAGTTCCTCCCAATCCTCTTATACGTGCAAACATATGATATTTGTCCCTCTCTGCCTGACTTATTTTGCTCAGCATAACACCCTCAAGGTCCGTCCATGTTGCTACACATGGCCAGATTTCATTGTTTCTCATTGCCATGTAGTATTTCATGGTATAGATAAACCACATCTTCTTGATCCATTCGTCCATTGATGGACACTTAGGATCTTTCCATGTTTTAGCTATTGTGGAGAGTGCTGCTATGAACATTGGGGTCCATGTGCTCCTATGCCTCAGCATTTCTGTATCCCTTGGGTAAATTCCTAGCAGTGCTATTGCTGGGTCATAGGGGAGTTCTATTGTTAATTTTTTGAGGAACCTCCACACTGTTTTTCAGAGGGGCTGCACCAGTTTACATTCCCACCAACAGTGTAGGAGGGTGCCTGTTTCTCCACATCCTCGCCAGCATCTAGAGTACTCTGATTTGCTCATTTTAGCCACTCTGAATGGCGTGAGGTGGTATCTCAGTGTGATTTTGATTTGTATTTCCCTGATGAGGAGGGACGCTGAGTGTTGTTTCATGTGTCTGTTGGCCATATGGATGGCCTTTTTGGAGAAGTGTCTGTTCATATCTTCGTTTATTTTGTTTTAATATATGTCTAAATCACCAGCATAACTGAATGACTGATAGCGTAGAACAGTGGTTAAAAGCTTAGATTTTGCAGATTAAGAGTTTAGACTCTACAGCTAGAATACCTGGGTTCAACCTCTCTATTTATTTTTACTAGCAATATACCATTAGGCAAGTTACTTAACAGTTCTGCCTCAGACTCTTCATCTATAAAATGGGGATAATAATAGCTGCTAATCTATAGATTATTATGAGGATAAATGTGATTATACATAGGAAGCACTTTGAACAGTGTCTGGCTCATAGCAAGCACTAATGATTTACACCATGTAATTGCCCACGGGTACAGTACAAAGTTAAAGAGACTGCACTTCAAGTAAAACAAACACAAACTTACTGGAAATCCAAGGTGTCTTATGTAAAAACTATCTAAAGATATACAAACAGATGTATACATGGAACAAACATTTAAGGATCCAATATGGGGCCCTCACCTCTGCCAGAAGATAAGCATCATATACAGAAAAAAGGACAATAGGCATCTTATTAAAATTTTAAAAATGCACAACTTTGTCGAGGAGAGCACAAATGCAGTTTTCTTTCTAGTTCAAAATATAAGGTAAAAGGAGGCACCACAGTAAATATTAAATGACTTAGAAACTTAGAAATTAAGAATAGACATTGAGGGGTGTGTGAGTAGCTCAGTAGGTTAAGCATCGAACTCTTGGTTTCCACTCAGTTCATCATCTCATGGTTCGTGAGTTCTAGCCTCACATTGGGCTCTGTGCTGACAGTGATAAGTCTGCTTGGGATTATTTCTCCTTCCCTCTCTTTCTCTCTCTCAAAATAAATAAATAAACTTTTTTAGGAAAAGAATAGATAATGATTACATTCTTAATTCAGAGTCTTACAGACAAAAAAAGTTATTTAAATATGTAAGTATTGCATAATCTATTTTCTAACAGAAATTTATGGTCATACAGAGAAAGATTTAAATCTAAGGACCCACATGGCCATTACAAGCCTTTAATTTTTAACTTAAAGCATATTGAGAAAATATGTCTTCTATTAATTTTTCAAGAATGTGTCTTATGGAAATACAGTGACAAATTTCATAAGAAGTATTTTTGCACAGCCAACTTGTGACAAGTGCTATTTATGAATAAATTCAAAGCTTCAAAATAACTGCTTACTGATAGAATTATTATCTTTGTCAGGTGACCCAATTTTCTTTTAAAAGACCCGGAACTGGTAGGAATCTGTATACACTGATGAACCCATAACAAGGCGCTTTGTGTTAAACATACATGGCCAAAGATAATAGAAAAGCAAGGGTAAATGAAGGTGTGTGATCTCAATATGAGACAGTAGAGGTGTATGGACAAACGAAAAAGAAGTCTTGGCTGTAGAAAACACCTCGGGTCCATGAGTTCAATGTACTGCAGTGGAAAGCCCCTTAAATCCCTTTGGATTCATAAACTTATCAGGGTAGAATTTCTTGAAAATTAGAAGTAATTCATAAGTACTGACAACTATTGGCAATGATTTCTTAAGCCTGCTTGCACAGAATATAGATTAATTTTCATTAAAAATGACTACTTCTCATTATTATCAAAACTGTTGGCAAACTTATGAAAAAACTGTCAGTATAATGTCTCTGCATAATTTAGAACTCTATTCAGCACTCACATGCAACTCAAACTGGCTTAAGAGAAACAAAACAAAACAAAATAGTTGTAGATAGGGGATATATTAGGTCATGTAAGTGGAAAGTCCAGGGATGTCTTGGATTCAGGCATAGCTCAAGCTCAAGCCAAATGATCAAATGATCTCACTAAGCTGTCGGTTCTCTCCATCTCTTAGCTCTTTCTTTGTGTTGGTTTAATCATCATTCAGTTCTCTCAGTGTGGAGCCAAAGGTGGCCAGCAGAAGCTCTAAGGTTATATTTTATCAGTTCAATAATTTATAGTTGAAAGAGCATGTCTTGCTTCCAATAGTTTGAGCAAAACACAGTTCCACTCATTAAATTTTGTCTGTAAGTCTAATGTAAAGAGTCAGGCCAGACCACGTAGGCAAAAGTGGTGGAGGGTTCCTTGACCAAAACAACTGTGGGCTATTGACAGACAAGGAAAAATAGTAGATTATCAGGAAAATCAGAAAATATCCACCAAACTGAACTTTTCTTTTGTTATTTCAATAATACCCATTATGCACCAAATCCTTTATTAATAGCTTCTATACTCTCAGAACTACCCACGGTGCTGATGATAGAAAGCTGAAGAAAACACGACCTCTGCACTCATGGAGGTTAAAATCTATCACACATTTTGAAAATTAAAGTACTTCATATGAGATAGGATTAAAATCTTGGTAGAATGAACACAATGAATATTTTAGACTTTTATTCACTTCCCTGTATCTCCTACAATTTTTATTTTCTTTGTTGGCCTTCAAACTTAAATGTTTGAAAAGTGTTCTGTGGGGTTTTTTTCTATAATACATGGACTCTTACGGTCAATTATTTTTCTTATATATTAAAAATAATGTTATTAAATATTGATTTTTATAGATAAGAATATATATATAATCACTATCTAAACTTTAAGATAGAAAATTAGGAAAGAGAACTTCACCCATTATCTAAACGTAATCTTCCATTGCATATCTTCCAATCTAGTTTCTGTGTATAGACTTTTAAACATTGTTATACTGTGCTTTAATTTAATTTTGTAGAATATTTTCCATTTAATAATTTTATAAAACAAACATTTGTCCCTTATTATGACAAGTCTTGCACAGATATGTCAATAACTGTATGAAATTCTTTCTAATAAACACATTACAACTGCTTTAACCACTTTCTAAGACTGAGAATTTAAGTTGCTCCAAATTTTTTTTCTTATTACAAAAACCATCCTGAAAGCTAAAGCTTTTTTGGACTTAGGATCGTTTCTTGAGATAGAGTCCTACATATAGATATTCTAAGTCAGAAGACACGAGATTTAATGACTCTTGGTATATATTTAGCCAACTTACATCCCCAAGGCAGAGCACTGATGAACATGCTCACTGACAAAACAAACAACAATAAATATCTTAGTCAGGATTGAATATTAACATTTCATTGAAAATCCTATTTTTATAAATAAGACACTGAATTATTTGTCTGATCATGATGTCGAGCCTTTTTCACAACTGCTAGAGAATTTTTTCATGCTATATATCCTTTTTTAATATATTAGCACATATTTGGAACTATAAGGAAGTTGGCACATTTGAAGTAAATCAAACAAGTTAATAATTGAAACTCTCGGGGCGCCTGGGTGGCTTAGTTGGTTAAGCGTCCGACTTTCGCTTGGGTCATGATCTCGCAGTTCGTGGGTTCGAGCCCCGCGTCGGGCTCTGTGCTGACTGCCAGCTCAGAGCCTGGAGCCTGTTTCAGAGTCTGTGTCTCCCTCTCTCTCTGACCCACCCTTGTTCACGCTGTCTATCTCTCTCTCTCCTAGAAATAAATAAAAAAATTAAAAAAAAAATATAATTGAAACTCTCTTCAGTGGAACTGCTTCTTTGAGATAAGAAGATTGTTGCATTTTTAGTTTCTACCCTATTTGTAACAGAATCTGATAACAGTACAAAAATCATTTTGCTTTGTTAATCCCTTGAAATACTAATATTTCCTAAGAAACTACTGGTATTTTCTGAAACAACAGCCACAAAAGTCACCTAGAGCTTTATAAATTGATTTATTGGCTAGATTGCAAAGTAAATGTTGTAATTTCTACAGAAAATGTGATACATACTCAAAGGAACCATTTCTTTTCTTTATTTTTATTTTTTAATGTTCATTTATTTTTTGGAAGGGCAGAGAGAGAGAGGGAGATATAGAATCCAAAGCAGGCTTCTGTCTCTGAGCTGTCAACACAGAGCCCAACACAGGGCTCAAACCCATGAACCTTGAGATCATGACCTGAGCCAAAATTGGACACTTAATGGTCTGAACCACCCAGGCGCCCCAAGGAACCATTTCTAATGTATGTGTTATTGAACTGAAAATAAAAGCCATTCACCGAGGTTCCTGCAGCTTGTTTTGGATATAACAAAAATAAATGTCTATTGATCAGATCCTGTATAGTATTTCACGAAACACCTCTAAGAACTTGTTCTTACCTAAGGTTAATTGACCAGACTGTCAAGTCGGTGGTCCTCTGTTGCTTCATGGGTCTAAGGTGAAGATGAGGAATTAGATTGCTGGTCTTTACAAGAGTGGCTATGAACTGCTGCTATTTCTTACAACTGGAAGATACTTAGAAAGATGGAAATGGGAAGCAGAAACTGCTCTGCATGATCAAACAAAACAATGTTCCCCTCTGTGGATAGAGAAACATTTTGTAAACCACACTGTCTTTTGGTAAAAGTTGTCCTATATGAATTGGAACCAAAATGTTTCTGAGAGTTTCTGCCCATACTTTAAAGATGTGCACGTGTGCCTCCTAAAACAGGTCAGAGGTCTTAGGTGCAGTGAAAAAGCTCAGAGTTACTTCAGCTTAGCTTAGACTCTTAGGCTGACTATTGCTATTCTACCACTATTCTGAAAGGAAAGCACAAGTATGCTATGTTTTGCTGAAGCCCTGGTACTATTTGTTATTTTACACCAAATAATTTGACTTCTAGAGAATGTGTTGCTATACCACTATGTCCTGTGGACTATCCTGGTCAAGGGAGGAGGATGGATATTGATCTTAATGGAGAGGAAGGTATATAGATTCACACCAAGAACAACTGAAGACACGTTATGCACCCAGCCAGGAAGTGGAATAAGTGAATAATTTCTGGGGACTTTCTATTTTCTTTTCTTGCCTGGGCTTGAGAAGAATATTTAGGCTTTGAGTTGTTTTAATTTTCTCTGATGTTGTAAAATGTTATATATTCTTATATATTTATAATTTAAATAACTAAATGTAAATTTATGTACATATTTAGTATATTATACATTATATATTATATATAGAGAGAACCTAAGTCTAGGAAGAGAATCATAGGGTGAACCAAGTCACAGAGGAGAAGCAGGCTGCAACTGACATTGACTCATGGAAAGTCTGGCAAAGGTCTTGTCTAGTTATCATACTGAAAACAGATACTAGAAAATGAATATAGCTTGTTGGAATAGTTGAGTTGTGCTACTTAAAAAATGGAATGTTGAACATCCCACAATTCTAGTCTTTTTTAAATGAAATAATTGCATGGGCGCCTGGGTAGCTCACTCAGTTAAGCATCTGACTTCAGATGGTCTCATGGTTCATGAGTTCGACCCCTGCATTGGGCTCTGTGCTGACAGCTCAGAGCCTGGAGCCCGCTTCAGATTCTGTGTGTGCGTCTCTCTCTCTAAAAAATAAACATTAATTTTTTTAAATTTAAAAAATAAAAATAAAAAGTAAATCAAGTAATTACATACATCTCAGTGTATCAAAACAATGAATCAGGGTGTTTAAATTCTGTGGCATAAAATTGAAGGTAGTAGTAATGGGTTAAAAAATTTATAGACAATACCCAAGTTTATAAGTTTTAAAATAATACCATGAATAAGAGGTGAAAAGACCAGGGGTAAGAAAAAGAGACAAGATATGAGAAAAGACAAAAAGAGGGTAGAATGATTGATGCAGCTCTCTGTATTCTGTGCCCATTATGTATCATGCACTAGATCGGGATTTGCCCAAAGAGAAGTGCAAAGTGACAGGGCTACAATAAGCTCACTGTCTGATGGGGCACAAAGGGGTCATAATTAACCAACTTAGAGCAGAAGGGGCAGGGAGATCTGTCCAGAAACATGACATTTGAAATGAGCCTTGAAAGAGGTGTAAGAATGTATCAGTAAAAAAGAAACAAGAAAAAGGTATTCCATGTCAATTCCAGGGCAATAAACAATGGCGCAAAAGGGAGATAACTCAAGATTTACAACATGATCAAAGCACTCTGTTTTGCTAAAACAAAAGGGAGCACAATAAAAACAGATGTTTATTTCAGAGCAGATTAAGAAAAACACTACAAATCAACCTGGGATAATTCCTTCAAGCTGCACACCTTATATGTGTCCAGACCTACCTGGGAAAGTTTGATTGAATGTAAAATTGCTTTTACCAAAAACAACAGGGAGCCTTGTTAAATTCATTTTCTGGGTCCTTGATACTAAAGACCATGAAAAAAGGAGCTCTTACGGTTATTAGTTATTTAGGTTTTACTTTTTTTTCCTTTAAATTTAACAATTTAGAGTATCTTCTTTAAGTATTAAAATATCATATTAGAGTTTATAGAACCCTTTCATATACATTATCTAGCCCAATTCTCCATTTCCAGATGAGAAAACTGAGAGAAAAAGGATGTGCCCAAGGTTACACCATTGACCTTGGATATAATCAAATCTAGATCTTTCACCCGCTAAGTCCATAGATCTGGTTTACTGATTTGAGTAGTAAATTAGTGAAAAATGGAAAAATCAAGGCTATAAGATAAAAGGATTTTTTTTCGCAATTAAAATTTTTAGAATTGGATGTTAGGTGTTCTATGATCTCAGCATACAATTCAGATTTCTAAATTCTGCAAACCTCTTAGTGAATTTCAGTTAAAAGAAGTGGCAAAATTGGGAAAATCTTTAATATTATTAGTTGTATCACAAAACAAACAGACAAAAGGTAGAACGGAAAGAAATTCTTTTTGAGACATCTATACTTCTATTTTCATTAATAAAATATATAAGAACTTTTAACTGTCAACTGTAGTGTAAGATGTATAAAATAGTTACAGATGGAGAAAGAGAACGTAGTATCCCATGAATATTTTTAGACTAACCCACATTAAAAATATACTTCTACACTTTACATTATGGTAATTGTGGTTTCCCCAGTGTAAATGGATTAAGAGCGTGCAACATTAAACAAAAGAAACTACACCCTTTTAAAGCACACTCCCTCTTAAGAATTAGCCTCAATTAGCCACCGGGCTCAAATTATTATTGCATTATAAGTGCTTCTGCAATCAGTTGGTAACAAACGATTCCCATGCCATGGGATAATTCAGGAAAAGTTAGCCTAGAAAATGCAGAGTTTAGGAACTCCCCTATTCCATTCACAGAGTTTGGATTCAGACTCAGTGTTTTACCAGGTCCTCAGATAGTATGAGTCTAGAAGAACTTCACTATCTATTAAGTAACTGTTATGAGGCAAATAGGGAAGAACAATTATGTTCTAAAAATGCTTACAATGTCAAGCAGACAAAAAATATGTATCAAAGCAAAAACAGAACAGCAACTATATAGTCACATGCTAAGTATGGGCACAACATTAAAGTGTTTCCAGTATTCAGAGGAAGGACATTCAGTAAAGAATAGGATAATCAGAAAACCAAACAATCAGCACATATTAGTTAGCCAAATTAGTTTGCCTAGTAAGGTAACCTGTGAAGAACACAAGCATATAAGACACAGGTCCTCAGCTCAGATAAACTAAAAGTACATTAAAACAAGGAGAGGTAAATTAATGGTGTCTTGCTAACTATAAATGAAACAGGCTCAGAGAGAGATGAGTATATCCTGTGAATGGAGGCATGAAAGATAGATAAGAATTAGATAAGTAGAAGGATGGGGAACACCAGACACAAGAGAGATGCAGGAGAACTGACCAAAATGGATTAGAAAGAAAAGCTAGCCCATGTAGGACCAACTTCATCAACTGGTATCCCCTTCTATGTGTCTGTGCTTTTCTAGGTTTTCAGCATACAGACATGGCCTCCACTCACAGCATAATAAGAGACAGAAATGAGAAAAATATTACAACAGAGACTGATGAAATAACAGCTATGAACAAATGCCATGAGTACAGAGAAGAAAGTCATTTGGCATGTCAGACAAGGAAGGCGAGGTTGTTAGATTTCATGTGCCACAAGGGAGGAGGTGCTATTTTCATGTCTCTTGAAAGAGAAAAGAGAACCAGAAAGGTTCTGCCCAGGAAGGGCAATCTCCAGACAACTGTATAATCAACCCCCCCCCCAAAAAAACCAAACAAACCATAAAGAGCAATGCTTATTCAGGAACTGATCAGAAACTCCTAGACAGAGATACATTTTCAAGTTGTATCAGGCAAAGAATGGTTAAAGAAAATCCTCATCCTATAGAAAATGACAGTGATGATAGCATAGAATATTTGTTTTCAACTATCATATAGGAGAAATTTTACACTTGGTTTTTCTGTTAGTCTTGTTTGTATGCTTTAGAATCAGATTCACAAAAATGGTACAAAGAGTTCCCATATACTTTGCACTCACTTTCCCATTTTTACTATTTTATTAATAATTATTAACATCATTAGTTATTAATGTCATTAGTATGGTACATTTGTTATTATTAATGAACCAGATTGATACATTATTATTAACTAAAGTCCATCCTTCATTCAGATTTCCTGTGCTTTTTCTGTTCCAGTATCCCATCAAGGATAACACATTATATCAGGTAATGATGTCTTCTTGGGTCCCTCTTGACTGTAACAGTCTCTCAGGCTGTCCTTGTTTTTGACAACCTTGACTGTTTTAAGGAGAACTGGTATTACATGTCTTATTTGGATTTGTCGGATGTTTTTCTCATGATTAGATTGGGGTAAAGTACCATTTTCATTACAATCTATATCGAGGGTATATATTATCAACAGGACTTACCTTATAATTAATTTGAAACATGCTAAGAAGTAGAAAACATTCAAAAGGAGGTAATTAAAACAGCAAGATTTAAATACATTCTTTCCAAAGACCCAGGTTCAGAGAGAATGAAGTTATTTGCCTGAGTCCATCTGGCCAATGAGAAGCCAGACTAAGACTCAGACCCAATTGTCCTGATTTTACATTACGTGTTTCTTCTTCTCCTTCATCAGATTGTAATGGTTATTAAACGAGCAAGTGTCAGTAAAGTTCCTGCCTGGGGTGTGCTATAAAGCTGCGTGTCCTGCTTCTCTACAGCCAATTGTGCATTATCTCTTCTAAAATCGGCACTCAGAGACATCGAGTTGGTAGCTGGAGATCAGCTATGGTGGCAGTATTTACACCATGGCAATCATCACATGTTCTAAATCAGAGGGGCATTCTTTTTAATTGTTTTGCAGAGAGTTCATTGTTAAGCAGCCAACAAGGAAAGCACTGATTGTCTATTCTGTAATGGTTTTTGTTTTTAGACTTGGGCAATCTTATTCTATTTCCAGTAGTAAATTAAGAAAAAAAAAACGGACAAGGAAATAATATCAACACATTTCATTTTCTCACAGAGGAATTATAACAAAATAAAAATGTCAAGCCTGCATAAAAAATCTCACTGCAGAGGGTTTGAAGAGCTAAGTGAAAAATATCCATAGGTAAAAAGGGAAGAATATAGTGAAGATGGAAAAGAACGAAAACCTTATTTGTTATTGCCTCAAAATGTATCATTTTGATATTATTGTTGATGCTGCTGCTGCTTTATTTATTTGTGTTTGTTTTGTTTGTTTGCTAAATATGGGAATCCTACTGGGTCTAGAGCAACAACATGATATTTACTAAACACTAGCTGCAAAGTGGTCCTTCTAAGTGAAGTATGGATTTCTAGAACCCCATGCTGATTTGAGAAGTACAAGTGTACATAGCAGATACTATAAATTAAAATTTATAGTATGCTGTATATAATATTTAATGCTGTATATAATATGTAATGCTATATATAATATTGAAACTATGACAATATAGGAGTTCTTTCACCCCTACCCCACCCACTTGGACTTGGTAGTTGCAATATGAAACCAGGCTGAAAGACAATTCTCTGACAAAAGGCCAGTTTTGCAGAAAGTCTCATTGGGCAGAGCCACTTGGGAAAGCTGGTCAGCACAATGGAACTCCCTTCCCACCAGCAGTTAGTGGTATTATCTTTAAAATGAGGATGAGCTTGGGGGGGGGGGGGTGATGGGCATGGAGGAGGGCACTTGTGGGGATGAGCACTGGGTGTTATATGGAAACCAACTTGACAATAAACTATTTGTAAAAAAATAAATAAAAGTAAAAAATAAAATGAGGATGAACTGAAGGTGTTCTAGTGGGGAAGATTCAAAAATTGAAGGAAAATGTGCTTGATTATATGCATTCTAGACCCAGTGCTGTCAGACTCTAAGAATGTCAGTTAAGGATCTCCAATTTGTTTGGATAGAACATGATGATTCAGAACTGGTAAGGAAAGAAGGATCTGATTGTAGAGAAAGAAATGCTCCCCAAAGAAAAAATATTCCTTAAAAAAAGTGTTTTGGTGTTTAGAGTGATTATATATACACAAATATTTTACCCCTATTTAGTTTGTTGTTTTTATGTCGTGTGCATATGTGAATGTGTATAAAGTAAATATTGCAAATTGGTTTTTGAGTGCTCTGCAAGGGATCGACAGATAGCTAAACTAAATATATGTACACAAACACATACACACACAGAAAAAAGTAGAAAAATTTAAAAGGAATTTTTTTCCAGTGAGAGGCTGCAGTAAGATGAGTTTGAGAAAATTCTGTCATAAAGCAAAAACCAGACCAGTCTAGCATGTTCTGTATTTTTATTGGATGCCTCCAGTATTTCTCAAACTTGGCTAGTTATCAGAAACACTTCGGATGCTTATTAAACCGCAGGTTCCTGTGGTCCACTTGGGCTTATGGAATCAGATTCTTGAGGGAGGGGCCTAGGAATTTTTAACAAGTGCCCCAGGTGATTTGGTCGAGTAGCCAGGATGAGAAACACTGGGTAGATCAGGGATTTTCAACTTTGGCTACACACTTCAATCAGTGTAGAGTTAAAAAAACAAAATAGTGATGTCTGGGCACCACCTCAGACCAAGTAAATCAGAATCTCTGGGATTGGAGCTCAGGCACATTCATGAAAACAAAACCAACCACACAAACAAAAGCAACAAACCAGTGATTTTAATGTAATTTAAGAGTGAGAATCACTGGCCTTACCTCAATAGTAAGCTGACATAAATTTTCAGTTCCCTTGCTGGATCATATGTGGTAGGTATATGTTCAGTTTTGTAAGAAACTGCCAATCCGTCTTCAACATCGCTGTACTGTTTTGCATTACTGCAAGTAATGGATGAGAGTTCCTATTGCTCCATATTCTCACCAGCATTTGGTGATGTCAGCGTTCTGGATTTTGGTCATTCTAATGGGTGTGTAATGCTATCTCATCATTATTTTAGTTAGCATCCCTCTGATGATATATGATGGGGAGCATATTTTCATATGCTTATTTGCCATCTGTGGTCTTCTTTGGTAAGGTCTCCTAAGTTCTTTGGCTCATTTTTAGTTGCCTTCTTTGTTTTCTTACTGATGAATTTTAAGAGTTCTTTGCATATTTTGGATACCAGTCCTTTGTCAGGTATATCTTTTGCAAATTTTCTTTCCTGAGGGTATAATGTTTGTTTGTGTGTATGCATGTGTGTGTGTGAGTGTGTGTGTGTGTGTGTGTGCGTGCTTGTGAAACACTGCCAAGTTATAGGGGAAGATATGCATTTCTGCATATTTATTTCATTTAATAGGCTATTGTAGGTAATTCCAAGTTTATGTTTGTATTAGTTTGCTATGGTTACCATAACAAAATAACACAAAGTGGGTGACTTAAGCAACAGATATTATCTCAGAGTTCAGAAAATGTCAGCAGAGTTGTTTCCTTCTGAGTGAAGGATTTGTTCCATTTCTTTCTCCTTGACTTGTAGATTGCTGTCTTTTCCTTACATTTCCTTACATATGTCTTTACATTGTCTTTCCTCCACATGCACATCTGTGTCCAAATTTTGCCTTTTATAAATACCCATTATATTGGACTAGTGCTCACTCTAATGACCTCTGTGTAACTAATAACATCTGTTTCCAAATAAGTTCATATTCTGAATACTGGGGATGAGAACTTTAACATACAAATTTTGGAGACACACAATGCCACCCATAACAATTTTGAAGTCATTTATTCAACTTTTTAAATCCAATAGGGGAAAAAACAGTTATGCTCCATGTATTTTCACTCATTGTTAGTTAAACGTAACTCCTTTTTGTGTCCAGGTATCTGCTTAGACATCACTTTGTAGGCAAACCTTTTCTGGTTCTGCTACCCCCACCCACCCTGGTTTTAGGTACTCTTCTGATATGAAGCCTCTTCATTCGTAAGTCACCTCCAGTGGACTTGTAAGGTTTCCTTCCTGGATGAGAAATTCTTTAGGTTCAGGGACTGTATATTCCCAGCACTTGGAATTATGCCTCCCATACAGAGGAAAGCAAATAAGTATTTATTGAATGAAAAATAACAAGATTAAGTATTGAGAAATTACTTTGTCTACACAAGATCACACACTTCAGTAGTCATTCTTGTCTTGAGTTGGCCGCTTCCTGTCCCTGTCTGGAGTGCCTTCCCACGACCTAGCATGTGGTGCCTCATTCTCCTCTACCATGAATCAGCTTACATTATCTTCTCAGAGAGTTTCTCCTGGTTACCCAATTTAAAGTATCCTGGACCCCATTTTTTTCTCAGATAACCTCTTCTTTGTTTCCTTCTTAGCAATTATTACAATCCCTGTATTTTATTAATTTTTTTTTCTTGTCTCTTTGCCTATTTTCCCCATTAGAATGTGCCCTCCCTTACAACAGGGCTTTATCAATCTTGTTCATCATTGTATCCCCAGAATCCAGCACAATGCCTGCCCAGCACACAGATTTTGTACCTTCTGCTGCTGTTGTAGTTTCACTGGGAAAAAAATATAATGAATACATTATCTTTTCCTTTTAGGAAGAATTAACAGAGTTTTGTATTCTGAGTTTAGAACTCCTTTCCAAAAATTGTTGCAGAGGTTTTTTTGTTTTATTTTGTTTTCCAAGCAGAAAAAAGAGAGGATAAAGATAAAGAGAAGAAAGAAGAAGTAGAGAAAGAGGAAACATTGCCAGGCTCCTGGAATAATGTTCCCACTTACCTAATGGGTCAAACAGACCTAAGTCTAAATGCTGGTTCTGTCTCTTACATTTACATACTTTGAGTAAGTTAAAAACAGTAGCAACAACAACAAACAACTTCTCTGCAAATCAGTTACTTAATCTGTGACATTTCATATTTAACTCAATTAAATAAGAAAATGTTTTTTTTCAGAGTAAGTACATCTTTTGCAAGCTTGAAAATATTTGAAATTGAATTTCCATTGATTTCACACAAGGTAGATAAACTATTTGTTAGGGTGTAATAATCTTGGGTCATAGCTTTTATTTATTTATTTTTTAACTTTTTTTTATTTATTTCTGAGAGAGAGAGAGACAGTGTGAGCAGGGGAGGGTCAGAGAGAGAGGAGGTACAGAATCTGAAACAGGCTCCAGGATCTGAGCTAGCTGTCAGCACAGAGCCCGACGTGGGGCTCGAACCCATGAACTGTGAGATCATGACCTGAGCCAAAGTCGGACGCTTAACCGACTGAGCTACCCAGGTGCCCTGGCTTTTATTTTTTTTTAAGTTATTTTATTTTCTGTTAATATTTATATTATTGCACATTCTTTCAGGATTTTTTTTCTGGTTCTGGAATGGAAAGATTTTGCAAATATATCTCTAGATGTGGGTTTCTGAATTATTTTACCTGGAACAGATACAGCTCCATCTATCTTTATCCACTGTAATTTTTGTAGCTGTGCTCCTTTTTCCTTTTTAAATTTAATGTTTTATTTATAACAATGAACTGTGTAAATTAAAAATACATTGGTCAAAAAATATAGCACTTTGTTGCCTTTTTCCTCCCAAATCCCAATTCTTACTCTTACTCTTAAAACTACATTCACTGTTTTAAGCTATTTGTTCCATTATATGCCATCACTTTGCTAAATGCCATGTTTTCACAGATAATGTTATTTTCCAAATTTAGATTATTGGCTTTCTACAATAGAAAATATAACTGTCTATTTCTTACATCCTCCCCATTCCTAATACTCTAACTCTGACCCAACTTCCTTCATAAATTTAGTTTAAGTCAATGTCAGTTTCTGCATTATTATGACTACCGATCAGATTAGACATATATAGCATTCACTCAGTTCCATTTATATGTTGCAACAATTCTTCCTGCAAATTTCCATCCTCCCACTCCACACAGGCCTTGTGGAGCCCTGGGCATCCAGTACAGCTAATTTTCTGAGACCACTCATCAATATATCATCACGGAAATTTCCTTCGTCATTTTTGTCTCTTTCGTATTTTTTTTTTCCAGTAACTTTTGATGCCCCAGTAGGAATGAGCACACCCAGGACTCAGATCGTGGTTCTAAATCTCCAACTAAAAAAAATGAGAAATCCTTGAAAATAGATTGATTGAAGGTTTGAGACAGACAAAATACAAGATGAGTCTAGCAGATCTCATGATGTCAGAAAGTAAGGAAATGCTCAAAAAAAGAAAGGGATGGTGGCATGCCTAAAGGGCACAAGAACCAGCCTAAAAGAGCCCCCACTGACCAAAGTTAGAACGACATGAGCAACAAAATAATTACATATTATTGAACTATAACCCAAAGAATGAAATAAATATTACAAGTCCATACTGATGTAAATAACTAGGCAAATAAATACATGGGGTAAATAAACTATTCTTCTTCATACATAAACTCTAATTAATAGATGTAGAGGGAAAGAAGGATATAGAAAATTACTTCTAGAATACCGCAACAGAAAATGCCATTATATAGCCTGCAAAACTGACTATATCATCTTCCACATCTAAATCATCTCATATCCCCGTGCTGTCTTGGTAAGTAATGCATACGCCAAAATTATCCTTGACTTTTCTCTTTCTCCTGTTCTCTTCTCTCATTGCTACTGCTTTATTTATGACCTCCCTTCTTTAGGTGGAACAACTGCAAGATATTCCAATAGTTCAACTGAGGTGAAGAGATTATAAATCAAGTTTGAAGCTTATTGGTCAGGGTCAGCAGAAACCCAAGGGTCAAAAGTTAAGAGAGCAGATAAAGTGATGACCTGTAGTATCTGAGCTGGACAAATATCATCATTATTATAATCACCATTAGTCATAACAGTTACCATTTATTGACTGGCTTCTACATATCAGACACTGCTAAATGTTTTACGTGCATCATCTCAAATCACGCTCATAGCAATTCCACAAAGGTAGTACTTTTATTATGCCATTTGATAGACAAAAAACTGAAGCCTAGAGAGTTTAAGTAACTTCCCCAAGTTCAGGGAACTAGCAAATGATGGAGACAGAATTTGAACCTACTTGAAACCAGCAGGGCACTGTGAATAGGACAAAATGTAAAAATCAAAGATTAAGAGTTGGAAAGCACAGAAGATAAAACTGAGAAAGTGAAAGGATTGAATTATAAGAGATTGGTTATGATCAGAGAATAGAATGTTTAACTCTTTTACCCCTCAAGTGACAAATTTCAAGGTTCATTATGGAAGTAATGAATCCATATGGTGCTCATGTATAAATAATATAGAACACAATCTTGAACAATGGAAGCTGATGGATAAATAACTCTTCCTTTTATCCTCTGGCCAGAAAGTTCTGGGAGACATGTCATAAGGGTCCCTGTGCATCAGTCACCTGCGCTGGTGACAGACCCAGTAATGTACCTGTGTATTGGCTTTTCCTTCTCCCATGTTTCATTCTCCTGCCCTCCACTCCTTGACATTGCTTCCTAAATAAACAACCTGCACTGAAGGCTCTAATTTGGTCTGGAAGAGTGGCCCTTGAAGTAGCTCTTAAAGACAAACCCTCAGGATGAATCCTCCTTGCTGGAAGTGAGCAGCCTCTTTCAAGATATACCCCCTCTCTCTTTTCATTGCTTTCAAGACTATAATCAAGTTTAGATCTTTTGTTAGCCAGAGTTCTCCAGAAAATCCAATTGTGTGTGTGTGTGTGTGTGTGTGTGTGTGTGTGTGTGTGTGAGAAGAGAGAGCAAGACAGATTTATTTTAAGGAACTGGCTCATGCAATTCTGGGAGTGGGGGTATGTGTGTCAAGTTTGAAATCCATACAACAGACTAGCAGTCTGGAAACTAAGGTAAGAATTTGAATCCAAACTCCACTGATCAGTAGTCAGGAAACTTACACGGGGTCCTTAGGTTGCAGTCTTGAGGAGAATTCTACATCAGGAAAACTCTGTCTTTGCTCTTAAGGCCTTCAACTGATTGGATGAGGTCCACCCATATTATGGAGAGCTCTCTGTTTTACTTAAAGTCTACTGACTCATCACATCTTTAAAAAAATGCCTTCATTAGCAACATCTAGACTGATGTCAGCAACAATTAGCACCATAGCCTAGCCAAGTTGTCACATAAGATTAAGCATCACAGATCTCAACATGGTCTTTATGTCTTGTAGACATAAAATCTCTGCTCTGGAGAAAAATAGCTTATACACCAAAGGAATTGAAAGTGCTGGTCCATATGGACTGGCATGAACTATTAGATCACACATGGAAGTTAGTGTTGGACTACAGAAGGTGGAACATAAAACTGGATAAGAGAGAATTTTTTGATATGAGAGTATTCTTCTATGACTAAGGATGTAATGTCCAGCAAGTACTCTTAGAGCTGATCTTAATATGCTGCTGAGGATGTTCCTTGAAATTTGGACATGGAAATGGCCTAGAGTAAATGAAGTGGAGATGTTGAATGTTGGGAGCCACAAGATTTGCAAAGTGGGAATATTTTAATGAGTTTATTATGTGAGATAGTAGAACCCATCACCTGATTGTGTTTCTTGAGAAGGCCTAGGGGGTACTACTTAAACTAAGGAAAGAGCAGTATACTCATTTTTTCATGTTGTGTGAAGGAAGAAGTGGCCTGAATTACAGTGATTAAAAACTCATGGGCAGTGATGAATGGCCAGGCTGATTGATGAAAGTCCTCAAAGAAATAAGAATAAACGGTCAGGAAAATTTGGGACGAAGGGTAGTGGGGATGGTGATAATACTGGTAGAAATAAACAGTGATACTTACTTAGATCCATCAGCTAATATTAGTTCCCATAGCAGTCTATTTGTAATAAATGCCCAGTCTTCTAGCTTTCTTCCCTCTTTCCTTATTAGCTATAAGATTTTTCCATCTGGGAGTCAGTGATGTTTATTCAAATTTGGAGAGTTGAAAAGAACATACATTTCTGTGGGGTTGTGTTGGGTTCAGCATGGAGTTTTCTGATCTAACAAATACCCCTTGGATCCTCTGTGGCCTCTGCTACAGAATGTAGTATTTCCCAAACACAAAAGTCTATAAATACTTGCACAGATAGTTGGTGTCTTTAAAATATTTGATACTCACAAGCTATGACTCTTAATTTATTATCTTTTGTTTATCAGTAACTTTGCAATTTTCTTCATATATGTTATGATCATATCGTATTCAGGTAATTTCTCACTATATTATGTGATATTATTTAATATGATATGATATTGCTGTAGCTGCTAATAAGATTTTTTCTTTTCTTTTGTTTTCAAATATGTTTAAATTCTAGTTACATTTTTTTCTTTTTCCAAAAATCTACTGCATATGTTTACTTGGGCTGTGTTCTGAGTAAGGGTCCCTAGGGAAGGGTGAAAACAAGATGAAATCTGGTCATAGCCCATTCATAATCAACTGTGCGTCCTGGCTTGAAGCCGTGTCTGGCAGAAGAGAGAACCTTTTTTTTTCTATTTCGTAGAAAGTTTTCTCCTAGACTCCATGTCGTGTGTGTGTGTATGTGTGTGGGGGGGGTGGGGGGTGAGAAAGAGAGAGAGAGAGAGAGAAAGAGATTTTGTTTTGTTTTTTGTAAATTTTTTAAAATACTTATTTTAGAGAGAGACAGAGTGTGAGTGGGGGAGGACAGAGACAGGGAGACACAGAATCTGAAGCAGGCTCTAGGCTCTGAGCCATGAGAACAGAGCCCGATGTGGGGCTTGAACTCATGAACCCTGAGATCATGACCTGAGCCAAAGTTGAACCGACTGACCCACCCAGGCACCCCGAGAAGGTTTTAATCTGGTCATCTCTTATATTTTAAAATATGTTCATTTTTACACATTTCTTTGCCTTTTAATTCAATAAACAATATTTTAAATTATTCTTTTCCACTAACCCCTAGCATACTTGCTCTAAACAAGGGTCCACTGGGCTAGAAATACTAGTTGGTGCTGCTTGGTTTCTAGGTAGGCATCAGTCAAGGCCTTGTGTATGCCAACCATACCTTAAGGGTTGAATTCAAAACCTTATAAAGAAGGTAAAAGAATTTATGAGAATGACTAACTAAATGTATATTCTGTAATCAGAACAGTAGTCAGCTTACCATATATATTTCTGTATAATAAATTATAAGGATGTGTTTCACAAACATTCCTGGGAAGCCCCAGCGAACAACCCTCTATTAGTTGTTTACTAATTTCAAGCCCAGTAATGTATAGATTAAAATGTTATGTGCAAACAACAGCAATTTTTCTATACTCTTTTCTAATCCTTTCCAATTCTCTAACTCTTCCTATTTTATCATACTTGTTAGCATGATGCTAAGTAATAGCAAATAAAAAACATGTTTCTTTCATTCTTGAATTAATTGGAAGAGCCATGTTTCACCTTCAGGTATTTTCTACTCTATGTCCACATGCTTTAAACGGAGCTGGCCTACAAACACATCATGCCACGGGGAACAGCAAGAGAGTGTGAGCGACCGCTCTGTCTCTGTTGCTTTAGCTGTTGACTCTCATTCCCAACTCTCAGCGCCCAGCCGAGGCCCTTCTGTCTACACCTATTATTTAGGTGTCCACTCTCAGGTCATCCAATTTGAACTTTTGACTTTTGTTGCTCTCAGGCAGGATCCAGCTATCATCCTTTCAGCTCTGAAGTCATCAGAGGCATTACGGTGTGGTGGTTGAGTGCTCTGCTCTGCTGTAGATCTGGCGGCATTTTTCACATCTTGACTCTGCCGGTGGCTAGCTGTGTGATCTTGGATACGTGAATTACCCTGTTGTTGCTTCGGTTTTCTTGTCTGCATAAAAGGCACAGTAGTCCCTGCCTGATGAGGAGGTTCTTGTGAGGCTTCAAGGATAATATGGGTAGAGTGCACAATTAGTGCATGGCAGGTAGTATATGCTCCATATATAAAAATATTTACTAAATTGGAAAGGAAGAAAGTGGCCCTGCCCTCTCCTGAGTTAGGACAACCCTGAAACCACTTTTCTATATCCCTGTATGTTTTGCACTAGCCTGTCATTCTCTTTCCTGTGGTCACCACATGGGCTTTCCTGATACTCCTCCTCTGTGTTTGAATGTCCAACTAGCCAGATCTTCTTTTATTATCCCAGCCTTTAATGACCAGAACACAACCCTATGGAAATGCATAAACATAACAGGCTTCGCTGGAGGTTTATAGAGATGAGTGAGTAGGTGGTAGAAACTAGGAAGCAAAAACAACGAAACAAAACAAAACCTTATAATATTAGAAACACCTCCTCTTAAAATCCCGCTGTAATCTACCCAACCACATGACGGGAATTTCTTAGCAACCTCTGTAACTCAGGCTCTGGCTCATGTTACAGCATTTGAATTCCCTCTCTTCTCTCATTCTTTCCTCTCCTATCCTCTGCTCTGCTTTCTCCTTTCTTCTCTAGATTCATCTTTATTTCTAATGTTGCATGATTTATGCATTTCTTTGTTTCCTTAACTCCTTCCAGTCTTTGCTTCAAGTCCTCAGATTTTATCACTAACTGTGATAAAACAATGACATATCTCTCTTCAAGCAAAGTTCTGGTGCTAGGTGCTAAGATGACCTCATTACAACTGTCAAACATCTGTAGGGACCCTGATCAGGCAATGAGACAGGTCGGAGCTTGTTGGTTCAGCTGGGAGAGTTTTGTTAATGTTAAGACAATGTGCTTCTCTTCCTAGATTAAAGAAAATAATAATGACAGTAATATTATTAGGAATAGTTGCAACTGTCAAATGGCTTTTTGAGTGTCTTGTAAGATAATTCTTCATTACTGATGCACACATTGATAGAAGAGATTTGACATCATTCACAAAAATCCCATTTATTATTTTCATAGTGCTCTTCTGCTTTCTTTACATGGGTTACTTTGCCTATTTATGTATTTATTTATGTTTATATGAGAAGCCAATGGTTCCTGATGGCTAGTGAAAAGAGTATTCTTGTTTCCTTTAAACCCAAGACTCAAAACCTTATTCAAGTTTTACAATATTTATATAGTTTTAACATTTTCCTCATGCTGTTTTAAGTGTTTTATATTAGTTTATTTACTCCTAACAATAATCCTACCACATAGATGCTACTGTTATCCCCCTTTTAAGGATAGCACACCCAAGACATTAAGTGACAGTCTAAAAACACACAGTTAGAACATAACAGAGATGAAATTTGAATCCTGGTAGCCTGGCTTTAACCTCTACACTAAATTTCTTCTCCAACAAATAGAGGAGCAGTTGATGAAAAACAAATTTCAAAAGTATACCATTACAGTGAAAACATCCATTTTTAAAGGGACTCACTGTGAGCTCATCTCAGTTATCATCAGATTCAGAGTAATAGAGTCTGGTCTGAAGGGTGTACAGAGTGGAGAGTGGATTTGGGGGAGGAATTGATAAGGACTAAGGCAAAATGGCAGGAAATACAATTTTATAATTTTGTTTCCATCCATGCCATGCTACCTCCATGGACCAGGCTATAGGAGACATTCTATAGCTACCTTTACCACACCCATTATAAATTTCCCACCGTTGTTCTAGTCACCGATAATCTGGATAAGTGTTCTCAGAGTGGCGTCTGGATTACAAGCATTGGGAAACAGACACTCAAGTGCTTAGCAAACCTGAAATTCCTGATCTCATTCCAGACTAGAGGCACCTGACCTGGGATGGGGGAGAGGGAAGATCAAGGAAAATGCATGTTTAACAAGAACGCAGGTAGTACTTGTGCACACTGGAGTTTGCAAACTGCTGCTTTACAGTTCTTCGGCACGTGCATTCTTGGTTTTGGCCTTAGTACAGAAATAACTGCGAAGCAATTCTCTTTACCTGGATTCTACAGTCCTGAGGACCAGACACCAACATAAATAATGAGCCTGTTTACCGTGGAGCTCAGTTTTCCCTTTGATGTGGCAAACAGATTGCAAAATGCAAAAAAACCTCTTGTCTGTGAAAGAGGGCCAAGGTTACACTTCAAAAAGATTAGTATGACTAACCTATCACTAATAAATCTATAGGCAGACTTTACAAAATTTTAAAAAATCCATTAGTCTACTCTTAACAATAGCTTCTGCTTGTATTTCTAGGTGCTCTGAAGTATCTCAGTTCATTTATTTGAGAAATGTTTGTGTAAGCAGCTCACAGTACATCCTTGCCATCAAACATTTTGTTTCTGAAGTAGACTTTGTGGTTTAAAATATACTTCCAAATGCCAAGCTCTACAAAATGTTGATACACATAAATATCTGTTGCTAAGTTAATATAATTCCACCACTTACAGGAACTACCAGGACACTGCAGATCATGCAAAATATATTTGAGCCAAAAAACTGATATCCTAAATCTGTAAATTGATGAGAATTAAGAAAAAGAGATAAACTGAGTAGTCAAATAATTTCTCCACACTGAATTTTATATTTTTAAATTGCATGACAAGGTATTTACTAGAATATAGTCAATTTCAATGGCTTTGTTCTTCAGTTTAACATAAAGTGGCAATTAGCACTCCTTTTAAGATGTGCAAGTTTTAAGATAGTACAGTAAAACTGGACAGGATTCTATTAATTTGGCTTCATCCAGTCTTGAATCATTTTGGATAATGCTGACAAATTTAGTTTCTTCTGTTTGGTAGTTGGCTCTTCCAAGGCATATAATTGAACAAGTTCCTACCTGTAGTGCTTATCCCAACTCAAAATATGATTCAGTCCATCTGTGCATGTAGAACAAGTTTAAGTTTCTTGTTAAGTAATGATCACACAGAGCATTTCTCACTATGTAATGACTATACATTTGATGTTTCAGTATAATGGAAATCATTAAAAGATGGTACCAAATGGATGCCTAAAGTTCATCTCTTCATATGTTCATGTTGACAGAGTATCACTTACAACCCCAAGGACACAATCCCACAGACTGTTTATTATAATGTCTTATATTATCAAATCATCTTTTATCAGAGATCTCAAAGGGATTCTACAACACTAATTTCACCTTTTCCTGTGATATGTAGGGATAGCAATTCCACAGTACTGAGCAAAGAGTTGAAGAACAGCTCCAACTTGTTCAACCCTTGAGAAACTGAGCAGATGGGAGGCCACAAGTGAGCCCATTTCTTATCAGTAGCAGGCACAATGCCATGTAAGAGAGTGCTCAGACTCAACTTTTGTTCTGAGAGAGTTGGAGAAGTACTCTTTTGTTTGGAATTTTGACAGGAACTCAAGTGAATTTAGCTGAAAATATAACCCTTATAAAAGTGAGAGAAATTTTTGAGTGGATGTTAATATAAACAGATACTTTCTCATACAGGGCATACAGACAACAGTCAAAAGATGCAATTACTATTATCAAGTCCCTGAGCTGAGCTCAAGTTCTCCTGGCCAAGACCTCCTGGTAGCTTAGGAGCAACCAACCTTAAGTTACAGTGATCAAAGGTCAAGGTTTGCCCAGACAACCCCAATTTATACTTTTGGTTGATTCTTGTCAATCTCAAAAGTATTCTAGATTGACTGAGAATATATACAATCACCAAGATCACTTTAGATGCATTGTTTTATACTTAAAGGCGTCTCTTGAAATAAAGAAATAGAAAGCCACAGTGTGTAAAGAGAGAATGCTCATCTTTGCTAGATCCCCCTAACCTTCATTCCTCATAAGTCATTTGGAAAATTATACCCACTGCACAGTGTTGTTCTGAGGACTAAGTGTGGTAATAAAATGAAGCACCCCACAACCTTGAAGGGCCTAGAACAGGGTAAATTCTCAAGAAGTTCAATTCTCAGTCCATTCATTTCCTATTTTCCTTTATGACACCAAAAGAGAAGTCTAAGGTGGATTCCATTGCATAAAGAAATGTGGGAAAGTTAGAGCATCTTCTTCACCTTAGTGAGTCCTTAAGCGAAGGTGATTCCAGAAGCCTCAAGGTCCTTAACACTCCTTTTTTGTGGAATGTAAGATGAGAAGACAGAAGCTCAGTTCCTCCTGACACAGAGTCAGATTATATGACCAGCCAGGGGATGGTAGGGACCCAGCTACCACATAGGGCCAAAACTTTGAGTTCAGATTAAACTCAAGTAAACATAAGAAAGAAACTTCCAATTAAACAAAGATTGGATGAGTATTCCCCACAAGATACAGAATTTTTTGCCACTAAGGAAGACAAATATGAGTGGGTTAATCATTTGATTGGGATATTATGTAGGAGGTTTCCACCTCAGAGGGGGTTAGCTCAGTACCAGAAGTGTCTTCTCCCTTGTTTCTGTTTATACATGTCACTCATATTAGTAGTGTACAGTTCCTATATTTCCCAAGGAATATGTAATTTAAACCTTGTTGTTTTCTGTTATTGTTAAGTATATTAAGTCAAAGGGACCATGACCTCCACTCATTTTGACTTTCCCACAGTTCCAATCTCAAATGCTGAGCACTAAACAAGTCAACAAGGACTAGTCAACTAGTACTTACCAACTCGAAATGCAGACACATTTCCACAGAGATTTCCCCATACTTGCCGTAAATACAGATTGACGCTTCAGTCAGCATCACCTGTGGCTGTACAACATATTTTTCATGTCTTCATGGGAGGCAAGAAACATGGCATTCATCCAGCTCTAGAAATGCACTGGCCTTTTGATTATGACTCAAACGTTTGACTATAGAGACTGAAACTACAAAAACTGTGTCAACAGGCTAATGATGAATAAAAACAAAATACACTTAAACATTATGGTAAATATTATAAGTGAAACCTGATCAACGAATAAAAAATACAAATATGTTAAAAATAATTATAAGTGTTCTTCAGAACATAAGATATCTTGAGATAGTTTGACGTTTGAAAATGTTTGCTAAGTGAAATTAGTCAGAGAAAGACAAATATCATATGACTTCGCTCATATGAGGACTTTAAGATACAAAGCAGATGAACATAAGGGAAAGGAAGCAAAAATAATATAAAAACAGGGAGGGGGACAAAACATAAGAGGCTCTTAAATATGGAGAACAAAGAGAGGGTTGCTGGAGGGGTCGTGGGAGGGGAGGGGATGGACTAAATGTGTAAGGGGCATTAAGGAATCTACTCCTGAAATCATTGTTGCACTATATGCTAACTAACTTGGATGTAAATTAAAAAATAAAATAAAATAAGAAAGTTAGAAAATGTTTAATATGTTAGGTCAAATATAAACCACAACTAAGATTATAGATAAAATGAGATGAAAGTGACAGATTCTGGTAAAAACGTTGATCATTTCAAATCACCTAGGTTTCATTAAAATAATATAATTAACCAATAGATAAAATCTCCTTAAAGTGGAGAAAAACATCTACTAAACTGTCAGAACTTATCAATGTGTGAACAATAAATTTAGCTTATTTGGGAAGCTTTTTCCAAAATCACTGGTATTTTTAACTTAAAATACATTATTAAATTCAGTCTATAGGAAATGGAGCTGTATAAATATTTATGTTTATGCAAAACAATAAATCTAAACTGTATTTAATAATAACTATTGAAATCTAAGTAATATCTATTGTCCCTCTCTTGATTTAATCCTACATTTTCTCAGAAGCCATTGTTGTTTTAGTTTTCTATTTTCCAGAAACTAGCCAGCAATGAAAGTTTATATGACAATAGCCAGCAATAAAGTCTCTGCCATCCCCTCTGCAGCAAGCGGACCAAACGAGAAACTCAAATACCATCTACTTTCTCTAAATGGTATATGAAATCTAAGAACATCTTGAATTTTTATTGAAATATAACTCTAGGATGCAAGTTCTAACAATCCAATTCAAACTGGGTTTCAAGGACAAAAAGAAAAGCTTATTGATTCACAAAAATCAGGCTGGGAGGAGAGGTAGGAGGCTCATAGATTCTAAGACAGGGACTCCAGCACTGTCAGGACTCTCTCTATCTTGCCCTATGTTTCGTCCCTCCATTCTCCTTCTCTCTTTTCTATAGGAGATTGTCTCGTGCCTTCACTAGCAGAAATGACAGGATTTTTTCCCCTTCTAACTGTCCCTTGAATTGATCCCAGAAGACCTTGTTCAGTAATTCTTGAGTCATGTGCCCAGCTATGTGGACACACGTGTGTTCAAGGGATATTATGACTGAGATTTCCCTCTGAAAATACGAGCACAAAAAGAAAGGGAGATCGGTTCCCAGAGGAACGAAGTGCTGTTCCCAGGAGAACAGAAGAGTGCTAAGGACTGAATGCTATAGTTTTCCTCCATAACTAATAACTCCCCTAATGGGAGCCAAGGTGTCTGGCTCTGGCCCTGTTTGGAATATCAAAATAGGACACCATCAGAAATATCTTTCTTGATCCTTTAATATATAACTTGTTGAAGTGATGAGCATGGGTACAATTAGGAAGAGAATGAATGAAAAACTTGTAATATTGGGGTTTATAATATCCTATGTGAAATGTACACTCTACACATCAAACTTGACCTGTGATTTTGTCTGATATACATAATATCATTTGGTTGATAA
The DNA here is from genome assembly GCF_003009895.1 of Hyaena hyaena. Lineage (NCBI taxonomy): Eukaryota > Metazoa > Chordata > Mammalia > Carnivora > Hyaenidae > Hyaena > Hyaena hyaena. The sequence continues at coordinate 384,959 of NW_024081123.1, forward strand.
CATGGCCTATGATGCTGTGGCTTCTGGGTTGTTTTTTTTTTAATGTTATTCTTGGATATCAATCAACTACAGGCATTTTTATACAACAACCACTACTACTAATGAAAAAATGTAGCCTTCATTAATTCTTATTGGGTATTTATTCAGGATTTAGTCAAGATGGTGAGCTGTCATTTTTTTCCAGGTTATTCATTTATTTTGAGACAGAGAGCACACACATGCAGGGGAGGGGCAGAGAGAGAGAGAGAGAGAGAGAGAGAGAATCCCAAGCAGTCTCTATGCTGTCAGCACAGAGCCTGACATGGGGTTCAAGCCTATGAACTGTGAGATCATGACCTGGGAAAAAAACCAAGAGTTGGACGCTTAACCAACTGAGCCACCCAGGTGGCCCTGGGCTCTCATTTCTAAGTCTTCTAAAATCTATTTTGTTCATGGAGTCAGTTGTTCCTACATAAAAATTAAGTGTTCATGCCTTCTCATGGAACTCAGAGGTTCTCTTACATATGCCGTAAATGAAAGTGACAAAAAAGACCTTGGAAAGAAATAGCTTGAAATTGAAATTATTAGGATTTCTCTAAGTTAAACTTTTACTATTGCATTCCTTATATAGCAGATACTTTCCTACTTTAGCTGGATATTATTGACCACTTTCTGTTGAACCATTTTGGAAAGCAAACATGTGCCTATTTAATATCCACTATTTCTTAAACACTGACCCATTCTTATGATTTTAAAAACACCTACAGAGACTTTTTAAATATATTAAATCTTAAATCCAACCTGCCCAGATTCTGAGCAGTAGATCTGCATTGGGTTCCTTAAGCATTTAATTGTTTTGGTTTCTGTTTTTAATTTTCCAGATGATTCAGAAGCACTGTCATTTTGAGAAACCATAAATTTAAACTCAAATGCCTAGTCTTTCTGTAGATTTCATTAGCAATAATTTGTAAAGTATATTCATTATATATAACTCATGAAATAACTCCATTTTTAAAAATTGGAGTGTCTCTAATACTTCTCTAAAGACTACATTTTTGCTCAGAAAAAAATCCCATCCCATGTGACAGTAGATAATGTCTCCATTTTGCTCATCTATAAAAAGAGGGTTTTAGATGAGATGATTCTTTTTTTTTTTTTTTTACAAATAGTTTATTGTCAAATTGGTTTCCATATAACACCCAGTGCTCATCCCCACGAGTGCCCTCCTCCATGCCCATCTCCCCCCTCCCCCC